>NC_090990.1:94551936-94898077 GCF_041146395.1 Eulemur rufifrons
GTATGAAGATAAGCTGTATGAAATTCTAACTAAACAATAATGCACATGTCCAGTCGTTTCATCACCTGTATAGTCATTAATAATCAGCCTTCTAAGCTGCTTAAACAGCCCGGCCAACTCCTAATGGAAAATGGGGTGGAGGAAGGTCTTCAGTATAGGTTGTCCGTGTTGGCACTCCGAGGGGTCTTAATCTTCTCGATGTTTTTGAGGATTACATCATGCAAGGTGGCATACTGGTTCCGTACATGCAGCAGGATCTGGCGCACACTCAGGTACTCGTTTTCGTCAACCTCTGCTACAGTGCGGCGATAATCTTCCACTTGGGGGTACTTTACTATCTTGGATACCAACTTGGCCCGGGTGTTGTAGTAGGTGGAGAAGCGACGTAGATAGGAGGCCGCTGTGCTCTCCACGGTCCACAGCTGGTCCACGGTGTCTTCCTGGATAGACACTCCGAAGTTGTTGCCATCCTCCACCTTCGGGATGAGCAGCTGCACCCACATCCGCACTGTGTTGCACTTCTCTCTCAGCAGCTCAATCTCAGGTTTTACCCGCTCAATTAGCTCCACCAGATGATGGTTGCTCCGCAGAAGCTGTCCCTCGCCGCCCCGCCTTGCTGATACCTTAACCGAGGTCTGGGTCTGCAGAGGCGGTGGGTCCCAGTTGGGCCCGTCCCCCACAGTGTCTGAGGCGGAAGGGGGCTCTGGGGCTGGCACCGAACGGATTCTGGAGAGATCCTGCAGGCGGAGCTCCTGGACTCGGCTATCCAGCTCCGATAGCTTCTGAGGGAAGAAGGTGGATACCAGATCCTCGGCCTCCTGTGCGATACGGGCCCGAAACGAATCTACTTTCCCCTGCACGTCCTGTTCTAGCTTCAGTTCGGAAGCCATGGTCTCCAGGGGCTGTGAACGTTGGGACGGACAAGGCTTGGATTTCTCTCTCCTTGGCAGGCTGTGCTTGGGCCTCACCGTCGCCACCAACTCCCAACAGACCCTCCGGAAATGGCGTCGGGGCGGGGGGGGGGGGGGGGTCCCAGCAGCCCGCGCGCAGCGCCAACCACACCCTCTGACGACGCCTAGTGCAAGCAGCCAGGCGTCTGGGGACCACGTGTTTCAATAGACGCGGCCAGATGTAGTTCCCAGAGCCGCCCCTCTCCTCCCTACCGGTCCAACAGTTCCAAAGAACGTCGTTTAACAGAAGCATTGTGAAGACCTGGCAATAACAAGTCGGTTATACTTTACATGGGCGCTCAACGAAGTCTACAATCCCTGGATCAAAAATACACAATCTCTTTTTGAAAGGAACCTCACCAAATGGGCTTTCCAGAGCAAGACTCTCTTCTGGGGAAGCAGTAAATCATACCTTACCTGGGCCTATCCATGCTTTTCCCTTAGAAAATCAGAAGTGGTTCACTTCACTGTGGTATTTTAATCAGGTCGGCAAACTTCTGAGATCATCTATGGCTTACTTAATACAAGTTTTAGTTTAAATTACAAATGTTAAGTTATATGACTCTTCCTAAACTCACCTTTTTTTGGGACAATTAGAAAAAATCTGAATCTAGACTCTAGATTAAAGATCAAAGTTAAGTTTCCTGAATTTGCTAACTGTATTGTGGTCACAGAGGTGAATAACCTTGTTTTTAGGAAATAGACACTACAAAGTAATAAAGTGACATGATACAGTATTTAACTTATTCTCAGATGGTTCTGAAAATTTGTATGTGTTTGTGAAGAAAGAGGAAAATATTAAAAATTGATAAATTTGCATAAATGGTATATAGGAGTTCAGTATTATTCTTTTAACTTTTCTGTAAGTTTGAAATTATTTCAAAATAAAAAGTGAAAGAACTACCTTTCCCTTAAAGGTTTCTGGCATTAAAAGACAAATTCTGTAATCTTCTAAACTTTCAGCCAACGTATTTATATTCGTTTTCCTTCCCCTGAAATATTTTCCTTTTGTTCTTTGTAACACCACAGAGTAAAGTCCATGCCTTTGACTTTTATACTAAAATTATTGAAGTTTACTTCAAAAAGATTATTCTAAAGATGCTATAGTACAGTTAGTTTCATATGTAACTGTCACCTCAGACTGTAAACTCCTTCAGAGCAGAAGCCAAGTCTTAATTTGTTTCTACTGCATCTGGCACAAAACCTGGCATGGAGCAGGTTTTCAATACATGTCTAATGCAATAATTTTGAATTAGTAAAATTTTAGGTAACCGTAACTTCACATGATCTAGAACTAAGGGAAAAGTGTCAACAAGACAAACTTGTTATAGGTTGGGCTCCCCAGCAAGCAGACTCAGAGTTTGCTTACAGGAAGTTTATTAAGGGAGTGATTTTGAGATGAACACCTGTAGAAGGAAAGCGGGAGCAGAGAGAGAATCTTCACTTTGATGCAATCTCCAGGCCTCAGCTGACCCCATGGGAAACTGGGAAAGGCCCTTCAGAGTTGATTTGATATGGGGGCAAGGCAATTCCTGAAGAGGGCTGTATAGCAGCAGGACTTCCAGCTGTTGGGAAATAATCCTTTAGTCCAGATGGGGAATTTGGGGAATGCATCATAGCTTGGACTACAAATGTGTCATAGTAAGATACCTATACTAACAAAGTAGCAATATGTGTTCAAGTCAAGCATGTTCAGCACCATTTAGGAGTTGGAAATTCAAAGATGGTTTCTGTGTTCAGATTGCTTCCAGTCTTACAGGAATGTGATAAAGAAGGATGCAGTGGAGATAAATATATGGGTGTGTATTTATGTGGTTATAATATGTGGGGGAGGAATAGGGAACTATGACTAGTAAGTTGGAATCTCAGGGTATAAGGGAAAGTGTCAGGAAATGAGGCAAGAGAAATAAGCAAGGACCAGCTCATGGAGGCAGGCCCCTGTTTGCCATGCTTAAGGAACTTGGATTTAATAAAAGCTAGTCAAAGCATTTAGGCACAGAAAAATACATGATGGATGATATAAAGGGTAGAGGTAGATGTGAGGAAGAAACTCAAGGAAGAGAGACTGCTGCTATAATCCAAAAGAGAAAGTATGCCTCGTTTAAGGCAGTGGTGACGGGTTGAAGAAAAGCGTCAAGAGAGCTTTAGAAAGCAAAATTAACATGACTTGGTGATAGTTTTGGATGTGGACAGATGAGAAATGGCGTAATACAACACTATGGGTTTTTTTGTTTTGTTTTGTTTTTTTGCTTAGGGAAAGAATTTCTATTTATACTTACATTAAACCTCCCCCAAGAGGTGAATTAGAAATACATACATTTTTACATATTCTGTTTACATTCAAGCTAGGGGAATTTAGATAAGGCTATTAAACAGAAAAGGAAAATCAAATCTTAAAACATGACCACAATTTTTTCCCAAATCTTGATTTTCTTCATAACTTTGGCTATAAAAGATTACAGTGGAATTATTACGGAAATTCCCTTTTACAGCCAAAACATCTTCAGTGGTATATAGAGTTTAAAAAATGGTTACTCTATTTTCAAAAAGTAAATATTTCTAGTTGCTCTTTTAAAGAAGTGAGGAAGTTTCTACTTACATTATGACACTGATTAATGCAGCCATTTATAAGGAATTATTTTCTTTAGTTGTCTAATGATAGAATATAAAATCCTTTAGGGGATTCAGCTGTTCTTTTTTCTGGTATGATGTCAGAGTTTTACTTATTCATAATGTTTCCTGTTCTTGTTAACAAGAGTAATGGCTGATAGGAAAATAACAGCTCCTAACTTTTCTCTTCCCTCTTCAGCCATCAGCAATCAGCAATTTCTTTTTAAATTATTTAATGCACTTGCATGCCTTGATTTGACCCATGAAATTAATTCTCAATGCTAACAGGAGGAGGAATGCCAGGGACAGCTGTGGAGAGTGTGGTCTTGTTCAGGTCAGTTTCTCTTTCCTCCACAGCCCACCCAGCAGGGTTCATCATGTACTGGTGCCAATAACTGACACACCACTCTTCTTTTAGGAATACCTACAGATTTATGGATTGATTTATCCTTTATATATCCTACAATTCTGAAACTATGCTCTGTGAAGAAGGGATTCTGTGGTCCTATGTCTGAATTCCACTTACAGAACTATTCTAAGCAACTGTTGTATAAACTATTGGATATAAATATAATCTTGAGATATGGATTGGGATTTAATCCTTCAAAATACATTTTTTATCACTGATTCCTTTGTCTATAAATGTTAGGAGAAATATAATCAATGGGGCTAAATCTAGATAATCTTAAGACTCTGGTGGGTGGTAATATTTATCCCCTTTATAAAATTCTTCATCTCTGGGATGCAATGGGTTATAAGTTATCTAATCCAATGGCTTCATTTACCATTTATGAATAATTCTAATGAGTATCATAAAATGCTTTATTTATAATGTAGTTATTAAGAACCCTACCAGAGCCAATTTCTAGGGTTGACAAATATATCAATCCCCCTTCCTTGACTCTTTCCTAGACTACTACAAGTAAAGGCACAGAAACAAATAATGCAGAGGTACTTGCTACAGTGTCCTATCAATTGTAGACATTGCCAATTCAATGTCTCCAGAACTGTTTCCAAATCTAATGTGTCCATGCATGCCGAAAAATGAAGAGGAGTGGCAATATAGCACTGTGTGTGGTTAAGGCAATGAAGTTAGTCTACCATACCATGTTCAAATCCTGGCTTTGCTGCCTACTAGCTGTGTGACACTGACTATGTTATGAAAACTCTCTGTGCTTCATTTTGTAAAACTAAAAATACAATCATGCATTGCATGATGACATTTCTGTCAACGATGGACCGCATATATGACAGTAGTCCCATAAGATTATAATGGAGCATATATAGAAACCTCATATATGGCACTTGATATTGGCATTGTAGACCAAGTGGGGAAATGAATGCTACTCAGAAATACTGCTGGGAAATTTTATTTTCCATATGAAAGTATATATATACATATATAAATAAAAAATAAATGCCATCTAGGTTTAAGTACACTCTATGATGTTTGCACAATGATGAATTGCCTAACAATGCATTTCTCGAAACGTATGCATCCCCATTGTTAAGTGATACATGACTGTGTAAGGTATTTCTACAATTTAGTTTTATTACCTTTTTTTTTGTAAAGACTGGTCGGGTGAAGCAGTGGGAGTGGTACAATTTATTTTTAAGTATTTAATAAACATAAGCCAATGTTGGAAGAGAGTTTCTTCCTTTAAAAGTACAAACCCTCTTCTAAATGCTGTGTATAAACAATTACAGAGTTATCTTCCTGAAATGCAAGTCTGATCATATTTCTGTCTACTACAGGTTAAGAAACAAACTCTTTAAGCATGGCCCACCAGTTCGTTCATGATCTGGATCCTGCCATCTTTTATTTCCCAGAACCTACTCTGCATTCCAACAACACTTCTCTCCCTCCTCTTCTGTGCTTACATATTCACTTCTCTCTGTGTGAAATGCCACACTGCCTCATCTTCCTCCCACACACTACCCTACTCATCCTTCTACAATCAACTCAAGAATTGTTTTCTGAAAAACCCCAGATACCACCTCTTCCTTCCTCAATGAAGTTAGTGCTCCTGGCACAAGTAAACTAGTATAATAATATAGAATTAAATGAAATAACTTCTGTAAAACATCTAGGACAGTAAATGCTTCAAACATAGCAGCAGTTGCATTTGCAATTTCAGAGTATTCTGCATGATGTCTCTTTTATATTAATATATTAATAATTCCTATTACAGTGTGTAATTTTGGATTTACAAGTCACTTTTCTCCACCATAATAAATTCCTTGAGAACAAGGATTTTAGCGTATTCATTTTTATATATTCTATGGTAGCACAGTGCCTGGTTGAATGAACAAAGAAATAATGAAGCAAAACAGGATAAAATTTTATCAGATAGAACCTGATTAGCAGAAGAGATGGGACTTTCAAGCAGCTTGTCTTTTTCCTTCCCCACCCCCCCAAAATTGCTGAATTATGCTACATCATATAAAATCCATTCTGGGCCAGGCATGGTGGCTCACACCTGTAATCCTAGCACTCTGGGAGGCTGAGATGGGAGGACTGCTTGAGGTCAGGAATTTGAGACCAGCCTAAGTAAGAGTGTGACCCAATCTCTACTAAAAATAGAAAAAATAAGCCCGGCATGGTGGCGTGCACCTGTAGTCCCAGGTACTCAGGAGGCCGAGGCAGGAGGATCACTTGAGCCCAAGAGTTTGAGGTTGCTGTGAGCCAGGCTGATGCCACAGCACTCTAGCCTGGGCAAAAGAGTGAGACTCTGTCTCAAGCAGTCTTCTAGGCTGAAGTCTTTAGGGTTTTCTACAAGGAAGGTGGGAAATACATTTCTTTTTTCTTCCATCAACAGCAAACAGTTTCACATTCTGCTTTTGACACTGGTAATATGCCAGAATTCTACTAGTTACAGTATTACTTAGCTCTAAAAAATAGCCCTCAATTAAATAACGAGTTCATCTGTAGAACAGTAATTGTGCAGTACTACATGTTTGTGCAAAAGGAATATATTGGGGAGTACTAGAGAGGGTACACACAAGGAATAAGAGTGATGCTGGCTCTGACTCATACTCCTACTGTTTATTTATAGCTTCTTATTAGTATGGGATTTGTTTCATTTGGCAAAAATACAAGATTTCAACTGAGAGAGAAAGATGTAAGAAAATGCCTAAGCATAAAAACTTCTACAGCTTGAATAATAATCTGTAACTCAGTGCTGTATCAACAGGCTCCCCAGGGGCTGGTGCAAGCTGAAACCACTCCAGAATTACAAATTTCATGAGCTGCAGACTTTACTGCTAAAAGTAAAGTACTGGTTAACTGAAGATTTTATTCCTCTATAGACACCTCTATTTATAAATGCTAAACTCACTAGTTGTAGTTAGATTTTTAGATCAGTGTACAAAATATTTACAATCAGTTCCTAATTTCTTTAAATAATTTTCACCAGCAACAGAAAGTCAAAAGCAAATTTAAAAGACAAGCTGAAGCATTTATATGCTTCAAACTGAAAAAATATAATTTCTCAATATTCAGTTAAAATTACCCTCTGCCCTCTTACTCTGATTTTCCTTCTCAACACTTATCACAAATTGATATTCTATTACATATTCATTTGTGTATTTGTTTAGTGTCTGTCTCTAGAATGTAAGGTCTGGAAGAGCAAGGGCTTGTTTTGTTCATTGCAGGATTCTTTGCAGTGAAAACAGCCAGGAACATAATGGCGAAATATACAGGATATTTATTTGTCATGAATGAATGACAGCGGAATTGATTAAATTTATTGATTAAATAATAATTCTTGGAGGACAGCTCCACAGTTGGAAGAGCTTTTCCAAAAAAAATTATAAAAGTAAGGCAATTATTCAAATAGATAGTCACAATTTAGTATGAATAAAGTTTTTTTGGATAATAAAATCAATTCTTATCGGGGGAGGGTAAACCCACAACTAATGGAAGCGGAGTGCACTGTAGAGGGAAAGGACATGCTTGTAGCCCTGGCTTGGGTGAGGCAAACATATTACATGTAACCAAAATGTTTGTAGCCCCATAATATCCTGAATTTAAAAAAATAAATACAAATCAACTGATTATGGATTTTTAAAACAGTCAATTTTTTTTTTTTTTTTTTTTTTTTTGAGACAGAGTCTCACTCTGTTGCCAGGGCTAGAGTGAGTGCCGTGGCATCAGCCTAGCTCACAGCAACCTCAAATTCTTGGGCTAAAGCGATCCTCCTGTCTCAGCCTCCCGAGTACCTGGGGCTATAGGCATGCGCCACCATGCCTGGCTAATTTTTTCAATATATATTTTTAGTTGGCCAGATAATTTCTTTCTATTTTTAGTAGAGACAGGGTCTTGCTCTTGCTCAGGCTGGTCTCAAACTCCTGACCTCAAGCGATCCACCCGCCTCGGCCTCCCAGAGTGCTAGGATTACAGGTGTGAGCCACTGCGCCCAACCAAAATAGTCAATTCTTAAAAGCTCTTAGGAAAGAAAACTTTTATGCTCCAAAGGTATCTCATATGTTATTTTTTTCCCCTAAAGAACAATAACAAAAAAAGCACTACTAGTTTAAAAGAATTTTGGGTTTTGTTATTTATCACTACCATTCACTTTCTTAAAATAGAGGTGTTTATTTCGAAATGAAATTAAGATCCACATTTTGGTAGGTGGAAAATATGCCCTCCTAGTTTTATATTTTAAAATCAAATCAACGGCAAAAAATACAATAAGATAAAACCAAAATTAAAAAAAAAACAATTTAGTCTGAACTTCTTGGTTCTAATAAGTATTTAACCTAAGGAGACGCTGTATTCTCCCTAATCTAAGCTGAATACAAAATTGGTAAAAATGATCCTAGGAGGATAATAGCTTACAAATAACCAGCAATCATATATGCACAGAAATTCAGTTGACCATTTCTTTCTTTATGATAGGGTGTTATATATACTCACATATTTTACTAAAAAATAAGCAAGATAAACTTATAACTAAAAAGCTGACCCAAACTGGGCATGGTGGCTCATGCCTGTAATCCTAGCACTCTGGGAGGCTGAGGCAGGAGGATAGCTTGAGCTCAGGAGTTTGAGACCAGTCTGAGCAAGAGTGAGACACCGTCTCTACTAAAAATAGAAAAAAAATTAACCAGGCACAGTGGCATGCACCTATAGTCCCAGCTACTTGGGAGGCTGAGGCAGGAGAATAGCTTCAGCCCAGGAGTTTGAGGTTGCAGTGAGCTATTTATGATGACACCACTGCACTCTAGCCAGGGCACAGAGTGAGACCTTGTCTGCAAAAAAAAAAAAAAAATAGTGACCCAAAAGCTTCAGGCCTAAGTGAAGTTGCTTCATCAGAGTAGAATTCAACTATTCAAATTATTAAGTTTTTATCTTCTTAATAACCTGTGGACTCCTATTATATAGAAAAATGTCAGATAAAAGGCTTCATCTGAAAATGAGAAACAATGAATTACAACCTTGTGCAATTAAATCTATTAACAATTACAAAACCTATGCTGATGTAATTTTTTAAAATCTATATATGATTATGTGTATGTTTTAATACTTGTAAGAAAACAATAAAGGATGGCTTCATGCTACAAGTGAAAATAATGTTTATTATATTTTCTGAATGAACTTACGACATGTCAGTCATGTGGCTCCTGTCTAATATCAATATGAAAAGGTGAGATTAAAGACTGGTTTCTTTCCAATTATCAGCTGATGTCACTAACTCCATGCAAATGAATGTGATGTAGTCAATTAGAATAAACACTAAAAACAGCGAAAAACCTTAGTGCCTCCTGTTACTCAGTTTTCTGATTGTAATGTAAGTCTCTAGTTTCTGTAGATATCATGTGAAATGAACACTGAATTAGCATCAATACAGGAAATATTTAAAAGAACTCCAAAATCACTTTTAGACGAGATTATATACTATTGAAGAAGATTCTAGCTATCTTTCTGTTTGGAAGAGCCCTTCCTTTCAAATTTCTAATTCTCTTCCCCCCAAACAGAAAAAGCATAGGTCTAAATTATCTAAATCAAGCCTTCATAAATCCAGTTAGATAATGGATAGTAATGCAATGAATGCTACTGTTGTAAAATTCTGCAGTTTTAATATTCTTCCTAAACATGCTAATTTTTTATCTGCTGGTGGATGATAAGGAAAATAATAGCATTAAAATGAATCTTTCTGGGGAGTTGGGGGAGGGGAGGGATCATAGATGATTGTGCTAAATCTAATGAAAACAAACACTTCCGTCTTTTATTCCCCCCATTTATGGGTTTTTCCTACTGTAGCCATATGCTTACAAGGTCAATCCCCTGAAGATAGAGAAATAAACATATATGAATACCTATTATGTGTTAAATACTGTGCCAGTACTTGATTTATCATTTCATTTAAACATCTCAACAACCCAAGAAGAGACAACTATTAATATTACTACATAGAGATAAGGACACTGAGGCTCTGAAAAATATTTCCCTAGTCTTTAAGTTTCTAAGTAGTTGAAAACGCTAGTTAAAACCCAGATTTATCTGACTCCAAAGCCCATGATTGTCTATGAAAAAAATGCTGCATCAGCTCCCAAAAGTTATTTTCTCCACTAAACTGAAAAGTAATGACTCACAGCTAAGTGGAAAAACTTGTTTTCTTATTTCTGAATAAGACTGCACAATGCTACAGGATAAATTATACCCTGTGCGATTTTTCTGTTCTTTACTCAATGCATAGAATATGTGTATGTATGAATGTGTATACATAATACATATATTTTTAAAAGATTCATTCTAGGATCTGATTCTGAAGCAATTTTTTAATTAAATTAAGGAAAACAAACCACTAATAGATAAGTATCAGATAGTTCTTATAAGAACTTTAGTTTTCTTTCATTTATTTCTCTGTGTATTTCCTAGGACTGTGGTCTATACAGGCACATATTATATGTTTATCTTGTCTAGTCTCCAGAATTTTGGTTTGGCAATATCTTCTACTACCCATTACACTTTTGCTATAATTATCTACAGTATATGTTATGTTTCCAAAGAGTATATAAATAACACTTCATTGGGTAAGTATAAAGACTGGAAATTTGAGGTTGAAGAAGTTCAATCACAGGATACTGTTTTAAGAAGTTCCAGCAAAATGTACAACCTAACAAAGTCAAAGATAACACAAAGCAAACTGAAAGCCTGGTATAACCTTTTTAACTTTGCTTTGCTTTAATTCTTCCTTTAAAAGCCATTGGATGAAAACACAGCACTGAATATCATACAATACTGGATATCCATTTGTATAAAATTAACTTTGATGCATACCTATCACCATATACAAAAATTAACTCAAAATGGATCACAGACCTAAATGTAGAAACTAAAACTATAAAACTTTTAGAAGAAAACATTGTGAGAAAACCTTTGTGATCTTGAGTTAGGCAAATATTTATCTTTTTGTTTTTTTGTAGAGAGAGAGTCTCACTTTGTTGCCCAGGCTGGCCTCAAGTGATCCTCCTGCCTCGACTCCCAAAGTGCTGGGATTACAGGCATGAGCCTGTGTTTCTTAGAACAACAAAAGCACAATCCATAAAAGAAAAAGCTGACAAATTGGACTTCATCAAATTAAGAATTTCTGCCTTTTGAAAAACACTTATAAGGAGATTAAAAGACAAGCAACAGACTGGGAGAAAATATTTTTTAAATCACATATTTAAGAAAGGACTTGTATCTAGAATATATAAAGAACTCTCAAAGCTTCCAGATTGCTGACCTTGTGGAGGTTCCTAGAAGGTGGCATGACTGGAGAGGGCATGGATGTTCTCATCCCCTTCCCACATGCCTTACCACTATCCATCTCTTCAATCTGGCTGTTCATGTGTATCCTCTGTAATTATAATAAACTGGTAAACATAAACTCTTCTTTGCCGGCTTTGAGAAAGTAAGTTGCCATGTTATGAGCTGCCCATTGGAGAGGCCCATGTGGCAGGAACTGAGGGTAATCGCCAACTGACAGCAAGGAACTGAGACCCTGAGTCCAATATCCCACAAGGCTTGAATTCTACCAACAATCATGTGAGCTTAGAAGTGGATCCTTCCCCAGTCAAACCTTAAGATGAGACTGCAGCCCTGGCCAAGAATGTTACTGTTAGCTTTCAGATGAGATCCTGAAGCAGAGGACCCAAGAAAGCTACACCTAGACTCCTGACCCACAGAAATTGTGGGATAGTAAAAGCTGCTAAATGAAACAAAACAAAACAAAACAAACCCTCAAAGAAAGAACTCTGAATTATAAGAAAACAACCCAATAAAAAATGGACAAAGATTTGAATAGATACTTCACCAAAGAAGATTTATGAATGGCAAATAAGCACATAAAAAGATGGTCAAAATTATTAGTCATTAGAGAAATGGAAATTAAAACCATAATGAGATGCTACTACACACCTTTATTAGAATGGCTAAAATGTAAAAGACGGGCTATATCAAGTGTTGACAAGGATGTGGAGACACCGGAACTCTCATATACTGTTGGTGAAAATGTAAAATGGTACAGCCACTTTGAGAAATAGTTTGGCAGCTTCTTAAAAGCTAAACATACACCTACTATATAGCCATTCCACTTCTAGGTATTTACACAAGAAAAATGAGAGTATATGCCCATACAAAGACTTGTACACAAATATTCACAGTAGCCTCGTTTGTAGTAGCCAATAGAGGAAGGTAAATGAAAAAGCAAATTGTGCTATATCCCCATACCAGAATACTACTCAGCAATAAAGGAAAGAACTACTGATACAAGAAACAACATGGATGAATCTCAAAATAATTCTGCTGGAAGAAAAATATATATAACATATGATTCCCTTATATAAAATTCTTAAAAATATAAACGAATTTATAGTGCCAGAAGATCAGTTGCCTGGTGACAGAGGACAGAGTGGGCAGGGAGAAATTACAAAGAGGCATGCATGTGGAAATAAAACTTATGGGAATGATAGGCATGCTGATTATTTTGACTGTGGGGATGATTTCACAGATATATACAAGTCAAACTAATAAAATCTGCAGTTAAAATATGTATAGTTTATTATAGGTCAATTATACCTCAATAAAGCTGTTTAAAAAACCCCAAACTAATCTTCACCTTAAAAGAACACACATGGCATTGCATGGCATATATAATTTCACTATCAATTTTATTTACAAACTATACTAAATAATAAATCATTGCTTTATATAGGAGAGAACTAAATTCAAACCAGTCACAGGATTTTATTCTCATGTAAAGAGAATTAGAGTCTTCCAAGTGGTATAGTTCCCTGACTGCTGTAACGGCTATCTCCTCAGAAGGCAATAGGGCAGAAATCCAAGATAAACACTAAATGTTCAAATATTGTTGATTACAATGGCACAACATTAAAGTTTATTTATTTTGAAAATGATAAACAATATACCAAATAAAAAATGATATTATTAGGTTGCATCTACAAATTCTTGTAAATTTTCTGCCTTCCAACAGCTGGAACTGAAGAAAGGTATGAGGGAAGAGGAGAGAGAGGGAAGAGAGGAATGGCACTTTCCCCCTGTAGCACCTTGAAGTATTACAGAAGGTCATGGAACACTATTTTTACTTGAAAGATTGACGGACAAACTACAGTTATTTACCCTTGGGTAGCTGATAGACATTTTCTTGAAAATGAATTAAGTGAACCTATCGCTTAAAAAAGCTGACTTATTTTTGACAATGATAAAATTTGAGCCTTCAAACAAAAACTAAAATTTTGGAAAACCTGTATCTGCTACCATGAGCTTAAGAGCTTCACCATACTTAAAAAACTTTTCTGATAAGATCTGTGATGGTATTAAAGAATGTGACTTTTTAACATGTAATAAAATGTGTCAACATTTGGAAGATCTCCATAACTCAGTGAACAAGAATCTTCAAATGACTAATGTGTGACGTTATGAAATATCGCATGGGTAAAAGATCCATTCAAAGTGTAAGATAAATCAATGGATTTTAATATCTCAGAGTCCTAAAAGTTCATAGATTTGGCTTCCACATTGCAATTAACCTTTAAGAAACTACCATCTTGCATTTGGTGTAGCATCAAAGAATACCAATTATCTGAAAGGCTTTTAAAATATTCCTTCCCTGTCCAACTATTACACCTATCTGTGTGAGGCTAGATTTTCTTCATATATTTCAACCAAAAACAACATTAACATAGAAACAGATATGAGAATCTAGGTGGCTTCTATTAAGCCAGTTATTAAAGAGATTTTTAAAAAATGTAAAAACCATGCCATTCTTCTCATCAATGTCTCTTCGTTTTTTAGAAAATATGAAGAACTTTGGAAACCAAAGAGTTTGAGAACCACTGATATAAGAATTAACACATCAATCTAAGGATCTCACACCAGGCACTTTGGGAGGCCGAGGTGGGAGGATTGCTTGAGGCTAGCAGTTTGAGACCAGCCTAAACAGCATTGCGAGACCTCATCTCTACGAAAAATTTAAAAAATATTAGCCAGGAATGGTAGCACACACCTGTAGTCCCAAGTACTCAAGAGGCTAAGGAAGGAGGATTGCTTGAGCCTAGGAGTTTGAGGTTGCAGTGAGCTATGATGAAGCCACTGCACTCTAGCCCAAGCAACAGAATGAGACCCTATCTCAAAAAAAGGGAGGGAGGGAGTCTAAATGCAGTTAAAGACTCAAGTTAAAAAAAAAAGGGGGGAGGTCTCCACTCTCATCACTCAGTTGGGTCTTGGAACCGATGGCAAAATAGGAGCCTGAAAGGTTAGGGCCAAACATAAAGAAGATGAGTGGATATGTGGATATACATACATACATCAGATAAATGTCTGCTTACATAGCTCTGAGTTGGATCTTCTTTATTCCAAAGTAAAAGAAAAACGATTTTTACTATATATTAGGTTGGTGCAAAAGTAACTGTGGTTTTAGCATTGATGAAATTTGCCATTTGATATTGGGATACATTAACTAAATGTGGTTATGTTATACCTCATTTTAATGCACATTTCTCCCTTTATGTTTTTTTGCTAATGACTTACTACTTGCTATTTATTTTATATTGATTTTAGACTATGGAAATGATGTTAAACAAAAAGCAAACTCAAGTGATTTTCTTATTCGAGTTAAAAAAAAAAAAAAAAAGCAGCAGAGACAACCGGCAACATCAACAACGCATTTGGCCCAGGAACTGCTAATGAAGGTACAGTGCTGCAGTGGTTCAAGAAGTTTTGCAAAGGAGACGAGAGCCTTGAAGATGAGGAATGTAGTGGCCAGCCATCAGAAGTTGACAATGATCAATTGTGAGCAATCATAGAAGGTGATCCTCTTACAACTAACTACATGAGAAGTTGCTGAAGAACTCAATCAGCATTTCACGCAAATTAGAAAGGTGAAAAAGCTTGATAAGTGGGTGCCTCGTGAGTTGACCGAAAATCAAAAAAATTATCATTTTGAAGTGTCATTTTCTCTTCTTGTACGCAATAACAACGAACCATTTCTCAATCAGATTGTGACATGGGACAAAAAGTGGATTGTATACAATAACTGGCGACAACCAGCTCAGTGGTTGGACCAAAAAGAAGCTCCAAAGCACTTTCCAAAGCCAAACTTGCACCAAAAAAGGTCATAGTCTCTGGTTGTCTGCTGGCAGTCTGATCCACTACAGCTTTCTGAATCCTGGCGAAACAATTATATCTGAGAAGTATGCTCAGCAAATCAATGAGATGCACCGAAAACTCTAACACCTGCAGCCGGCACTGATCAACAGAAAGGGCCCAATTCTTCTCCACGACAAAGCCCAACCACAGGTCGCATAACCAACACTTCAAAAGTTGAATGAATTGAGCTATGAAGTTTTGCCTTATCGACCACATTCGTCTGATCTCTTGCCAACCAACTACCACTTCTTCAAGCATCTTGACAACTTTTTGCAGGGAAAATGCTTCCACAACCAGCAGGATGCAGAAAATGCTTTCCAAGAGTTCGTTGAATCCCGAAGCATGGATTTTTATGTTACAGGAATAAACAAACTTATTTCTCGTTGGCAAAAATGTGTTGATTGTAATGGTTCCTATTTTGATTAATAAAGATGTGTCTGAGCCTAGGTATAATGATTTAAAATTCATGGTCCCAAAGTGCAATTACTTTTGCACCAACCTAATACTCTCTTTAGTTCACACTGCTTGTACTAGAATGAACATTTAAAAACTGCTAATTCAAAGTACATTTTTGAGGGAGAATTCAATCAACATCTTTAAGGAACTTCAAAGTAAATATGACAGTGCCCCCCTCCAAGGCAGACTCCTTAACAGAATAAAAATTACTGCATTTCTATAATAAAAAATGGAATCAGAAAAAAAAACAGCTATAAAATGTAAACTGAATAACAGAGATCTGTTTATTCTGTAAGACATATTTTAGTTTAATTCTTTAAAATTTTAAAGCATATTATAATCAGACATAGATGACTAACTAAATTATTCAAAAGATAGTCTATGAAAAGATCCAACAATTTGAGTTGACAAGCTTTTCTTAAATACCTTCCATATATGAAATAAGCACTGTGTAGGGAATAAAATGCTAACATAGTCTCATCCTTCTAGGACATCACAAACACATTAGAGACAGGCCTCTATAGATATGGAACTTAGTTTGGGGCTTATTCTGGAGGTTAAAATGATAGCACAATCTGTTTAGCATTGGAATTGAAAAATAATCTTCTCTGCCCGTGTATTACCAAGACCAGTGTTTCAACTTTGAAATACACAGAATATCCTATTGGATGTATAGTTTTCACTCATGCAAAAAAGTACTTAGCCTTTTAAAAATGCATTTGAATTCAACCATTTTCAAAGACTGATTTCTCGATTAATCATGAAACACAGATGGCCTGATAAAAATACTCAATAAATTGGTCTATCACAACTTCCCTGTTATAGTGATTGTATAAACTAATTCACAATATGGCATCAAATTGATTTGGTATCCAGGTCATTTGTTTGTTTATTCATTCAGTATTTATTGAATACCTGCTACATACTTGGCACTATGCTGTGTATTGGGAATAGAGTAATGACTAAGAGAAGATTCTTGGCCAGGCGCGGTGGCTCACACCTGTAATCCTAGCACTCTGGGAGGCCGAGGCAGGCAGATTGTTTGAGCTCAGGAGTTCAAGACCAGCCTGAGCAAGAGCGAGACACCGTCTCTACTAAAAATAGAAAGAAATGATATGGACACCTAAAAAATATATATAGAGAAAAAATTAGCCGGGCATGGTGGCACATGCCTGTAGTCCCAGCTACTTTGGAGGCTGAGGCAGGAGGATCGCTTGAGTCCAGGAGTTTGAGGTTGCTGTGAGCTAGACTGATGCCACGGCACTCTAGTCTGGGCAACAGAGTGAGACTCTGTCTCAAAAATAAAAAAAAAGAGAGAAGGTTCTTGCCCTCAGGTTGCTTATCACCTGGCAGGGGAAATAGACATTAAACAATAACATAATTATTTAGTTAGACACTATACTCCTAGTCTCAGCTAATCATCCATCCTGGTGGCTTCCAGCATGATGCCCACATTATGAATAGGACAACTCCTCAAAGCCTACCCATAATAGGATCTTTAAAGAAGATTAGCAGCAATGTGTTGAAATAAATATCATGCAATTATTAGCCCTAAGATTTTTCAGGAAAAACCAACTAAGTGTCAGTGTTGAGATTTGTCAGTGTCACAAGCTAAACAAATCAGAGTCCAAAATGAACGAATCACTACCTATGAGGGAGGGGAGGAAATGACATGAGTATTTCAGACCTTAATCATGAGTCAGATCATAAATCATCAACTTTTCCTAACTATAATAATTGTTTCCTCCACAATTAAGTTTTGTGACATCATCTAAAAGATTGTAGCAAATTTTATGGAGAAATAAAATGATTTAACAGGCTACTTTGCTAGTTTTCTAACTTTTTATATGAGAAAAAATTCTAAAATCATCTCCATATAAATTAAATTAGAAACAGTTCTATCAACTCTTACAATTTTAAAACTCTTTAGCATTATTAAAAAACTAGCTCCTTATTTAAGATTTGAAAGACTTTTGATATCTCAAGGAATAATTTAAATATGATTTTATTTTTTTTAATCTGGTTTTAATTCCATACACTTTTATTTTCTTTGTAGTCCTACTGCAAATAAGCAAACAAAAATTGTTCTTCACCTTTCTCCATGCTTTGCTTTAAACAGAAAAACATTAATACAGATGTGGAACATTGACTTGCTTATTTTCCTTTAGCACATCTGTCAAGCATAAAACGTAAGCTCTATTCTTACATTTATGAACTGACCACAATAGTCTCTAGTTACTTTACACTCAAGCTTTGTATCTCTTCTATCCTAAACACACACACACACACACACACTCACTCCCTTAGTTCTCTTCCCTTTGACTATTAACATATCCAGGCTATATCTTCCCTTCAATGTCATATTTACAAAACTCATCATTTAATTTCTTTCCTGTGCTCTCCTATCTCTAGTCTGGATTCTGCTCTGATTACCCTACAATACATATAATCAAGTCACCATTGATTTCTGTGTTTAACAAGCCAATTCTGTGTTTTTTCATTTTTCATTCTCAAGAAGCTTTTTAACACCTGAAACTGCTGATCACCTCCCTTTTGAACTGATCTTCCTTGACCTCCATGTTTTAAAATAAAATAAACAAGTCAAATGTTTTTTCCTTCATTTGTACTATACTCTTCCAATTCTCTTCTGATATTTCTAATAATTTCTTCTCTGTTTCCCTGCTGGCTCTTGTTCCTCCCACACTATTACTTTAAGTAGCTCGTGGTTTGGTTTTCCACACGGCTTTGTCTTTGATCTCTTTGGAAAATGAACCTGAAGTAACTCAAAATATGTTTTGAAAAGAGAGATCAGTGGAATTAAACTCCAAGGTCACTATTTTGAAAGATATGATATTTGGCTATAAAAATTTTAGAAAGGCAATACACAGAAATATCAAGAACACAGACTCTGGAGCCAGACTTTGTAGGTAAAATTCTGGCTCTGTCATTTCCAAACTATGTCACAATGGACAAATTAATTAACCTCTGTGTGCCTCAGGTTCTCCATCTATAAAATGAAGGTAATAACTGTACCTATCTTGTAGAAATATTATAAGGATTAGAGACTGTTATATTGTGCATAGTATAAGCGACTATTAAATAACTTACAAAATTGCCAGCTATTAAAAAATCAAACTCATTAGTTTATGGGCCTAACTTGTAAGTTGACATTTTGTTGTTTTTGTTATAGTTGCTTCTCAAAACCCTTAAAATGTACTACTAATTCCACTAGACTGAATCACTTCAGTAACTTTGAAGAGTTTAAAGCAGTAGCTACAGCTTCCTAAGAGGACAATACACACACACACACACACACACACACGCATACACACACACACACACACACACACACACAGAAGAAAATTATAGATTTCTGGAGCTAAAAGGAAAACGCAAATCTACATTAATTTCATCATTGTACAAATAAGAAAACTAAAGATAAGAGGGACTAAGTGATTTGTCCAAAGTTACATAGCAAATGTCAGTGAGTGGCAAAATTGGGGCTAGAATGCAGGTCCCTAAGGTCTGCACCTATGAGTTGTTTAAAATACATTTTTTCCTAACCTATTCATGATGTGAAGAAATATTCTTTAGAGAATGCAGTTCCACTTTGGGGAAATTTTTTTTTTTAACTCATTAAAAAAAACTGAAATTTGATGAGAACTTTATCAATTAATTAAATACCACCTTTTTCAGTGTAACTTTAGAAGTCTTTCAGAAATGATTCTATTCCACAGCTAAAAGTCCATTAACATCAAAGTAGACTACATATTTTAAAACTTTTCATTGTTATCCAAATTACAAAAGTAATTTTAAATATTTATTGAGAAAAATGTCCTCCTTTGTTTCTGCAAACCCCAGCTCTAGTAATCTTTTGAACAGTAGGACATAAAAAATAAAGTTAAAGGGCATAAATAAGTAATTAGTGGTCTGAGAGGTCAACATTTATTTAGGACTTGCTCTGCACAGTCTGCAATGCATTACAACAGATCTTATAAAACAGCGGTCCTCAACCTTTTTGGCACCAGGGACCGGTTTCATGGAAGACAATTTTTCCATGGATGGGAGGTGGGTGGTGAGGGATTGGGGGTGGGAGGGGTGGCAGAGCTCTGTGGCCTCATCCATAACAGGCCACTGACCAGTACTGGTCTATGGCCCAGGGGTTGGAGACCACAGTAAAAGACAAAACAGATTGAACAGACTTTATCCCTGTCCAGAGAAAGCATACAACTTAAAAAGGGGAGATAAAACAATTGCTTACAAATACACATTACAAAATAAGACTACCAAATAGAGTACACAAATAATGAACAATTAGAAAACTATCCAGACTCAGACGGATCTGCCCACCATTCTGAGAATACTGAAGACTTCAAATTATTCATGAGTTATAAGTTATCTATATCAATGACTATATACAAGTCTAGTTATATAGACTACTCCACAATCATTTTTCAAACATAAAGCAAGTTGTTTTAGAGTCTGCAAGTCCAAATAACAACTTTTTGTTAGGTAGCAATCAGTTATAGAGCCAAAGAACAATGACTAAATCCTCTAAAACCACCCAACAGTAACTCCTATGCAATAAGGAGTTTGAGATCAAAAGCTTTTGCTCTCAAGGATCTAGCATGCCATTTACAGAATCCATACAAAATGTATTTATATACCCAAAAACCCACTATTTTCAATGATAAGCTCTGAAGTACCAATATTAAGACAACTTCTATTTTGGCTAAACTACTTCCTTTTTAAGACAAAGCAAAGACTTTTTTTTCCAACATGTTAGAAATTTTAGATAATGTTTTAAAAAGAAACCAGAAACTTTCAAGGCCTATTTATCCTATTCCTTGGTTTGAAATCTGAAGCTATATTATAATCTTTTAAACCATTAAGTTATTCTTTAGTGTTATGAAAGTGTAACCTAATGAAATGCTTGATCTACAATCAGGTCATTAACAAACAGAAAATTTTTGAAGCTATGTAATAACCCTGCCAAAAGTGTCCAGCAGATGTGGCAATGAAACATGCTGGTTTGAGAAGGCTAGAGTAATTTATTATTTACATATTCTGTAATATATCTAAAAGCACCAGATGTAAGGAAAAAAAGTACCAGAATGTAAAACCAACAACAAAACATTGTATTAAATTAGAATACCTCAATTATTGCCCTAGTTCTAATGCTAACTACTTTTTGTGTCCTTAGATAAGCTATTTAACCTCCCTTTGCCTCAGTTTTTTCATTCAAAAAATAGGACTAAGAATACTTAACATTATTATATGTAAGAAACCACTGACATTATGTATATGAAAAAGGTCTATAAACTATAAAGGTTGTATATATGAAAGTGTTAATATTTGTACATAGTGAAATGAAACAGAAAATGGATATAAAAATATTATTGATGTAATGGGTAAATAAACCTAGGTTAAGTGGATACTCAGACAACTCTGCTCTATTTTTTATAATGTGCTTTATACCTGAATAAGTATATTGTAAAGTTAAAATTAGAAAAGCCTTCTAAAATAAGAGTTTTTTTAAGTCTCTCTTTTGACATAAGACTTTTTTTTAATGCAAGTATCTTTCCAAATTTATTTATTCACATTTTTTTCTAGTTAGAATTTGGCTGAAGGGCCATGAAAGTGGAGATAAGAAAATGGCCAAACTCCAAGATGCATGTGTATGCTCAAGTTGTAAAGTCTCAGAAACAAAAGAAGGAGCTTTATCTTTTTGAAGTAGACTTAATAAACTAATTTCCTTTGATCTCTAAGGAAATTCCTCCTGCCTATGAAGATTTTATACATATATAACTTTGTGTATATATAATTGTTTATATGTATACAAACTAAACAAAAATTTCTGAGAAACAAATAATATACATTAAGAAAATACGGTATTATTCATGTGTTCACTATTAATCTAGCTATTAGTTTAGGAAATATCATTGCTATTTTTTGAAATTCTTCTTTATGACCACCCATGGGAATAAACCTTTGGCAAACATTTTGAATGAATAACATCACTAGTCAACCTTTTTGCAATACTCACGGCATTTTCTATGGTTTTTCCAAAGTTTCAAGTTTCTGGCTCACACTGCTTAAATCTGTACAAAAAGGAGACACCATCTCTTCTCCAAAACAGAAAGCAGTGAGGTCTAACAAAATCCATTCCAAAATGTTTCCACCACATATTAACAAATGAGGATGCAAGTACTTCAAAGTTCTACCTATTAGCGTAGAAAGCTGTTAAACACTGAATACAGCTGGTTTCTTTAGCTCTAAAGCTTATATTCAGAGACAAGAAATAAAGCTAATGCATCTCTGGCTAGTACAACCATAAATGGACAAAAGAGAAATTATCTCTAACTAAACTTTCTGCTGGAATTCAGCACAGCTTATGTTACTTTTTAGATTAGTAAAATAGATTCAAATTTCTTTAAGCAAAACAATGTAAAAATACCTTTTAAATGATTATGAAAAACAACAAACTTATATCACTGTGACTTCTCTCAGTGAAACATACCTAAAACTATTCTGTTCAGTAAGCACTGAGTCGCAGGCATTGTGCTCAGCGCCAGGGTGCTGATACCAAAGCATATGATATTTCCTGCTTTTAAAAAGATGAGAAGATGAGCCTTTTAGATCAAACAAATTAGGAACCAATACAAGAAAGAATTAAAAAAAAAAAAACAGGTTGTGTGGTCTAATAGTTTATGAAGTTCCAAGGGCCTGCCACAATCATTCCATGGAATATTACTCAGCTATAAGAAATAACGGCGATATGGCATCTCTTTGGTTCTCCTGGAGAGAGTTGGAACCCATTCTATTAAGTGAAGTTTCCAAAGAATGGAAAAATAAGCACCACATGTACTCACCAGCAAACCGGTTTCCCTGATCATCACCTAAGTGCACATTAGGGAATAACACCAATTGGGTACCGGACAGAGGTGGGGGGTGGGGGGAAGGGATGGGTATATACCTACTTGATGAGCGTGATGCGCACTGTCTGGGGAATGGACATGCTTGAAGCTCAGTCTCAGGGGTATGGGGGGGCATGGGCAATATATATAACCTGAACTTTTTACCCCCACAATGAGCTAAAATTAAAAAAAAAAAAAAAAAAAAAAGTGGACCTAGGTTTTTCTTTCTGCATAAAGTTGCGAGCTTACAAAGCAAGAGAATATATTTAATGAAATACATGAAGGGACCCTGGATCATGAGCCAAGACTGCCAGAGCGATCAGATTGTCTTTGTGCTTGAGGAGTTTCAATCAGCAATGTGTGAAAAAGACTAAAGTGGAATCACTGGAGCTGCTGTTGCATCAGAAATGACAACAAGCCACTATTCCACTTCTCTGTAAGAACTAGTGTCCATTTCCATTCTCTGAAGCACAAGCACAGAGGGACGGTTTGGATGCTGAGTCAGTTTCCTGTGCTTCTTCAATTCCACTTATCCTACGGTAAGTCCCTATTACTTAAGTTTCTATTACAATCCATGCCATATGTACACCTGACAGTGTTAAATTTTTTTATAAGGGACCAAGAAGGGGCGAAATACCCAAATATGGTACTGTATCTGGAATACATAAAATACATGGAAAGGGAGAGAGAAACAGCTCTGAGGCAGGCATATAGCTATAGCTCAGGTTCTTCTGTTACATTATGTATGTATTTGAAACAGATGAAAAGGTACTTTTAAGTCTTTACTTTTGATTTGAGGAACAGGTACTGAAAACAAAATATAAAAGAAATAAGTGTTCTAAAAGTAGGCATCCATCTCATTTGAAAAAGAAATATCAAATAAGTGGAGATAATATGGCAAAGTGACATTCATAGCCATCTGAATCAAAGAGAACCTGTTCTTAAGGAAGAACTGCCCCAGAAAGATTAAAAAAAATCCTTTCCCTATGTAATAGTGGATGAGAAGGCAGCATCTAAAGATTGTATTTGAATATTTACTGAAATTATAGATAAATTAATATTATTTCCCTACCTTTCTTCTTAATGTTACCTTTTCTGCCCCTTTAAAATAACTTTCTTACCTAATTTTACTTGAGCTTTCCTGAGTGTGTGTTTCTGCCCCATGCTCTTGAATTCATTTTGTTATATTTTTTAATCAACCTCTCCCCTCCCTAAATAGACTGTCATATAAAAGCATTAAAAAATAAGCATTAAATTTAGTTGGATTTTTCTTAATATATGAGTTATACCATAGGCAAAGTGATTTGGAAGTTTGAGAAAAAGTTATTTCCTATACTCCCCTCTTCAAATCATACTAAAACAAGTCAAAGAGAGGAGAAAAAGGCAAAGTACTTATAGGAAAATAAGTTATGAATACCTGGAACTAAACAAAAAAAGCAGAATAGGTTACTATGTTAGAGGTAAAAACTCTTAAAGGAAAGTCAAAGAACAGAAAAATTTTTGAGCCTTTGTCAGGATTACTGGCATCACAAGCATTCTTTCTTGCTGACATATAACAGGAACTCAAAAGCCATCCAACAGTGCGTCTACTTTAGAGAAAATAATTTCAGCAGCTCAACTGTAATGAGATTAAAGGGTACAGGAATGCAGGGTGTGAGGGAGTGTAAGTTTGGAAAAGAGTTGGTTTATTAAATAATGGGATACTAAATGGTCAATGGCTACTTCTATGCTTTAAGATATTAAAATATTTTGTTAAATACACCTCCAATTATAAAAGAAAACAAAATAGTTTGCTTATTGACTTTGTTATAAACATCTGGTTCATGCTAAGCAAAAACTTGAGGTTTCAGAATCTCTGTATTTCTGAATTTCCAATGCAGGATCATTTATAATAAATTTCTATCAATGAAATTAAGAGCATAAGTAGGAGAAAAAATCTACACCCCTCTTCACAAGAAATGATGCCACGTGCCTTTTCAATGAAATAGTTAGGAGAATATTTCATAATGAAAGATGGGAAGAGAGGAAGAAGCATGAGATAATTCATCACTTTTTTCATTTTCATTTTAGCAAGAGCAAAGAGAACAATCCAGGTATTTAAGAACTAAATTCCTATCCCATAACATAGTTTATAGTCATCAAGATAAAATTAACCTCCTTTTTCCTACTATTAAAACAAGACAGAAGAAAAAAATAAAACAGAATGTTGTCTAACTACTATTACCTAATTAAGCTGAGGTTTATCCTAACTCTTCCTTCACAAAAAACACCAAAATGTGATAAATCAGTAATTAGAAAATGATAGATCCAAACAGAATGAGAGAGTCCTAACAGTCTTTCTGAACATTAAAGGGTTGGGGGGGTTGGGGTGGTCAATGATTTTCCAACAGTACTTTTACAGTAAACCAATGAGAAATAGCTTTTTACAAATGCAAAAAATGCAATGCATATATTTTACAAAAGAACACCATTCATCTTCTTTTATAAAAATGTAGTCCCTTTAAAGATAGGATTATTCTCTCCATAAAAGTTCTTATTCTCTTCCCTTAGAAAAGCATTACTAACCATGACTTCAAGCCATGACTTGATAATTGCTACTTCTAATATACATAATATTATTTTGATCAAATAATAATCATCCTGAACCTAAGAAAAACTATTTGGTTATTTGAGTATTAGAAACATTCTTCTGTAGTAACATACATTTCAACACAATCCTTTTAAACCCAGCAAGTCTCTTCTTGATACTGCTGGATCCCATTCTTAAAAGTGTACTTTCCCTCACCTACTTTTAACATAATTAAGTCAACAGTAAAGCAAATACTTTGTTTTCATCAGCCAATACAGTTGGAGCCAGGCCAGAAACCCCATTCTCAGCTGCCCCCGAGCTGCTGAAAAGAAACTTTGAAGCTGATGCAGTATAGAAATATACCAATTATATCAAAGAGAGTAAAGTGAGCACAGGGAATTTTGTGAACAGGCAGAGATCATGAGATGCCATGGCTAATGTATTCCAAATCTCTTAGCACATTTGATTAATACCTGAAAATACATAAAATGTTTGATTTCCCTAGTCTTCAAGTGCCAAAGTTCTCTGATCCTGAAAATCTGAGCTGCTAGATATTTATACCTTAGGAAAATAATTAACTAACTGAGAATTTCAGTGAGAGTGAGCAATAACAATAGTCAGAGAATGAATTATTTATTCTATTGTTAGTATATACAGCTGTGCCTCAGTATACATGGAGGATTGATTCCAGGGCCTCCCCTGTATACCCAAATCCCTGCATATTCAAGTCCTGCAGTAGGCCCTGTGGAATGCACCTATATGAAAAGTTGGCCCTCATAGGCATGGGTTTTGCATACTAAGAATACTGTATTTTCGATACTTGTTTAATTGAGAAAAATCTGCATATAAATGTGTTCAAACCTACATTGTTTAAGGGTCAACTGTACTTATTTCTAACCACAACCCCCTATATTCTTAAAAAAAAAAAAAAAAAAAAAAAAAGCCAGGCATGGAGGTGCACATCTGTAGTCCCAGCAACTCAGTTGCTTGAGATTAGGAGTCTGAGTTCAGCCTGGACAACACAGTCAGACTCCTGTCTCTTAAAATTAACAAAAGGAAGAATAAAAAGCTTGGGATAAAAACCACTGAGAAATTCTAACTCATTCACATGCTCCTGGGTTAACACATAGCACTCTAATAAAGATATTTACATGGCAACTCTATGAAGAATATACAGCATTTTCATTTTATAGGAAAAGTAGATGAAATGTAAATAGCTATACATTTTTTCCATTTAGTCTAACATTCAAAAGTGCTGGTATAAACATTTACCTTTGCATAAGCTAGTTGATTATTTAATACATTCTTCACCAACCAAATGTTTGATCAAGAAGAGACCAAGAGGAATAGAACATCTTAGGAACATAGATCCAAACATTCCACAATTAATGTATTAACCTGCCCATGACTCATCTTAAACCTACATTTCAGAAGTCTCTTTCTCAATATCCAAATGGGAATTGGCTTAAAAAGCCTAAATAGGAAAAGCCTAAATAAAATATTTTTATGAAAATTTTGCTTTTCCTTTGGTTATAAACAAACAGTATGGTTATCAGGAGACAAAGAATAAAAATCATTAAGTAGTTTATATTTTCTAAATACAAAATCATAGACTGACACCAATTCCATGTTCACTTTTATAATGCTGAAAAGCTCAAATTAAGCATGTATTATAGCACTTACATTGTCCCACTCACATAATTTACTTTATATTGCTTCTATCTCTCACATACTTGTATCTTACAAAATATTCACCCCAACATCTTATATACAGCAGGCATTCAAAAATATTAGCTTTATTCTTTCAAGATGAACTTACCCTTCGAAATGACACAACATAAAATGTGTCTCCCCTTCTGCGGATGGCTTCAAAAAAGTCTTGATAACTTCTGGGTGAAGCATAATATACTTGTAGCTCATTCCCTGAGTTCCTGCTAAAGAAAGAAAAATGTAAAGTATTATTAAAGTAAAAAGTTCCATGTTCTCCCAAAATACTTCCCATTCTAAGGCTATGTCTAAATTATAAGAATCTCTCTCAACCAAAATATTAGTAGCACTTTGGCAGTAATTTTTACAACATTTTGAAAAGCCCAAGATCAGGATATTTATAAGATACAATTCACTAAAGCTAATATTCTTGTTTCTAAATCAAGGCTCTAAAATGTACTAGACAGTAAAAACTACCAGAAAATAGATTTCTGCATAGGTTTGCAGGGTTTTATAATTTCTGGTAATAAAAATTAAGTCTGAGGAAAAGCCATTTTTCGCCACTCTGTCAAATATGTGAAGGTGTGCATGCCTATGAGGCTGTGCAAAAGGTGGAAAGAAATTAGGATTTGGAAACAAATAGACCTGGCTTTGAATTGCTGCTCCACTCCTCAAGTGGGTATTCCTGGGGAAATCAACCTCTCTGAGCAACCTGCTTCCTCATCAATAAAATGAGGATAACCATGTAAACTTTGCAGGATTGTTATTGGGGATGAAAAATATGTAAAGTGCCAAGTACGGGTCCCGTTCCATGAGTCACTCAACAATTGCTAGCCATTGCTATTAAAAGCATCATGTAAATGTTTTGATAAAATTAAAATCTAAAATTACAATACTTCAAACCACATTGCGCCCCCAAAGATACATTCAAATGACACTAATATAGTTCTTAATATTTTCAGGATCTTTTAGTGTTTAGGGCCAATGTCCAAAATAGTCAAAGGGATACTACAATGCTTCATTTTTCTCCAAAAAGAAAACTTAAATATATCAATCAAACATCATTAACTTAAGAGGAGAAAAAGATTGACCTAAATGGAAATGATAAATGAATCATGAGAACTTTCTTTGAAATAATCACATCTGCTCAGTAGGCCATTTCTGATTATATTTTGAATATACAGTCAATTTTTGTTATTTGTGATAGTTATGTTCTAATAAGTCACTGCGAACACTGAATTAGTGAATCCTGAACCATTCTCCTAGGGGAAACACAGAGTTAGGTTCCTGTGAGCCTCTGGTATTGTCAACCAATCAACATGTAACCTTATTTTATGTGTTTCTGTTTAAAGACATTTTCTTTAATATATATCTTTCATTCATTAACTTGAACTCACAATCAACAGCACTATAACTCACGCCCCGAACAAAACTTATCTAATACATGTGTTTTCTCTATAATATAGACATATCACAGCCTGCTTGGCCTTAGGAACACTAGACAGCACTTCAGCAATATGCCTGGGGGCCATTTTAAATAGCAAAATCAGCAATAAAAAGCACAAAATTATGAAAAATGTGGCACTCAGTGAGCCATTAAAAAACTTTGTTTATACTATGAGAGCTGAAACAAGAAGGCAGAATGTTGCTTTGGTCAACCTCACCTGAGAGCATCTACGCGTGTTTGCAAATGACCAAAAAAAAAGCACTGCAAGTATTAATTTTGGGGTTATAGATAAATTTTTAGCAGATTTTAGTAGGTGAATTAGTAAATGCAGAATCTATAAATAATGAAGATTGACTATAATTAATTAAAAGTATTTTTAATTAATGAAATATGCCATCACAATCATGCATCAATCGATATTTTTTTAAATAAATGTATAGTAATTGAATGATAAATTCTGGTTAACACAGAATTATTAATTTGTGTTTTAACTATTTAAATATATGTTATCCATTTCAACCAGATAATACATTCTCAGGATTTTAAACATTCATGACTGCTGATATGCTGCGTATTGCCATTTAATAGGAAGTCTCAGTTAATAACATAATGAATAAAAAAGCTTTCAACTTACATTTTTACTATATATATTTTTTTCTCAGAGCCTAGAACACTGCCTGGCACATAATAGGTTCTTAGTAAATGTTAAATTAACATCAAGTAAACAGTGAACTGTAAGTCTGTTGTAGAGCTACAGGCAGAAGCTGAGACTCTCAACTTTCACTTCAGTGATACTGTTGTCAATATCATCACATCATCACCATTTACCATGTTTGGGTGGCACTTAATATGTGCCAAGCACCACGCTAAGTGCTCTAAATATACTATCTAACTTAACCATTATATCAACTCTGTGCAACCAGAATTTTGTAGATGAGGAAACTTCAATTACGTTAACTTGTTTGAGCTCCCAGAGCAACTAAGTGGCAGTTATGATTTGAACTCTGCCCAACAGAGCAGACAAAGCTACCATCTTAACCATGATACTACATTGCCTCCCACATTATCTTTCCATTTAGTTAGATATGTCTTGGTGAAGACATTTAAACCTCTAGATACGCACTCCTTTTGGAATCTTTCAAAATCTTAAGAAGTATTGTGTAGTAAAAAATGCACTGTAAGTCAAACAGCTAAGGTCTAAATTCTGATTCTAAGGTCTAAACTCTGAAAATTACAAAAAAATAAATGACTTGCCCAGTTTTTCCATCTAAAAAATAAACTTCAAGTTATATGGATTTAAAGATAAAATGCACATAAAGCACTCAGCAGGACACCTGGCACAGAGCACTCAAAAAATAACATTCCCTTCCCCTGGGCTCATGAAACAGATGCAAATCAAGAACAGGAGAGCTATGTATATTCAAGATTTTCATCAAAATTATGACTGGGAGAGATGACCTTTTGAAATTATCTGGCTTTACTGCAACTGCTCAGAAGTAGTATATATTATATACATAGTAGTAAATGACTAATATAAAAGTCATAGATGAGAACAAATTTAAGGTGAAAAGGAAGTGTGAATTTCAACTTTACTAAAATGCTAGCTGTTTTAAACTCCCTGGCCAAGTGCTTCCACACTTTCTTACCTGATACTAGTGGTTTCTGTGTATTGAACAGCCATCAGCTGAGAATTTGAGCCCTGTTCCAGAGCTCCCTGGTAGAGAAAAAAAAGTTTAATGTCATATGAAATTATGTGAAGGTCTTCCTATATTGACTCATTCTACATTGACATTTGCTAAACCTTCATTAAAGTATTCATATTCTGACATATTAAGTCCAAATAATTAAACACTAACAAATTAAATCTCTTTAGGTCACATTCTTGGCTGAGAGATGGGTCTTGTGGAGATTAAGACATTTAAGGCACTTCTCATAAAGTTTAAAGAAAGAGTCCAAAAGCTTAGTCCAAGCGCCATAAGTTTTCTGACTAAGCTGTACAAGTAGTACTGAACATTTAACAGCTTATGCTTGACATTATTTTAATAATTACATTGCCAATGACAAGTTCCTAAGACCTATGAAAAGTTCATAATGAAACAAGGTCCTATTATTTACTGAATTAAACACAAAGATCTTAGGCCTAAATACATCTATGGAATACACCATCATTAAAGAGATATCACTGATGACTCTTTTGGCAAGAGAATAGTTCAGTATGTAACCATTAGTGGCCCACATATGCTACATGGGAAACCGTCTTTCACATAGCATCTGCTTTGCGCTATGCCTTTTTATATTCTCTGACAGTTTTGTAAGCTGATCTTCAGAACAGTTTTGTAAGAATATCAGAGTTCAAGGGCATATTACCAACTTCTATTATGTTAGGAAGTGACCTCATCCTGTCAAACAGTGGCTTAAATAATTGTTTAATCATTTGTTCATTACTCTGTCCATATACCCATTTTTCAACAATCTAAGCACCTACGTGCACCACAGCAACAAAATTAAACATTTGACTTCTCCCTTTAAGAAGCTTCTAGTTTAATTGGGAAGACAAATATATGAAAACAATACAATATGATAAATACTAAAACAGAAACATGTACGAAAGGTTAAGGGAGAAAAGAAGGGGGACCAATTTTGTTTCGTGGATAGAACCAATATGCGGGGATCAATGTAGGGCTTCCAACTTCTGGCTCTGTAGTAAGTCAAGGGTTTTACTTTATAAAAACCTAACGTATGTCTTGCATGTTGTAGGTGTTCAATAAATGCTTGTTAAAAAAAAAATGAAAAAAGTACCAATAAAATGAAAGGAAAAAAGAGAAACAAGTACATTTCATAAGATACTACATTTATTGACATTGTTATCAAGTAGTAAATAAAACCAAAATTAAATTATAGCTAGTTGACAAATATAAGGTTTAAATAGATTAAATAGCTGTGAATTTTAAATGATTTCTGCTACTTTGACACATATGAAACAAACAAAGAAGTCTGAAAGAAGCCAGACTTCTTTCCCCAGTCTCAGAAGTAGGTGGGTAGGTGCTAGGGAAAGCTGAGTTACAGAGATCTCAGGCAAGTAGAACATGGATATTCCATTTACCTAAGATTTACACCAATTATAATAACAAAAGAATCTCTGGTTGGGTGCGGTGGCTCACACCTGTAATCCCAGCACTTTGGGAAGCCAAGGCAGGAGGATCAATTGAGGCCAGGAGTTCGAGACCAGCCTGGGCAACATAGCAAGCCCTCATCTCTACAAAAAATAAAAATATTAGCTAGACATGGTGGCACATGCCTGTAGTCCTAGCTACTTGGGAGGCTGAGGCAGCACAATCGCTTAAGCCCAGGAGTTCAAGGTTACAGTGAGCTATGATCACGCCACTGTACACCACCTGTGTGACAGAGTAAGAGCTCATCTCTTAAAAAAGAAAAACAACAACAACAACAACAACAAAAAGGAACCTCACTGAAAAATTAGCCGTGACCTTTTCCATTTTTAGCTATTTGGGTTTACCATATGAGGCACTTAAATAAAAATGACAGAAAATTAAAAATCTCCAACTATGTTGTAGAGTTGTCTATTTTTCCCTTGAGTTCTGTCACTTTTCCCTGTGTGTATTCTGAAGCTTTGTTATTAGGAGCCTATTCATTTAGAATTGTTGTCTTCTTGATGAAATGCTCCTTTTGTCATTATGAAATTTCCTTCTTTGGTATGGGTTCAAACAAGCCCAGACTGCAAAGATTAAAATAAATACCTCTCTTAGACCGGGCATGGTACCTCATGCCTATAACCCTAGCACGCTGGGAGGCTGAAGTGGGAGGATCGCTTGAACTCAGGAGTTTGAGACCAGCCTGAGCAAGAGTGAGACCCCTGTCTCTACTAAAAATAGAAAAAAAATTAGCTGGGCAACTAAAAATAGGGCGCGGTGGTACGTGCCTGTAGTCCCAGCTGCTAGGGAGGCTGAGGCAGGAAGATCACTTGAGCCCAGGAGTTTGAGGTTGCTGTGAGCTAGGCTGATGCCATGGCACTCTAGCCTGGGCAATAGAGTGAGACTCTGTCTCAAAAATAAAATAAAATAAAATAAAATGAGATAAAACAAAATAAAATGAGATAAAATAAAATAAATACCTAACTCTTCAATGCCCAGACACTGATGAGCATCCACAAGCATCAGAAACACCCAGGAAAACATGACCTCACCAAACAGACTAAGAAACCAGTGACCAACCCTGGAGTGATAGAGATAGATGACCTTTTAGACAAAAAATTCAAAATAGCTGTCCTGAAGAAGTTCAGTGAACTTCAAAACAACACAGAGAAGGAATTCAGAAGCCTATCACAGAAATTTAACAAAGAGATTGAAATAATTTTTTAAAAAATCAAGCAGAAATTCTGGAGCTTAAGAATTCAATTGATAAACTGAGAAATGCACCAGAGTCTCCCAACAGCAGAATTGATCAAACAGAAGAAAGAATTAGTGAGCTTGAAGACAGACTATTTGAAAATATACAGAAGGGAAAAAAAGAATAAAAAAGAATGAAGCATGCCTACAGGATCTAGAAAACAGACCCAAAAGGGCAAAACTAAGAGCTATTAGCCATAAAGAGGAGGTAGAGAGAGAGAGATTGGGGTAGAAGGTTTATTCAAAGAACTGAAATGTCCTTCTTTAACTCTTATAATATCCTTTGTTTGGAAGTCTACTTTATCTGATATTTTTTTCACCCGTTTATTTTCCACTTGTCTGTGTCTTTATATTTAAAAATGTTATTTCTTACAAACAGCATATGGTTGGATCTTTCCTTTAAAAAAATCTAATCTGAAAATCTCTGCCTTTCGATTGATGTGTCTAGCCCATTGAATTTAATTATTAACATGGTTGGATTTTAGTATACCATCTTGATGTATTTTTTATTGATCCTATTTGTTCCTTACTTGTTTCTCTTTTCCTGACTTTTCATTGAACTGCATATTTTTTAGTATTCTATTTTTATTTCTTATACTGTCTTTTTAATTATAGTTGTACTTCTTTATATTAGTTTTTAGCAGTTGCTCTAGAGATTATACTTTGATCTTTAAGTTATCACAGTCTACCTTGGAATATTATTTGAACAATATAAAAACTTTATTAAGAGTATAATTCCATTTACTCTTCCATCCTTTTGTGTCCTTATTATCTTATATTTTACTTCTATATAAGCTATAAACCCCACAACAAATTGTCATTATTATTGCTTTAAAAACACAATAGTCTTCTAAAGACATTTAAATATACACACATAATATAAAGATAGTTTTTTTTTAAAAGGCTTATTCTTTTTTTACCTAGATATTTGCCCATTCTGATGCTCTCCCTTCCTGCTAATCTGTGGTTCTATTTGGTATCATTTACCTCAGTCTAAAAAACATCTTTAATATTTCTTATAGTACAGGTCTTCTAGAGACAAATTCTCTATTTTTGTCTATCTGAAAATATCTTTATTTTATCTTCATTTTGAAAGATATTTTCACTAATTTGTCCCTTTACCTTTTACTCACAGTCTAGGAAGAGGGAAGAATTATGAAATAGGATGGGTCAAATCAAAGATATAATATTTAAATCAATAGATATTTCAAAGAAATGTCAGTTCACCAAAATTACAGAATACCTTCTAGGACTTTTAGGCTCCTTTAGCACCTGAAAGAAGTAACTGGGAGGAAAAAGAAGGTTGAAAGGAGAAGAGTAGAAAAAGCAGCGCAGTTATAGGCTCTCTACACTAAGAAAGAGAATCAAAGGAATTCTTATATGCTTTGGGTATTGACAATAGCATTAGCAGAATAATCCTTCTCCTTCCTCTGACTAACCAAGAATTTCTTTTACCATTGACAAATATAGATTCATCCCCATCATTCCTTTTTCTATTATAGCTAAGATTCCCACATTTCTGATCATTATTTAAGCTCCTTACAGAAAGATATGTATCCAAAATAGCATGGAAGGAAATAAGACTTTAAACTTATACAAATCACCTCCAAATGAACAGACTGTGAAATTAAAACAAAATTATTTTCCTCGCATTAGAATTGTTTTAAGATTAAAGAACACTAAGCACTCCTTCCACAGTAAACACCCTATTCATTTATCTAATGAACATGAAAGAATAACATGAAAAATTATATTTAAAGATAAGGCAAAAAAACACATTTAGGCAAAGAATTTTAATCTACTTTTTCATAAAGCCCATTATACCAGCTGTGTGGCAATGATCTATTCCTGCCTCCTGTGCTCGCCCCTGTATAGCAAAGCATGGAAGCCTGAAGCCTATATTATTCAAACTATTTTGCCACCAGGGTTCTGGATATATTTAGGCTGTGCAAATAAGATTTACTTGCTCCAGATTTGGAAAGTGGAAGAGAGACAGCCCATTTGCCCTCTGGCCATGGTCTAGTGGCAGCTGATGTGCAGGCTTTCGCAGACATGAATTTTCTGCTGTACTGCTGTACTGGATTCCACATTCCAATGCCAATAAGCAGCTTTGGGATTTTGAGTTAACCATGACATTGGTAATGACTGCCTGCAGCCTCTAGAAGTAGCAACAACCAATAAATTTGCCATAGTAGATAAATAAAGGGTGTTGGAGAGGCCTAGAGAAGCACATACTGGATAATCATAGAATCTCACAATGTCAGAGCTTGAGCTCATCTAGACTAACCTTCATTATTTTACAGATGAAAACAGTCCATAATGATTAAAAGTCCATGTTTCTTGATATCACTTTAAGCTACTTTTGAACATATCACATACTGTTTCCAATTAGTATCCAAATAATCAAATAGTTAAGATGTTTCCATTAGCATGTAAACATGTAAACCTGGTGAAATATTTCCCATCCCAAAATAAAACCTCTTTCTTGATTCTTACAGCTATTCCATTTCTCTATTCCCATTTATGGGGATTATCCTGAAATAATTTTCTTCACTTTCTCCTCCATTATCATTTCCCTGAATCCACTTCGATTGGCTTTTGTTATGGCCAGTCCAATGAAACAACTTCCATCAAAATCTCTAACAAGTTCTAATTGCCAATTCCAAAGATATTCCTCACTCCTTATTTTAATCAGTATCTCTTAGCTCCATATCAGTTAATCACATTCCGCTTCTTAAAATACTTTCTTTAGGCCAGGCAACCACTGTTCAAGCCTGTCATCCCAGCACTTTGGAAGGTCAAAGTGAGAGGATCGCTTGAGGCCGAGAGTTCGAGACAGCCTGGGCAATATAGCAAGACTCTAACACCCCATCTATATAAAAAAATAAAAAAATTATTGGGGCATGGTGGCATACACTTATAATACTAGCCACTCAGGAGGTGGGGGAAGATAATTGCTCGAGCCCAGAACTTCAAGATTACCGTGATCTGGGAGACAGAGCAAGATCCCATCTCTAAAAAAAAAAAACCAACAAAACTTTCTTTGCTTGGGTTTTGGGATGCCACCATCCTGTATCTTTTCTTACCTTACTGGCCACCCACCCCTCTTCTTTTTCAAGTGCTGATCCTTCTTTCTCTTTTATCTTCTAGTGTTGGAGTTGGCCCAGGGTTCAGTTCCTCACTGCCTTTTCTTTCCTCTTTAGTTTCTCCCTAGTTAATATCATCCCAAATTAAACATCAATTCCCAACCTCTCTCCTAAATTCCAGACCTAGAGATTTGATTGTCCACTTGTCTTCTCCACTTGAATGTCTAACAGCCACATCAAACTTAAAATTTCTAAAACTCTTAACTCCTACCTCCAACTGCTCCTTCCCCAGTCTTAGTCACAGTAAATAGCATTGTCATTCATCTAGTACCTAAGGCATGGGAATTATTATTGATTCCTTTTTATTTTACATCAACAATTTCTAGCAGCTCTACTTTCAAAATATATTTGGCATCCAAGTACATTCCTCCACCTTCACAGCCACCACACTAGTATGGGCCACAACCATCTCTTACCTAAACTACTGAAATGGCTTCTTAACTGGTATCCCTCCTTCCAGTCACGCTCCCTGCTATGGTCTACTTTGTGTACCAGCTAGTGATTTTTAAAAATAAATCATATCAAGTCACTCCCCTGCTCAAACCTTTCAATGGTGTTCCCTCCTAACTAGGAACAAACCCAGAGTTTTCACCATAGCCTATGAAGTTCACTATGATCTCACCTCTACTGCTTCTCTGGTTCCATCTACCACCCTCCCAAGTTCCTGCATTCCAGCCATATCAAGCTTCTTGATATTTCTCAAATACGCAAACCGTTCCCTCCCGAGGGTCTTTACATTTGCTGTTCCCTTTGTCTTGAAGCTCTTTCTCCAGAATTTCCCCTAAACCTTTACATTATTACTTCTGTCATTTTCTGCCTATAGCAAAAGCAATGTTCTTACCAAACCTGTTTCTTCTTCCTGAGCACACAGGAAGACTACATGTTCCCAGTCTCCCTTGCAGCAGGTTAGGCAAAGTGACAGTTTTAGCCAACTAAACATTGGCTAAAACCTGGACCTGATTCCTAAAACATTTTGTTTCTTCCCTAACATCCAAGCTAGAAGCAAAAGATTTCAAGTTATTGAGGCTACAAAATAGAAGGCGCCTGGATCCCTTACTAATTGCTTGGAAGAAAGCCATCCTAGAGAACTATGTGAAATTTTGTGTGAGTGAAAAAACAAATTTTTATTCTATTAGGCTACTGAGATTTTGAGGCTGTTATAACAGCTAGCGTTAATTACTCCGATAATATCTTCTTAAAGTGGAACTTCTTCAGAGAAGCCTTCTCTGACTACTCAATCTAAAATAATAACTCATTTTTCAATTCAAATTCTAACCTCCTAACCTGCTTTATTTTTCTTTAGAGAACCTACCTCTAATTTTGAGTGTATTTGAGTATTTATTTACTTGGTTATTGTTTAGCTCTCCACTAGAATGCAAGCTCCACAAAGGTAGGGACTTTGTGATATTCACTACTGTTATTCCCCAGGATCTAGATAGTCCTTGGCTCATTATTACTATCATAGGTAATGTTTGTTAGGAAACTGCAGTTATGCCAGTTGCCAGTTTAAGTGTTTCAGAAATAGTAATAAATATTTGATGAATGATGGAGAATGACTATAAATGGTGCTTTGTGGCAAACAACATTGAGTTGGAAGCCCTACTGAACAGTTCTACCTAAGAGCTGTCATTAACCCATAGTGGTACATGTCTAAGTTCAGAAATGCCCTCCATGGATGTGCCTGCCTTCACTTCTAAATTGCCCCATATTTCAACACCCTCTTTTTGAAAAGCTCTAAGAAGAAAGGAGATACAGTATTATTTATTATATACCATTGTGCCAAAAACATTTGTTACAGATATCTGTCCATAGGAACTCCTGGCTTGAAAGTAAACTTGAAGGTGAGAACAGGAAATAGTACCATGCCTGAGCAGCCAGTACTAATGCTGTAAAACCTAAACTAGTGCTATAAAACCTAGGAGGGGGGATTCAGTGGCAATGACAGCTGTATCAGAAGCAGCAGGAGGCAGTGAGAAGGGACTGAAGTTCAAGCTTCCCAAATTTTCCAGGGAAGGGAGCAACCCAGGGGGAAGCCTTCCAACAAATATGCCAACCATTGTTCAAAGACAAGCAGAAACAAACCTGAAGAATACGGGTTTTCTGTTGATTATTTGTCATTCTTCTTGACTTGGTCCTTTCCACTTCATGTCTATGAACCCACCCTCGAAGTTCATGATTTAACCTATAAAATATAACTTAATTAATTAAACATATTTCATAGAAACGAATGTCTCACCCCTTGGTTGGAAATGATTTTAACATACTCTGTATGTTCCAAAGAGCGTTCCAAGTGCCTGATGACTCAATACTGCCTTTTTATTTGAAAAAGCTGAGATACTTAATGTTAAGCTGTTTTTAATGACATGCATTTTTATATGGCAACCTCCTCAATCATGAGTTCAAAATTCAAAGAAAATCACAGCTAAATACCTGCCAAATATAAATAATTAGATGCAAAGGTTTTTCCACAACAAACATATTTCCTGTTTCTGTTCTTAGGCTATGTACATAGAAACATCCAAGACACTGGAAAGAACTTAACAAGTCATAGGACCCCTAACAACAAATAGATGCATTAAATAAAGGCTTTGAAAATCATGCTGTTTGGGGAGAAGGAAAAGAATGAACTCAATTGCCTGGGGAAAAAAAATAATTCAAATTTTTCAACACTGGAAATAAAAACCCAGTTCATAATATAACTTCCTTTATTTTGTTTGGCTTTTATAATAATTATAAAGATGTTAGACTATGTTTATTTAACTGTAGTTGATTACTACTTATTACAAAAAGCCTGAGGCAGTTTTTAAGGTTTAAGAATAAGGTCTAAAATCACAGGAAAAAATGCAAGGGAAAGTTGATAAAGAAGGGTGCAATAATGGGAAAGTACCTCCAGAATCACATATCCTCAAATTATTGTCTTCCTAATTTCAAGAAAAAAGATCCTTCTGATATGAACATTATCATCTGTAAGCCTAACACCCTGAATTTTAATATTAATTTCATTTTGTAGTTTTCAAATAAGACATATTTAAGTATGCAAGCACCACATAAAATTGACCCATCACCATCTCCATCAGGTTGGTGGAGATACTGGACAACAATTGATATGTCTATCCAACAAATAATTCAGAGATTCTCTTAGCCACTTAGTTACTCTGAACAATTACTATTCCAAACATGGGAACCAACTGTGATATTTCTGCAATAATCTAAAACACTCACCTGAGAGATTCAGTTGTGTTAATCAGAGGTTGACAAGGAGGTGGAGGAATATAAAGCAGTGGTTCTTCAGTTAGCACCATCAGGGCTTTGTCATTTGAAACAGAATGATCATATCTGAAACATACATGCACAAAATTTGTTTCCTTGCATCTTAAATTCAAAAGAAGTTTGCTATAAGAAAATCATAACTGGTGTTAGCCTTTCATGGAATAAAAATATAGTAAATAGAATATACTGCAAGATAGAATAGAAAATGAGAAAACTATAGGCCATGTAGCACAAATGTCATTTTCTGATTCTCTACAGAGATAGCATGGTAATTCACATTTACCTAGTAACCCTTTATTGAGCAATTTATATGCACAATAACTAAGGGATATAATAACACATGGTTCATGTCTTCAATGAGCTTAAGGTATACACATGCTGTTAGAACAGAGGAGGTGACGGTAATGGGGTAACCTGGGGGAAGACCAACTGGTTGATAAGGAAGACAGTACGATGTGACCAGGACTAAAGTTTTGTGGTCATTCACAATTCTGTGATAACAAAACTGAATAGTCTCCCTAAAACAGGTATGTGTGTAGTAGAGGTAGGGTAGGATATAAAATACTTGGCAGGAGAAAAGTGAAAAAGAGTTGAAAAGCTGAATTTAAATTTTGGAATCTTAGAGGAATCTGAATCACTAATAAAACACCAGGGTGACAGTAACCAGTGACTCCATTAGCTTAAAAAAATATATACTTTCCTAGCCATCACACTAATCTATATCATGTGAATTCATATCCAGGGTGTGATGTAGGAAACAAAACCTGAGTTAAAAATTAGAATTTGAGCTCAGGATATTATTGCCATTTATGCTCTTCAGTCTGCTATTTTAATCTTTCTAAGAAATCTTGTCTCTGCCCTGAATTTCTTTATGTAAGATGCTCTGGTTTTAGGAAACTAGATATGTTAAAACCCACAAGGAAAATACATAAACACATAAAGTTGAACATGGTAAGATTCATACTTTTCATTTATTCATTCAACAAATATTTGCTGAATACCAACTATGTGCCAGGTACTATACTAGGTGCTGGGAATCCAACAGGGAACAGGAGAAACAAAGTTTCTATCCTCAAAGACCCTAATGGGGTACCAAACACAAGAAAACAAAGACATAAAATAAATCCAAACTCTGGTAAGTACTATGAAAGAAACAAATAGTTGAAATAGAAAAGCAATGGCAGTATCTACTTTAGATAAAACGGTCTGAGAAGGAGATGGTATTTAAGTCAAGGCCTAAAGATGAAAAGAAGCCAGTCCTATAGAAACTGGGGTAAGAGTGGTCTAAGTAGAGGCAGGTGGGAAAAATGTAGGCTCAAGAAATTTTAAAAAGACCACTAGCTGAAGAGTTGTGCACAAGTTGGGTAGGGGCAGGGGAGATCACAAGATGAGGCTGGAAAGACAGAGACCAGATCATGATAAAGAATTACTAAATGTAATTAGAAATCACAAAGGTGTTTTAAGTAAATGAGTGATATACTTCAATTTACATTTGTATCTTGCCATGGTAACAAAAATGGATTCAATGGAGGCAAGAGGGGAAGCTGAGAGATGAGTTAGGAAAGAGCGACGGCAATCCAGGCAAGAACCAATGATAGCATAGACTATCATCTGGCAGTGGAGATGGATAAGGGTGGAACAATCCAAGATAATTTTTGGAAACAATATCAACACTTGTTGAAAAAGAGGAATCAGGGTCTGTGGCTTAAGCAACAGAAACAAAAAAGACTTGTAGAAAACCGGTTGGAGGCAAAACAGAAAGAGGAACAGAGTTTCACTGTGTACGTGTTAAGTTTGAAATGTTAAAATAGAGATGCCAAGGAAACTATTGGATATGTGAGTCTGGAGACTCAGAAGAGAAGTTTGAACTGAAAACATAAATTTGAGAGTCATCAGGATGTATGCAGACTGTGTACTAAATTATGGATGAGTCACCGAGGCAGAAGGAAAACAAAAAAGTTCACAGTTCTAAACCTTGAGATTTGGATAGCAGAGGAGCCCACAAAGAAGACTGCAAAGTAGCAGCCAGTAAAAAAGAGGGAAACTAAAAAATGTGGCAACACAAAAGGAAAGTCTTTCAAGGGGCAAATAATCCACTTGGCCAAATGCTGAGGAAAGGTTAAATAAGATAACAGAAGTTTCCATTGAATTTGGCAACATTGAAATCACTGGTATCCTTGACAAAAACAATTTTGGCAAAGTGGAAAACTAACTTCAAGATAAAAGTTAGCGATATCTATTTATGCCATACATAAGGGAAAAGAAACAACAGCTGAGGATATATAAAGCATTCTTCCCTGCAACTTGCAACAGGAACATTCTCCAAGTCCTCTCTTTTGGCTGTTGGGGTTAAGTAGGGTTAAGTTGTTTGTAATAAAACAGAGACGTTGGTATGCAGGTAATAAATGCACACACAAAAATTAAATGTTGAGAGAGAAGAAAAAAAATGTCTTGTGTTTTGTAAATGTATATGCTTCTGAATGCCTATAAGAGGAGGCTGCTTGACACACTAAAAACATCAAGAACAAAGATCTATCACGTGTTATTTTAAAAATCATACAAAAATACAAACATTGTAGTCCGTCAGAAAAGTCCAAAACTTCTTTTGAAAATATATTTCTGATCTAAACTCTAGTAATGATTTCTGCACATCTGTGCTGACTGGCTTTGTTCTAACAGCCAAAAATATTCTTTGGAAAAGAAAAAAAAAGTCTGATAGAAGAAATACCAGTACAAGGATTGGGTGGAGTTAAAGGAGAAAGGAAAGGGAGACTCCAGCCAACAGGCAATCTGGAGACAATTAGACTCACATTAACCAAGAGACAGTCAAGAGTTCTAGGCTGCTTACAAACCATTTTATATCAAGGGAAGAAATTTCAACAAATAAATCACTAAAGTAAAGAATAGTGCTAAAGGGCTAGAATTCATGAGAATTATTGAAATAAAGACAGGTTCTGGCTGATGCCTTATATATAGGATGACTATCCTTTCCTATTTATACAAGACAGTCCTGACTGATGCCTGATATCCTGATGTCATTATTACTAGCACTGCCTTTTCCTTCTTAGAAGTGTCCCAGTTTGATTGACAAATTATATGGTTATATCATTTATATACCACATATTTCTAAGACTGAAAAAATACATGCAATTAATTAATGATAGGTAAATACAATATTATAAACTATGGGATTAAAATCTACTCCTTTTTTATTTGAACCAGGTCTCCTAACTCTCTTTATAAAATGAAGCATAAAGTAAGCTTCATTAAAAAATAAATATATGTGTCATGGCTGAGCTTATATAAATAAACCATCTAAAATTCAGTTAAGAACAAACTCATATTTGGTGCTTTCAAATGTTTCACAAACATTTTTGGTATCTTTTATTCAATATTTATAGTGATAAAAGCAAGAACATCAAATTAATGGACTGACATTTATTTAAATCTCCAAAGTTGCTCAATAATAATCTTAGATATTTCAAGAGACTTGCATGTAGCCAAGAATCCATAATCTTTTGTTTTTATTTTTATCAAGACCAATTACCCTGGCTGGGTATGGTGGCTCACGCCTGTAATCCTAGCACTCTGGAAGGCCGAGGAGGGAGGATGGTTTGAGCTCAGGAGTTCAAGACCAGCCTGAGCAAGAGTGAGACCCCCGTCTCCACTAAAAATAGAAAGAAATTAGCTGGACAACTAAAAATATATAGAAAAAAAATTAGTGCATGCCTGTAGTCCCAGCTACTCGGGAGGCTGAGGCAGCAGGATTGCTTGAGCCCAGGAGTTTGAGGTTGCTGTAAACTAGGCTGATGCCACGGCACTCTAGCCCAGGCAACAGAGTGAGACTCTGTCTCAAAGGAAAAAAAAAAAAAAAGACCAATTACCCAAATTATGCACAGTCATTGGTGACTTTGGGGTAGGTGACAGACAGATAGCTTGCATTCATGTACTACTTTGAAAGCTGATAAATTTCAGCCTGGACGTCATTCAGACTTTTAGGATGAACTAGTGTGATCATATTACTATGCTTTCCAGAATCCACCATGTCATCTTATGCCAATGTGGACAAATAAGTGTAGCCTTCTATTTATTATAGTTAGTGCAAATTAGATAATACTCTTGTAAAGGTTACATGAACTGCAAGTTCAAGTATCCAATCAATAACTTGTTCTATTTTTTAGCAACAAGCTATCTCAACCCTCATAAATCCAAAGGCTATTAAATTTAAAAATATAACTTTTGATGGATCTCATGTGGACAACAACAGAACCCAAAATTATAGAACATGTAGGGCAAAACTGGACAAATTATTCAGTAAAATTAGAGATACTATTAAATTCTATCAATATTTAGAAATACTGCAAGTGATCACCAAGATGAATATTTCAGAAGTATGGCTAATTTTGGCATATAAAAAAGCAGGAAATGTTACATATTATTTTCAACATTATCATGTCTATCATTGCGATGCTGCATTACAGCTACTGCCATATTATCCTTTAGATTTTCCTCTGCACCTAGCATAGTCCTCTGCAAGATGCAAATTCCTAAAAAAAAAAAATTAATACTAACATTTTTTTCAGGAAGACTAAATGGAGACAAGCCTGTAGGACTATGGTAATAATCTCATTCAATAGCATGGATGTAACAGAGTAAAAATCAGGAAGAATGATTCCCACATGGTTCTTAGCCTATAAAACCTTAGAGAGTTAAGAGTAAACAAATCTTTAACGATTTTCAAGCATTATACTGTGCAATGGCAACCACACTGTGACCTCCCTTTGCCTTATTATTCAAGGTCCTGGCTCTATTTGGCCCAAATAACAAACGGAAATGTTTATCAAAAAGTATACACCTATGAAAATGCCCACTATACCTTCTTCTAGTTAACATAATATAGAAATTGTATTTTCATACAATTATGAACTTTTTGCTATTGACAAGCAACATGGACATTTACCAACTCAGTATTAAATTGTAACAAGAGAGGGATTCAGTAAAGATCACAATAAATAAGTATAAATGATTTTACCCAATGACTGCAAATAGGTTCAACCATATCATTCCACCATATCATTTCCACCCACAGATGATACAGTAACAAATAGTAGATGTATGTGTAAGCACATGATATTATAATCACATGATAGATAAAATAACTGTACTGAAAACACTATATACAATATAATATGTATATATTGTATGTGTTTCAATATGTATGTACTTAAGACATTATATACAATATCATGTGTACATAGTATATGTGTTACAATATAATGTGTATATAGCATATGTGTTATAATATATATAAAATCTTAACTGAGATTTTGTCACATCTCTACAAGAATTCCAAAACTAGAAAAGCTTTCAAAGTAAATTTATTCTTAGAATTAATCCTAAAAGTAAAATTTATTAATGACCTCAATAATTTATTTTCTCTACTAGTCAAAACTGTATATGAATAATTTAGATGTAAAGTTATACTAGATAATTCTGTCTCGGTTTCAATAAATCACTCAGACCAACAGGTACATGCCATCTAACCTGTAGCTGTTTTTCTGGATGATACCATCTGATGTGTCTTGCACTTCTTTTGCAGAAAATTCTAGAAGGTGTCTCCTTTGATTTGCAGGGCTCACACTAGGGTTCATTCTCCTGGCATCCTGTTCCAGTATGCTGAAAATAAAAAACGTGAAGCAATAGTTGAAATAAAACTATGTCACACATATGCCTGCTACATGTAGCTCTGAAACAAACCAGAATTCTTTTGTAGGTCCATGCATATAGCAAAAATGATTACCACAGAAGCAAGTCAAAACACTGTACTGTGTTCAAATCCCTAGACTGGCATCCTGTCCATAAGCAAAAGCAGTGTTCTTATGCTTTAAAAAACCTATAATTATGCATGTATATAAAGTAAGAATAAATACAACATACATAAAAACAAATCTTAAACTCAGATAATAACTGAAATAAGAAGTCCTCCTGGATGCTGCAAACTGATGTTTGCAATGAGGGAATACATCAAATGAAATAGAAATTATTCTTTCGCAATAGCCAAATTCATTATTAGCCTTTCACAATTCCAGAAGGCAGGCAATCAGAACTAGCAAAATCTTATTTTTAAAATACTTTTATTTTTATTTACATGTAAAAATTTCTATTTACGTCTTTCTCTCCACTCTCCCTAATACCTTCATTCATCAATGTATACCCTCTTGATAGACGTAAGTATTTGGGGAAAACAACTACATATACGTATATGGCAAATACTGCAATAGTTATTTTACACTTTTAAGTCATTAATCATGTGCTTATAAACCTGACTCATCAATAAGGTTTTGTGTGTGCCATGCACATATTAATAATTTACACTAGTCATAATCTTCTTAAAATTCAACACAAAAGGAATCTCCCTAGGGAAGCACAAAAGATTCTATTTAGAAGGATGAAGTGGAAGAGGAAAGTACGGCTGAAGAAAAAGGATAGTTAAGGGCCCTGTAGTTCTAAAAGAAAAGGAGTTCTCTGGGGTACAGCACTTTGCCTCCAAATTCGGAGAAAGCAGTGTTAGGGGAAACACGAAGCAGATATATCTCTCTAGAATTTTTTTCTGATCTCTTATTATATTTCCCATTCTCCTCAATTCTTCATCCCAGAAATCATTACTACCCAGTGATTCTCACATGGTATGCTGCACCACTTTGGCACACTGCGAACTCTTCACAGGTGGACCTCCAAATTATGGCCATTGTGTAAAATTTAATTTTGCTACAACTGAGACTACATTTTGTTAACAACTGTATCTTTCAGACTGTATATTTACCTGAGTGGTCACACAACAGTGTAAACCTTGCTGCAAATGAGGTAAGAGGCCTAGCAGAATGTCTAACTAAACTTAGGAAAACTTATCCTGATGAATATTTAAGAAAACATGAGAGAAGCAATAAACAAAACAATTTGGGAGGGAAGCCAAATGAAGAATGTGATGATAATTATGGAATTTTATTTCTTCTTTTTGAAACATACTTTTTAAAAAACGTATTTGCTTTTTAATTCTTTCAAATGTGGTACCAAAAATTCTATGAAATTATGCTGTGTGTATGAAAGTATGCTGTGAACAAAATCAAAGTTAAGAACTTTTCCCTAGGTTTACAGAATCTCAATTTACTCAACCCCTACTGACACCTCCTTTGTATTGGTGAAATATCCATATACTAACATTCCTGTTTAGTGGAAGTACACTCTGATCCCTCCAACAACAAGCAGGAACTCTACCATCCTGATTATTAAAAGAGTTTTCCTCTGTTTTAATTAGAAATGTACTTCCTTATAAAACTTCTGTTTTAGATTATGGTTTCTTGGTTCTTTCACACATTTCCTGGTTACAGCACAGTTTTAGGGCCCTTTAGCATACTAGGTCACTATCCTACCAATATGCTTCTCAGAGGTGATGTCCAGAATTGGCCACAGTCCTTCCTAGACAGTATGACCGTTACAGGATGAAGCTGGATATTCCTTCCTTTGTTCTAGATACTGTTCTTCTACTGATGTAGTCTAATATCATGTAGGCTTTTTTGACAGTTATAACTCTTTATATAGAGCCCAGTTTAATTAAAACCCCAAGTCCTTTCTTACAAACTGATTTTGAATCATTACCTTCCCTTTCCTTCCTTTCCCCATTTCAATTCTGAATTTATGTAACTGAGCTTTTGGAACCACCTGAATAATTTACATCAATTCCTTTTAAAATATCATTTTGCCTACTAATCAATCAAGAACTTGTAGGACACTAATTAGCAAAAGAAATTCTTCCAAGCAAGGATCAGCATGCCATCAATATCCTCAACTCAGTTATTAAAATATCAAGCTCCTTGAAAATTTTTAAAAATATAGGTTTAACCTCTTATGAATTCATTGTAATACCACCTACTCCAAAATTTCCCCTCCTGACCATAAAGATATCATGAGACTGTTAATTGCTCCTCTGAGATGCAAATACAGTATAATAGTACATACCACTTTTAAGCACCTACTAAGGAATGAAGGCTCAAAGAAAGTTGAGGCTCAAAGAGTTTAAACAATTTGCCCAAGGCTATGCTCTAAATAACTAATGAAGTCAGGATTTGGATTCAGGATTGGAACTCCATCACTGTTCCAATGTTGACCACATTTCCCAGAATGACTGATTCATTCATTCATTTATTCATGTACTAAATATGTATCACATTCCAAGAACCATATATGGTGCTAATGACTCAAAGATGAAAGATAAAAGGTCAGATTACAGCAGGTCCTCGAATAACATTGTTTTGTTCAACGTCATTTCGTTATAAGATTGAAAAAAAAACAATTCCTGGCCAATTGCATAGGTTTTCTCTAGGTACTCCAGTTTCCTCCCACATCCGAAAGATATGCACATTTGGTGAACTGAAGTGTCTAAATGATTCCAGTTGGAGTGAGTGTAGGGGTGCGTGTAAGTGCACCCTGTGATGGGGTGGTGTCTGGCCAGAGCTGGTCCTCCTTGCCTTGCGCCCTGAGACACTAGGATAGGCTCCCACCACCTGCAACTCTGAACTGGAAAAAGGGGGTTGGACAATGAATGAATGAATGAATACAAATGATTGAAAAATAAAAATCCATACAGTATTTGATAATCATATTAATGTACAACAATAAACAATGTGCACTCAGCAAGCTCGCCATATTTATGCTTGTTTTTAAACTGCATGGTGGGAGAAAGTACACCTTATAATTTTTGCTTTGCAAACACTTGATTTAACCCACCACCCCTACAACTGCTGTCATGCACTAATTCACCAAAAATTGGGTATAAACAATTATTACTTGTTTTTATTAATCTTTCTTAAATGTAATTACAGCTCACATTTATGTCAATGTTTAATATTAGAAGTGTTTTGGGTCTTTATTTAGAAGTTTGGTAATGTTTTTATGACCAGAAATATGCTGTAGGAATGTAACTCTTGTTTACATCAATTAGCCTATGGTAAAATTGGTTTCATTATACATCATCTCACTTAAAGTCAGTTTCCAAGAACCTATGGATAATGTTAAGTGAGGACTTACTGTACAGTGTATGTGTGGGGGGTGAAGGAGGATAGTGATAGAGACAAAAGATAGCAGAGTGCTTGGTACCATAATATGAGTTAATGCAGATTGCCATGGAATAATATAGCTAGGGCACTTGATCTCTACAGAGAGGATCATAAAGTAATCTTAAAGGATAAGCAGTACATAAGTGAAAAGAGGACAGAAGTGAGGCAAGGTACTTCATGCAGATAGAATAGTATATGAAAAAGCACATAGGCATAAGAGAGCTTTTTTTTTTTTTAAGGAACTATAAGTAAAGTAGGAGAGGGTGTGTGGACGGACATGTGCAATGGTAAGCCCACAGTGAGAAGGCAAGCATCCCACAGAAAGAGAGGAAGAGGAAGAGACTGTAACAATAATGCACGGTTAGATTATAGATTGCCTTGCCTGTCATACTGTCAATAAGTCTAGCAATTTATTCAATAAAAGAAACAAAACTAGTATGTTTTGTTCTTGTTTTATTTTTGGCTCCCCATTATCATATCCTTTTCTATATCAGAATCTTCCTTATGAGTAATGTTAAATCTCCTGGTCTAATGGGAAAATCTACCTTTTTTCTTTTAAAAATTGGTATTGTGTTTGTCTCCTATTTATCTAGACTGCTTGGTGATTATCATTGCCAGAAAAAAATAGATTATTAAAACAGTTCCTCTGCTTTCCTATTTTCTACATGGAGTCTTAGGCCTGTAGGGAGACTCCCTCAATAACTCTCAGGGTTTAACTGCCAAATCAAACTGGCAGCTATGGCTTCTAGGAAAGGCTTAACAAACTTTGTGAGCTCTTCTACATCCGAATGCACCTTCCTTTAGCACAGTGGCTTCCAATTAGCATTCTTGACAACTGGTTAGAAATGTAAATTCTCAGGCCCCACCCCAAAATCATGAACCAGAAACTCTGAACAATCTGTGTTTTAACAAGCTGTCTATGTAATTTGGCCAATGTTTGAGAACCATTATTCTAAACTAATCCTGTTTTTCACAACATCTTTCCTACATCAATTCCTTAAAAGGTACGTGTTTTTACAATGGATTCAAAAGAAGTGGACAGTTTGAGGAGAGGGAGTGGGGGAGTTAAACAGGAGGGACATGAAACGGTAAACTAAAATGGCTATTTACATGGCTTCTGTTTGATTTATAAATTAAATTAGTTCAGAATTAATACTTTAAAGTTTTTAAGGAGCCCTTCTACTGATCATTGCCCTTCAATGATTCTGCGACCACTGCAAAAATTGGCATTCAACTCACAATTTGTGGCTGTTAGAAACAAATGCCTTGAGTTTAACTATCAGTTTAGTCTGTTACATCTGTTACTGGACTATGCTATAATCACTTACCAGCTACATTTGCTGGAAATCAGTTTTGATGTTGATTGGTTTGGCTCATAAGTAGTCACTATTTTTCCCTCTGTCCACACTGGTAAAGATTATCATCACACTGTAATGACACCCTTAACCATGGCTACTTCAGTAACTTGTACCCTTTCTTGAGCCAAAGAGCTCAGATCTCATTCAACGGACTTCACAAAAATGATCTTCACAACATTTACATTATACCAAGTCAACAAAGTATTTTGAAGAAGGAAATCGTGATGGAGCAAAAATTAGGATCCAAATAGTCCATGAGTCTCAACTTTATTATCTACCCATTGACCTAAAATATATTTTGAAAAGGTAATATATTAAGAAATTTTGTTAAGAATCTTTTAAAGTTTTTCACTTGTTTGTTTTTAGTTGTTATTGTTGTTTGGCCACCATTCCCAGTAGATTTTCTTATGTCTTAAAATGAAAGTTCTCTGGCCGGGCGCGGTGGCTCACGCCTGTAATCCTAGCACTCTGGGAGGCCGAGGTGGGCGGATCGTTTGAGCTCAGGAGTTCGAGACCAGCCTGAGCAAGAGCGAGACCCCACCTCTACTAAAAATACAAAGAAATTATATGGACAGCTAAAAATATATATAGAAAAAATTAGCCGGGCATGGTGGCGCATGCCTGTAGTCCCAGCTACTCGGGAGGCTGAGACAGGAGGATCGCTTGAGCTCAGGAGTTTGAGGTTGCTGTGAGCTAGGCTGACGCCACGGCACTCACTCTAGCCTGGGCAACAGAGTGAGACTCTGTCTCAAAAAAAAAAAAAAAAAAATGAAAGTTCTCTTAAATTACAGATAAGCTGTCTAATTCAATTCAGCTCAAAAAAAATTAAATGCTTGAACTCTAAGGAATGACCCACAGAAACTAATTTTAACCATCTGAATAACCGCAGATTTATATTTCCTTTATTTTTATTAATATTTGAAAGACATGGAAGTAGTTCATTTCACTGCCAGAATTCAAGATTGTTTTAGTACAACTGTGACACCACAAATATTAAGAGAGAAATTTGACAGTCCTTACAATGGTCAAATGTACAAAAGAATATGAGAAAATTATTGTTGATAAGAACTTTTAGATTCTTGGCATGAGTGTTTTTGCATCATTCACACATCCCTTTTTGTTAATTTCAGAAAAGTTAAATTTCCAAGAACTTTTAGCAATAGTAAGGGTTAGTATAATAATTGTGCATTTGACAACTATTTCTAGTTTATACTATTAATAAAGCAATCTAACCAAACTCTTTTTATAATTAGCTTTAATCAGTTTCTATTCAGTATTTTTTAAACTAATAAATATTAAGAAAATAGAAATCCCTATGTCTCTCTGATCAGAAATATGCTAATCTGTAAGAATCACAGTAGTTTTAAGCCACAAAATAATCATTACACCAATAAACCTTGCTTATATCATGGGCCACTAGTCCTGAAAAGCATGGATTAATAAAACACAAATGATTTCACTTTCCCTAAAAGTCTGGAAAAAGTATTACAAGCATTGTTACTTTACTTTTTCATTTATGAAATTCTAAAAGCCAACAACTGTTTTAGATTATTTATGAAGACATTTAATCCTTAAGATGTGATTTCAGATACCCAATCTTCATACCAAGTAGCTGAAGAAAAAAATGGCTCATGTCCAAGTCTCTTCTACCCCCTTGTAAACCTGCTTTCTTATGGCACAAGTAGGTCAATTTTAAATTAAAGGCATCTCAGCAGGTAAGAATCACACTGTTTCTCATCCCAAAAAGAAACCACATGCTGCTGTGGCTCTGTGGCTCAGAGAACCACGTATGAAAAATCGAAATTACTTTAAGTTGAAAAGAGCATGGAGATCTTCAAGTTTTAATGTAGAATATTGGAATGAGCACAAAATTTGGAGACAGGAGATCTGGGTTTAAGACGTAACTCTGAGACTCCCTGCTTGAGTAGCCCTGGGAAAATTGGTTAACTTCTCTAAGCCTCCAATTCCACACATGTAAAATATGAAAAATAACAAATATTTCACAAGGTTTTTTTGAGATTCAAATGAGATGATAGATGAGAACATGCTTTATAAAGCCCAAAGATGGCATAGAGCAGTTAGTGACATATCTTGTCTTCCTGCCAGGTTCAAGTTATTCACAACATAGTAACTGAAGTGATCCTTCTAAAATCTAGTTCAGATTATTATGTCACTTCTCTGCTCAAAACTTTCTGATGGCTCCCGTTTCCATCATGGTAAAAGCCCAAATCTTTCAAATGACCAAGGTCTTACTTCAACTGACCCCTCCCCTCCATCTTACCTCTCTGACATCATCTCCTGCTACTCTCCCCGTGCTCACTTCAGCCCAGCCATATCTACCACCTGGCTCTTCCTTGAATATACAGTGCACATTTCCACCCTAGGACCCTTGCAATGGCTGTTTTCTCTTCTAGGAATGCTCTTCCCCAGATACCCATATGGCTAACTCTCTCATCTCAAAGCCTTAGCTCAAACATCTACCTTACAATGATCACTGTTTAAAACTACAGTCCCAACAAGCCGCCACACACACTTGTAAAACCATTTAGCCTATTATACTTTATCCTTTTGTTCAAAGAATTTACAACTTTATCATTTTACTTATGATTTTTATTGTCTTTCTTCTCACTACAATGTAAGCTAAGAGGTACAAGGATCTCTATTTTGCTCTAAGTTCCTGGGTTGTAGGAAGTATTCCTTTTTTTTTTTTTTTTTTAATAACAAATAAATGACCTTTATGTACCATTCTGCCTCTTGTCAAAAGAAAAATCTAGGTCTTCATTTTAGGGAAACTAACCCACAACTCAAGAATGGCAGATGGTGAACTCATTATTTATTACACCATCTCCACATCCAGGAACAGGATATCATGTTAATTTTCATTGCAACTGAAGCTAAAGGAAGAAAAGACAGGGATTTTTCAAGGGAATTCCCAAATTTCAAAAAGGTTTTCTTCTCTCTGTTTTCTGAATGGTTCACAGATGATTTCTGCAGGCCAGCAATAACTGGGGATAATTAACTAGAAACAGAAATGGGGCTAAATGAAGAAATAGATCTTCAAGTCAAGATAAAAGAATCCTCTAAGTAGCAGTTCTGAGAGACAGGGATTACCATACCTTGGGAAGAAACATGCACTCTACAGTGGCTGTTTGCTAAGTGAGCCAACATGAGCCAGAAAACAACATGAGATTCATTCATTCATTCAATCAACAATTCCAGAGCAAGCACTATTGTAACAGGTAAAGCTCATTCTTCGAACCCAGCCACTATACAGTGAGGAGCGCAAGCAGCTGTGGAGAGGCCCAAATGAAGAACCAAGTACCCTAGCTCATATCCTAGGCTCAGGTCCCAGCTGAAAACCAGCACCAAATTGCTGGCCATGTGAATGAGCCATTTTGAAAATGGGTCCTCCAACCTAATCCACCCCAGTTAACACTCCATGGAGGCAAAAAAGAGCTGTCTCTTCTAAGCCCTACCAAATTTGCAGATTTTTAACAAAATAACACTTGCTGTTGTTTTAAACCTTTAGGTTTTGCGGTGGTTTGTTACACAGCAATAGATAACTGACACTTGTTAGATTGTTGATGTCAATGAGTCAATGTTTACTACAAAAAGTTTGTGTATGAACAACTCTTTGGCTATTTCTCACTTGAGAAAGGTATCCTCTGATCATTCGAAATGTCAGAAAACATGGCCGTAAATCTGATTGCAATCTCTCTTTTCCGTTATACTTGTATCAATCCAGTCAATTCATAAAATACTTTCCCCTTTCACAGCCAATCCTCAACTTTAGGGGAATGGGCAGAGTTGCTACATAGAATCCTAACTTCTCTATCTGTAAGTGTCAACTTCTTTTTCTCTGTCTGAGTGGCTGTTCCTCTGTTAGTGATTAAGACAAGGCTCCAAAGGCAAACTATGAATCCTAGCACTGCCACGTATTAACTGTGTCTTAAGTTTCCTTATTTGTAAAATGGGGATAATAATACCTACCTTAAGGCACTGGGAGGAATAAATGAATTAATTTATACAGAGTGCTTAGACTAGCACTTGGTGCATAATAAGTGTTTGATAATGGCTTAATACAACAACAGAGAAAACTAGCCACCTTTACCAACCAAGCACAGATGGTAACAACATCCAACTAACCTAGATTATCCTAGAACTAATAATCTTCAGTTTTTTATTCATCTTCTTTTCTTCCAACTGCCTTATTTCCATTTATCTTTCACTTTCTAATTTACAAAAAAAAGGGGAGAAGAAAAAATGAAAGCAAGTAATACTGTTTTATTGAGAATTCTGGTAAAAGGCCTGAGACAGAAAGTCATATAAGGTATATAATATCTAAAGCTCCTCAGAGGCCATGGACTGTGATAAATTGATCGTGCACATATTAACGCCAGTTTATGTTCAGAACACACAGACACCAAAAAGTCTAAATGCACAGCACATACCCATAGTTCATGCTGATATCAGCCATAAATCAATTAAGAAAAATTTGTAGAATGACCCTTAAAGTATATGTTTCAAATGTTTACTGAGGTGATAAAACAGCTCCAATCTGGAGACAAAAAAAGCATTACTAGCAAATTGCTTAGAGGCCTAAGCAATGTATAATAACTACATATGCACTTTCATACATTCAGAAGTTTCAAAGTTATCCTATATTCCCTTAATATTAGGCTAGAGCTTCACTTATTACAAAGTTAAAGTGTTTTTTCCTTTATCATTTATGTTTTGCAGCGCTTACACAGCATGATTCTACCTGGATATACTAAGTACTGAAAACAGTGATTGAGAAAGCTATATCAGACAAACCATCCTTGTTTTAAGAAGTGGTGTGAAGAAAATCTCAAAGTACTCAAACTCTGACAGTCGTTTTTTCATCTGGTCTGCTTTCTCACTAATACCCTCTCACAAGATAGAAAGCATCAGAAGTTACCACATTATCTCCTTTTACCTTTGAAAGTGACATACAGTGACTTACTCAAAGTAAAAAGGGAAGTTAGCAAGGGATGTAGGTTTTTTTATTTCAACTGCCCTTCCCTTCACTGTAACAATGAAGTCTGTGGGGGAAGGTAGCCAAGCGAGAGATGATAAAGCCACCGGGAAACTCCTTATATGCCTTCCTATATACAACTCACATGAAAGCCAAAACTAGAGAAAATCATCAATAGAAAAATCCATGCCCTCAAAACCCAGCTCTGCACTTGATAGACACTAAGCCATTTTTTTTTTTCAACAAAGAATGAAATCTACAGAGGCTACAAGAAAAGAGAACCAATTACTTTATGCAGACACTTTTTTGACAAACATGAATAAATTAGACTATTTGGGTAAAGGACTGCCCTTGGGTTTGCTACCCCTCTGCAATCCCGGATTCAATAACACCTGGTACCTAGATGTACTGTATTTCTTCAGTTTATATGTCATTTTGATAAATGTGGAAAGTACTTGTAGCCAAGAACTCAAATTAGATTTCATTTACAAATCTGGCTGAACAAAACCATGTATACTTGGTGGTTTGAATTCTGACATTTAAGTTATACAGTAACTTTTAACCTACAGCCAATTGTGATATCACACAGCAAAATGTGCTCAACAATTGAACAGAAACAAAAATTGGAACCAGATTTGCAGACAAGCTCATCTTAGGATAAGAAGCTAGGATTCTTCCTGTAAAATAATGAAAAGCTGACAAACTTAGAGAATGCTGAAATAGAAACATTTTATTTCTAACCAGTTCCAGAGGACTCAAACTCAATGCCATATGCTCTGTGGTTACCTTTTCCTTAAAGCAGACTCATAAGAAAACCACAGAGTAGCTGGCCCATTAGTAGTATGTTTTCCCCTCCTCATCCAAGTCTGACATCTCAAACTACAAAGATTCCAGATCTACTGAGGGCACAGCATCTAACCCAGAACAAAAATGAAAAAATTCTGTCAAATTCAACTGTCAAATTCAAACACTTGTTAATTTTTTAAGACCTATACAAAGTGTATTTTAAACCTCCTTGGGATGTTAGTTTATTATTTGCAGAAAAAATACATAGTGACCTTTAAAATAAAAAGGGGAAAACATAACAAAGGAATCTATAAACTTCAGTCCTATGCCAGGAAGAAGTTCCCCTCACAGGGTTATTGCTGTGGCCCCTATTCTGTCCAAAACAGAGGTTCACACATTTTCTTAAGTATGTACGACAAACTTATAAATATAAAGGTGTCTGTCTAGAGATTTAACAAAACTCCCCAAATATATACATTATCTTCTAATCTAATGAATACGTGTTTTTATAATTTCCATAAAGGCTAGCATACAGGAAGAAAGAAATAACAAAACCATACGCAATAGTTTTCAACCCCGGCCATACTTCAGAATTACCTGGGGAAAATGTTTGTTTATAAACAAATGCTTTTGACTCATCCTACCAGATTCTACAGGTCTTTAGGTAGGGCTCAGTTAATCTTTTTAAGACTCCATAGTGATTATGATACACAGCCAAAGTTGAAAACCACTAATTGAGAGAATCACCAATTTTTCCTGGACTTCTTTTTCCCAAGTCTGTCAAATCTGAGGATTGTCTTTCATCAATTCTAGTAAATTCTCAGTTTATTATCTCTTCAAATATTACCTTCCCTCATTTTCTCTATTATGTCTTTTTGGAATTTCATTTTGATGTATGCTGCACCTTGTCTCTCTATTCTATGCTCTTATCTGTCTCTCTTTTTTAATTAATTTGTTTTAGTTTAACAAAAATTTCAACTTCTCTTTATGAAATAATTTCAGACTTGCAAAACAGTGGCGAAAATAGCACTGAGGTTATATATAAGCTTTTTCCAGCTTCCCCAAATGTTAACATTTTTAAATAACAATGGCACAATAAGCAAAACAGGAAATCAACTTTGATCTACAGATCTTATTTAAATTAACTATTTACAGTCCTTATTCATATTTCACTAATTGTCCTACTAATGTCATTTTACTGGTCCAGAATCACACATTACATTTCCTTGCCTATGTCTCCTTAGTCTCCTCTAATCTCAGAAAGTTCCTCAGCCTTTCTTGCTTTGACTTTCATTTTTTAAGATTATAGGCTCTTTGTTTTTTAGAATGTTCTTCATTCAGGTTTATCTGGTGTTTCTTCATGGTAAAATTCAGGTTATGCATTTTTTGGCAAAACTAGCATAGAAATGATATTGTACCCTTTTCAGTGCATCCCATCAGGAGGTATAGATGTCAATATGTCTTATTACTATGATGTTACTTTTATTATTTGATTATGGTGGTGTAACTTCGTATCTCTTAACATCTCTCATGTTTTCTACCTCTCTGTTTCCCTGTGTTACATTCTGTATGATTCCTTCTAACTTCTCATTCACTATTTCTTTCTTCCTATTTTGTTGTTTTAACGTAGTTATTATTTTTCTAATTTTAACTTATTAATTAGTAAATTTCCAGTTTTTTTTAATATCCTGGTTGATTCTGATGGTCTTTTTTTCCTTTACCATACTCTAATTCCTTCTTTTGTTTAACATATTTATTTTACATTTTCTATCTAATAATTCAGGTAGCTATAGTCTCTCAGAGTCTGATTCTGTAGTTTGTTGCCTCTAATTCTTGTTTATGCTGGCTTGTTTCCTGGTGTGTTTAATGATGTGGGGGAGGAGAAGGGGATGATGTGTGCTCGTGTTCAAGTGGATCTCTACCTGCAGCAATTGTTTTAGGATGGATGTTTAAATATCTTCCTCAGAGAAGAATTTGCATTTGCTTCTGCCAGGTGCCTGGACGTACGGCCAACACAGAGCCACCTAAACAAAATTTTTGGCTTGTTTTTGGTTTTTTTTGGGCGGGGGTGGTTATATCAGTAGTATAAATTTAGGCTCAAATCTACATGAATTAGGGGCCTAAGGTAAAGAACTATTAGAAAATACTTTTTATTTCCACTCTACTCAAAGCCAAAACCAAGATAGGTACCCACCAACAGTATGGTGGTATGGCAACACATTTTTTTTTTCCTCTTTTTAGCAACCAAGAATGTCATTCTTAGGAAATTCTGGCTTTATCTGAGTAGGGGGAAAGGGGTCCTCAGTTATGACGTCCCACCTCATTTTGGGTCCAGAGCTTTCTTTCCTATCCTCCGACTCTAGGCCACAAGGATAAGGAACTCAATCCAGAACGAGCATCAATTCCAATGCTAGCTTACCATTATGGATTCATGTTATCTTAATATTTCTGGCCTCTGATAAGTCCTTACTTAGTCTCCAGTTGAGCCATGAAATAAAAGAGTTTTGATTTATTTTCTAATCCACCATTTTCTGGTGTGCTGAACTGCAATGAGTTTCTCTATACCTTTAGTCCACCACACTTCCAAAAACAGAAGTCCTTAAGGTTTCTTGAACAATGATAGGAAAAAAAACCTTTATGGTACAGTAGAAAAGGCAGAATTTGTAATGAGATAATCTTTTAAAAGAGACCTGGATTAAATTTCAGGTTCTTCAACTATAAAATATGACTAATAATCACAGAATTAACCCAATGAGTAGTAAGAAGAGGGTTTCCTACCAATTCACATTTGTTCTGTTTAGCCATTCCCGGCTGCCTAGAGTTACTATTTTTATAGACCACCCAGAGTGGGCCAGCTCCTTGAATCCTTTGTGAAAAACAGCTAGATGCCTTCTTTACCATCCACAAAACATCAATAAAGTCAGAAAAATTAACCCTTTAAGCCTGTTTAGTTTATTTTCTTTTTTGGTGTGATGATTATTTAGTAACCCAAAACTCTTCAAATTAGTCAGTTTTGCTGCACATTACCTTTGACAAAACCCTCTTACTTTAGATGTAAGATGTATTTATATTTCATCACTAAAATGCCTTTAGGAAATGTTTAAGGCATATCTATATTTGGCAAATTTGTGTTTACTTATTTATTTTTTTTTACTTGGGTCCATGTTAATAAGACATAAAAGTTCAATCTTATTTTGAACATCTGAAATGGCATTAATAACTTCATTATGGTAATGTGATCTATTCTAAAAGAGCTTAGATTCCTATATTAAAAATACTTTGGGCCGGGCGCGGTGGCTCACGCCTGTAATCCTAGCTCTCTGGGAGGCCGAGGTGGGCGGATTGTTTGAGCTCAGGAGTTCGAGACCAGCCTGAGCAAGAGCGAGACCCCATCTCTACTAAAAATAGAAAGAAATTATATGGACAGCTAAAAATATATATAGAAAAAATTAGCCGGGCATGGTGGCGCATGCCTGTAGTCCCAGCTACTCGGGAGGCTGAGACAGGAGGATCGCTTGAGCCCAGGAGTTTGAGGTTGCTGTGAGCTAGGCTGACGCCACGGCACTCACTCTAGCCTGGGCAACAGAGTGAGACTCTGTCTCAAAAAAAAAAAAAAAAAAAAAATACTTTGGAAATCTCTGATTCAAATGTCTATTTTTCTGTCCAAACTTAATTTTATGGTACCTGAGAAAAGTTCAGATAGAGCTCACAATCTGTTTTTCAAAAGCCTGTGCAGTTTCTGTCTGTATAAATTAAAACATAGTAATGCATGTTTGAGGTTTCTAGGTACACAAAATCATAGATGAGGAAGTTGTTCAGTATCTTCCAGGTGGTAATAATAAGGTTCAACTGGGAAGTTCCTGCTCCTTGGGCAGACTCCCACACTCCAGAAATGATGGGACCAATCATATCATGCTTCTGCATAATATATATGATGGAACATTTCAAGTCCCAATATTTGGTTCAGTGACAAGTTTCAGTCTAAAATCATTATTATTCTCTGGGTTTTGAAATTTCACTTTTCATGCCAAATTTTGTATTGGTTTCTATGAGTTTCACAGCCAGTTTCTTATTTCTTTCTTAATGTCTGGAGATAGTCCAATTTGTTCAGATATTTCTATATTTCTTCATTCGTTCCAGCTCTTCTCCTTGTTGTTCTTCTTCAATTTAAGCCTTTTAACATGTTTTTTAATTTGAATAGTTCCTAATATTCCCACTACTTCTTGGCTTTCTGTTCCTAAAGCTTCACACACAGAAAGACCCAGATCTCAGCTGGTTGATCCTCAGATTTTCGAGTATTTAAACTTTCTCCTGTACTGTCCATCTAATTCCTTTTTGAACTCAAACCTTTTCTTGATAAAATGGGGCCCATCATCTCCTCCTTTCATAATGGATCAATCTACCATGGAAATGACATCCATCCCCATACCCATCCCTTCACTTTACCTGCTGTGAAGATCATTAATTTGTTTAAAAATTTTTTATTTTTTGTTCCAGTTTTCCCCCCCTAAATTTTAATTGACTCATGAGGGCTTCCACAACAAGATGTCTCCCCCAACCCCATGCTTACTTCCTGCAGCATAATCTAATCCTCTTTATTCATTCATTGAATACTACTGCACAAAGCCCCATCCCCCAACCTCTAGGGAGGGGAGAAGGAAGGGCTGGAGATTGAGTTCAATCACCAATGGCCAATGGTTTATTCAATCACGCCTACATAATGAAGCCTTCATAAAAACCCTAAACAATGGGGTTTGAAGAGCTTGCAGGCTAGCAAATACAAGGAGGTGCTGAGAGGGTGAGGCACCTGGAAAGATCATGAAAGCTCTACACCCCTCCCCCATACCCTACCCTGTGCATCTCTTCCATTTGGCTCGACTTACGTATCCTTTATAATAAACCAGTAATATTAAGTAGAGTGTTTTCCTGAGAGTTTCTTTTCTTTTTCTTTTTTTGGTAGAGATTGGTTCTTGCTATGTTGTCCAGGCTGCTCTTGAACTCCTAGGCTCAAGCTATCCTCTGGCTTTGGCCTTTCAAAGCACTAGGATTATAGGCCTGAGCCACTGCCATGGTGCAATACCTTCCTGAGTTTTGTGAGCTATCCTAGCAAAAGTATCAAACCTCAAGAGGGGGTCTTGGGAACTTCCAATTTATAGCCAGTTTGTCAGAAGTTACAGGTCACAACCTGGGACTTGCAACTGAAGGGGAGATAATCTTATGGGATTGAGCCCTTAACCTGTGGAGGCTGTGCTAACTCCAGGTAGTTAGTGTCAGAATTGAGTTAAATTGTAGGACACCCAGTTGATTTCCAGAGAATTGGAGAATAGCTCGGTGTGGAAAATCCATACATTTGGTGTCAGAAGTGTTGTGTAGGCCGGGCGCGGTAGCTCACACCTGTAATCCTAGCACTCTGGGAGGCAGAGGCGGGAGGATTGCTGGAGGTCAGAAGTTCGAGACCAGCCTGAGCAAGAACGAGACCCTGTCTGTACTAAAAATAGAAAGAAATTATCTGGCCAACTAAAAATATATATAGAAAAAATTAGTCGGGCATAGTGGCACATGCCTGTAGTCCCAGCTACTCGGGAGGCTGAGGCAGGAGGATCGCTTGAGCCAGGAGTTTGAGGTTGCTGTGAGCTAGGCTGACGCCACAGCACTCTAGCCTGGGCAACAGAGTGAGACTCTGTCTCAAAAAAAAAAAAAAAAAAAAAAGTGCTGTGTAAAGAAAAAGGTTTTCCTTTTTTTAATCCCTATATGTTTATGTGATGACATCTATATAATTCTTTCTCATACTCCAGTTGTTTATATATCTGCTTCTTTTACTAGACTGTACTTTTACTCATACTTGCTTCCCTGGCTTCTTGCTCAGTACCTGAGCAAACATTAGGTACTCTATAAACATTTGCTGTATGTCTGACTGAATAAATAAATGAATACTTCATATAGCCTCAATAAGAAATGAGGATCTAAAAGGACACACAGTTTCTAAGAATTAGTGAATGAACTTATATAAATGTATTATGTTCTGGGATAAATACTGTACTATCTCTAAAGGAGAAAAAATTTAATAATAGCAAAAAGCAAGACTTCAGTAAGTGGAAGAAAATGCGCCAAATTGCATAATTGATGAAAAGCAGTTGAATAAAGCAATACCAAGAAATTCAGTGTGGAGAACTTCTTGGAATCATAAATAAAATTAAAAAGATAAGTTGAAAGAGAAATGGAAGTTCTTTCAGGTTAAAATGACGTACATAAAGTTACAAAAGTAGGAATTAGTAAATATATACAGCGTATGGCAAGTCTGTTAGTTGTCAATAAATACTAGATACACGTTTAATAATTGTAAGTGCATTTATAACACTACTCATATGAAAAAGGATTTTCTGGTTGAAACTGCAAGTAATTTTTTTTAAAATGGAAATACAACTCACTAAAGATATTTAAAAAAACCCTTAATATTAATCGGTGGGGGGAACACTCATTCATTCATATCACAAATATTTACTGAGTGACTACTATGTGCCAGGCACTGTTCTAAGCACTGGAAAACAAAAGGGATACAAATTCATGCCAGCAAATAAATAAAATAAAATAAATTACATAGTATACCTAGTATACCAGAGGGTGAGAGGTGCCATGTAGAAAAGTACAGGAAGAAAGAGGATAAGGAGTGCAGTGGCAGGAGCAGGGGTGGCCACTGAGAGAAGGTAGTCCATGAAAGCCCCACTGAGGTGGCATCTGGGCTAACGCCTGACAGAAGAATCTAGAAGAAGAGCACTGCAGGCAGTAGAAAGGACAAATGACCCCAAAGTGGGAGCATGCTCAATGTATTTGAGGAAGAACACAGAGGCTGGTGTGGCAGGAGTAACCATAACATTTTTGATCCAGAAGACAGACAAATATTTTTTTAAAAAATTGCAATACCCAATGTTAAGAGATGTGTGGAGAAATGGATACTCCTTTCACTTGCTGGTGGGAGTGTAAACTTGTACAGTCCTTTTGGAAGACAACTTGGCAGAATCTATCACAATTTCAGATATTCATGCCCTCTAAATCCAGTGTAGATTCTAACCATGCACCACACCCCCACACACCCCCCCACACACACATACACACACAGATACGTGGAAATACATTTTATATACATATATACATGCATATTAATAAATAACTGGAAATACCCTAAATGCCCATTCACAGAGTAAATGATAGCAGCCATTCTACAAGTGCACACTGGGGTTCTAAGCAGTTCAAAGAACCATGGGGATCCCAAATCTCTTTCAAAGGGTCAGCTGGTCCCTGTTCCAATTACCTATGTGAGTCTGAATATTCTTCATTTATTTCAACTCAAACAATATATCACAACAGACTACATGAAGAAACAGATACATGAGAATCCTGCTAACTTTTATTAAGTCAGACATCAAAGATTTTTACAAATGTGTAAAATAATGCCAGTCTTCTCTATGCCACTAAATTTTTGGAGGTTTGAAAACTATAATTATTTTTCATTAAAATGTTAAGTATGTTAACATGTAAAGTAATAGATTATTTTTAAATGAATTAATATTTTTAAAAATATATTTAATTTCTAATATAATAAATATCAGTAGATATAAGCCACATAATCAAAAGTTCTTTGGAATCCTTCCAAGATCTAAAGTTTGAGAACTGCAAAATTATAGTATATCCATACTGTAGAAAACTATGTAGATATTAAATTAGAATGATGTTAATAACATATTTTAAAGTGAAAAAAACACTTTAAATAATATGCATATAATTCCTTTTATGTAACATCAAATTTTAAAACTATATACATATAGACACAAACACAAATGTGTGTATACATCCTATATACTCTTTATAAAATGCTCTTCCTATATCTTACCTAAATAATTCTTAATCTTCTTTTAGAACTTAAGATAATCACCCCTTTCCCAGAGAAACTTTGCCTTACTTTCCTAACTAGGTTAAATGAACCAATTATATGTTCCTATGATACTATGTACATTTCCTTCATGGCACCTGACATTGTTAACAGGTTTGCATTTATTTGTGTAATCGTTTTGATTAATATACATCACCTACATAATACTATAAATTCCATGAGAGCAGGGACCAGGTTAGTTTTCTTCATCATTATATTCTTAGCTTTGCATTATATCTAATACTCAGTAAATATTCAATAAATATATTCTGACTAAATTAGTAAAGTAATATATGTTTGAAAATCTGGGAAAAAATATAAAGAAGGGTAGGTTAGGGGAAAGGAAATGGCTGAGAGGAAAGTGGCTGGAAGGCTTTCACTTTTTATTCTGCATAGTTCTATACTTCCTGAAATTTTTACAAAGAACATATATTCATTCATCTATTACTCTGGTAATTAAAAATAAACAAAAAGGTAAAGATACATTAAAAAGGAAAAGGAGGCGAAGGACCAACTTCTGTAATGATAAAAGTTAGAATCTTCACGGTAGAGCTACTAATGGTCACCTTTAAAAGCTAGTATTTTAATTTAAGATAATAATGAAAACCTATGGCTCTATTTTCCTCAGTGGCTGTGAAAGAAAGTCATGTGAGAAAAGTAAGTGGAAAAAGCCCATATATAAACACTGGACAAGTAGAAATGAGTGTACCTGGAAAAGCTCTACCCAATGGCCTGCAGCAATGCAGTCTTCGATGGCACTAGGAAACCTTAGTACAAAATGCTTCATTTTAAGCATTGCTGGTAACTCTGTATTCACTATATAGTAATCTAATTCAGTTTATTCATGGGATTTTATTATTTTCAAGTTCCTAAGTCAGGAGGACAAAGTTTAGATTAGCATGTTTCTTTTCTCTTTTATTAATCAAGAGATAGTCCCATTCCACAAACACAAAAATTGATGTCAAAATAACTTTAATATGAAGAATATGGGCAAAATGTCAACAGTTATACATAATGAGGAAAGTGGTAAAAAGAATTTTTAATAATTCAAATGCTTACTCCAGGTATCTCTTCCGTATGTTCTATGTAACATGTCTAGTATAGTGTGAACTTTCAAAAATAAGTCAACTCAGAATTATGGCTTCTTCTCACTGAATTGCCTTAGTATACTAATTAAAAGGCAAATAGATAGGTCTTTTGGATTCCTTGATGGGATACATCAAATGCTATGATGAGTTTTGCTAATATCAAATAACAAAAGGTGAATACAAGATCCTATATTTATTTTTTAGAAACCAACTATACAGAAATAAAATGGGAGTGATCTAGCTTGGCCAACAAACATGTGAAAAAGACACAGAGATTTTAGTTAATAAGATAGCTCTTAAAAGAGCTAACACAATCTTAGGCTGCATGAAAAAAAGAGCTCTCAAGAAGTAAGATTTTCACTACATTCTATACAGGTCAGAATATATCTGAGGAAATGTGTTCAGATATGTACATCACATCCTAACACGTACATTGATAAAAAGTGACAAGCACAAAGCCTGGAATACTGAAGCAGCACCATTTGAAGGAAGTGAATGAGTAAGTGTTCAGAAGAGGGTAACTAGGGCAATGAGAAGATATGAAAACTAAATCATATGACAAACAGGTGAAGAAATTAGGATGTTAAGCCTGAGGGAGGGTAGAACCAGGAAAAGAAAAGGAAGAAAAATAAAGGAAGATAACTAATTGTCTTCAAATATATGTTTGAAAATCTGGAAAAAAATATTTACAAAGAAAAGAGTGGATTGGTAGAAGGGAAGTGGCTGAGAGGACGGTGGGCTAGAAGTCTTTCACTTTTTATTCTGCATAGTTCTGTGCTTTTTAGAAACTAACTATACAGAATCAAATGGTTACAGAAACCCTTTACCATAGTCTAAGTTCAGACTCTCATCTATTACCTGAAATATCTCAACAGTCTCCTAATGCTTGCTCTGGACTAGTCTCTCCTTAGTCCAGTTCATTCTCAATACAATCCTAAAAGTCATCTTCCTAACATGGAAAGCTGATTATGTTACCTCCACCTAAAAACTAGGAATACCTCATTTATATAATAATATTCTAGGCCCTTCATTATCTGGCTCTATCTATACCTCTAGCCATATATCTAGCCTTAGGCACACTCCCCACATATATAAGATACACTAAACTTTTCACTTTTCTGAAAATGTCATGCCATTTCATAATTATGCCTGTAAACATGCTGTTCCTTCTGCTTAGCATGCCTTTCACCTACTTTCCACAGGGCAAACTGGTATCATAATTCAAGGTTCAGCTTCCTCTGTAGGGATTTCCCTTATCTATCACTCCATCATTCAACAAAAAAATGCATTGAGCACCTATCAGTATGACAAGAACATTCATCTCAAGGAACTCATACTGTCATTTATATTCTTTTAATATTTTGTTCATACTGCTATTATTACATTTATCACATTATACCATAGTCATCCTTTTATATGTCTCTTTTTCCAGCTGGATCAGATGTCTGAAGGCATGGCTCCGGTCTAATTACTCTTTACACATCTATGATGCTGATTTTTTTTCAAAACAACTCAGTTTTTCTCTATCTTATCACTAGAGCTAAATAATAACAAATAATGAAAATTTAAATCTTTAGCGTTAGTATCTAAAACAAATATCTATACACTTACCTCATGGGTGCATAGTTCAGTATTACAAATGCCAATACTATCATCACACAGACAACTCTTCGCTTTGGACTAGGAACTTTAAGCCTCTGGTTCTAAAGGAAATGACCACATTAAATACAATTAAACTACACATCAATCTGATAAAAAGCAACACCTAAGATAAGAATTTTTCTCTTCACCAGTTATATAAATATCTTTTCCAATTAAAAGAAAAAAATAAGAAAAAGAAAGAAAAAACCTCAAAGGTGACAAAATAATACTTTTCAAAAGACAAGGGCAGAGTCTTCTAAGTTCTCTTTTCTAGCAGAGAGAAAAAAGGAAAGAAGCAGAAGAGAAAAACCACAGCAGTCACTCTGCTAAGTTGCCTCTTCACCCAAAAGGAAAGAGTTCAACAATTTTATATTTTTATGGATCCCCAAATAATTTTGATAGTCTCCCTGTCTTTTAAATCATTGTTTTCAGTAACACATTGGAGTATTCCCATATTTCTATCTCGGGGCAAAACAGAAACAACAGTGTAAAAAGCCCCACTCAGTAGACATCTAAGTGGTTCAGGACAGCATTGCAGTGGGAAACTCTAGAAGCATAGATTTCATGAAGAGAACAGAGGAGAAGATTAATCTTCTTGGGACCAGCAACAGAATGCAAAAAACATAATAGTGGTCAGGGGAACTGAGAAAGGTTAAAAAACATACATATATATGTGTGTGTATATATATACATATATATATATTTTTAAGGGAAGACCTGGAGCTTCAATGTGATTCTTTTAGTCAGAAAAGAAGGTTCTAAGGCAATGAGTGAGGAGAAACCCAGGAAAAGGGGACAACTTTTACATGCAGATTGGGAGGTATAATTTAAAAGGTCCTCTTTCAAAACCTTTATGTTGGGCCGGGCGCGGTGGCTCACGCCTGTAATCCTAGCACTCTGGGAGGCCGAGGTGGGTGGATCGCTCAAGGTCAGGAGTTCGAGACCAGCCTGAGCAAGAGCTAGACCCTGTCTCTACTAAAAATAGAAACAAATTATATGGACAACTAAAATATATATAGAAAAAATTAGCTGGGCATGGTGGCGCATGCCTGTAGTCCCAGCTACTTGGGAGGCTGAGGCAGTAGGATCGCTTAAGCCCAGGAGTTTGAGGTTGCTGTGAGCTAGGCTGATGCCACGGCACTCACTCTAGCCAGGGCAACAAAGCGACACTCTGTCTCAAAAAAAAAAAAAAAAAAACCTTTATGTTTACTGCAAATATTTTAGAACTTACTGTACTCTCCTTTTCCTAGCACTATTGTTTTACACAATTTAATTGAAAATGTAAAAGTTTCTCAATTTATTTATCCAAAAAATGAAATACTTTAACCCATCTCATCCCAGCTCTACCACTCACCTCTAATACAACTTCATCTAGTTGTCGCTTCAGTGACCCATTTTCTCTCTTCAGTTGCTCATTCTCTGAAAGGGCAGCCTTTAACCTTGCCTCTAACCCTAGCATATATTCTTTCTTCTTCTTGCGGGATTGACAAGCAGACTCTCGATTTTTTATCATACGTTGCTGTCTCCTTAGCACGGCAATCTAGAAAAAGTTACAATGAACTAGAATATTCTGATTTTAGAATTGGATCAAAATAGATCAGAATATAGTGATTTTTACAATTATTTTTAAACAACAATTTTTCAAAACATAGGTTATTACTCGTTGCTTCAAAAGAGGTTTTAAAAAATACTGCTCAAACCAAATAAGTTAAAATCAAATGATTAAATAAGGCTTTCTGAAACCTAAATGTTAAATAATTTCTTCTGTTGTTTTCTAACTAAGGCTTATTTATTGGTCTTCCAATTTTCCCTTTAGAAACTCCTTCAGAAAGTACCTTTAATATGTATGTATGTATACGTACATCTGTACATCACTGGCCCTAATTGACTATGCTCCAGAACCACATACCCAATTACTTCCAAGGCCACTTCTACTTGCAGAGTCATTACCACTTCAAATTCAGTATGTGCAAAATGAACTCATTATCTCCCTCTACCTAGATTTTAGAATATCTATCTACTATCTATAGTAAGTATCTCATAGGATACACAGGAAGAAATGTCCATTAACTACTATTTTTCTTTTATTCTCTATATTCACTCCTTCTTGCAATCCCTTATTCACTCACTATGTGAGTATATGCTAAACCAAGTTTCTTCTGGTGAAAATGTGTCTCAGTTATTCTTTTCTCTCTATTCCCTCTGCCACTCTCCTAATACAGGCACTCATTAACTCATCCTTAGATTACTGCAATAGACTCTTAACCATTTTAATTATCTTGCATCTCATCTTGTCTATCATTTCTAAGATAACTTCCCCAAAGCAACATTTTTATGACATTACTCCTTTACAAAAACAAGCCAGTCATACATCCTTGCTACCCACCTTTTAAGTTCTTCCACCCTCTACCTAACCATACCTTCTACTTTAACTCTACAACTATTCAAGCCACATCCACCAATCTTATCATTGAAGGCTACTCCATAATGTACACATACCTAATTTGTTCCTTTGTTCATACTGTTTATTCCCATTTGGAATGCCATCTCCTCCACTAAGCTAATTCTAAGGTCTCGCCAAACTCCAATTATTCTCCCCCACTCTGATTTTTATTTTCTCTGCGCATCTTATATCCTTATAATTTGGAAGATACACTGTAACACTGTAATGGTCTCAATCATTTCATGAATGTTACTGCTCTCTCTCCACCTAGATTTTATACCTGGGAAGCCAAAACCATGTCTAATATTACTCTTTTGTTTAATACCCACAATATCTAGTGTAATAAAAGCTTACTGAGAAAAAAAATTTTTTTATATCTTCTAAACTACGTTATGGAGCCCACTGTTACAACATTAGTCTAATTTCTTTGGGGAAAAGAGAAAGGTAGCAAAATTAAGTCCATAAAACATACCAAATAATAATATTAAATTGGTTTGTGGAAGTATGCAGTTGGCTGAATTATTGACTTCTATATATTTTTAATAGACTTTTAAAAATAAGCATTCTACTGTGGGCTATTCAATAACTCTTACTGAAACCAGTAAATAAAGTTAAATAATTTAATATTGATTTCTTTTCAAAAAAACAATAGAATTCCCACCCTGACACTACATTTCCTAGAAACAGAGATATACCAAAGCCAACCAAGTGATCTCCCAACACCAAATACTGTCAACAACCTTCAAATCAGAAACCACAAGAAAAGACATGTTACATGAGATATCAAAAAGGCATGCTTTTTTTCTTTTTTAACTGAAACTTTACAAGAATGCTGATCTTATATAACCATCACCTATAAAAATTTCCCTGCAGAGTAACTATTCCATTCTTCAGTAATGCTTAAACACACACACACAGAAAGCAGTGACAAAGCCAAAATGGATTGATTATTTACTAATTTCAAACTATTCTCGGGACAATGCTGCATTGTTCAGTCTACTTTTAATTTTAGTGATCGTCATTGTTACTGAGAATGCCAGTGTCCATAATTAATACTAGAGGGCTGAAGTATATAGAACACTGAACAAGCAAATAAAAGAGAAGGTTCCCAGATTGAAGAGTTTATACTAAAAGTTAGATAAAAGACAACCTTACTTTAAAGGCTAACTAATCTATGGAATTTAGAGAGGCTTACAGATGGCACAGTATTTCATAAATTTCAAACAAGGATTAGGCATTTCTATAAACAATGAAAGCACCTGCACATTTTACAGTATTAAAGTTTCAAAGGCTGTCAATCCACGTGCCTCATACTAAAAAAATGAAAACCACCTGTAGTCAAATATGCATTTCTTCCCACAGAAAAAGATATATTACAATAGTTCTGAAAATAAATACTCAACACTACCAATAAAGACAGTAAAGATAAATGAAACTCACAGGAGTCACCAAATACAGTGTTCCAACTTTATGTCTGAGCAAGCTATCTTCAGGTATCTGAATACATAATATTTAAATTATTTCATAGGCAAAAAAATATGCAATTTTTAGACTAAATGCACACACACACACACAATGTGATATTTGGTGTTTTGAGGGGAGGGTATCTTCCTTTACAAGAAAAAAAAGGATTACACTGTAATTCTGTTTGGTAAACTGTTTTTGCACAATGTATCATAATCATCTTTGACATGCATTGAGAATGGTGGCACAGTATTTCAATTATCTTGATGTTTCATAATATATTTAATTCATCTCCTCTTGTTGAAATTACTAGTTTTCAACATTCTTTAAAATAAGCCTCATCATTTAATCCACTGTTAGCAGAAGGAACAGAATTTAGGTCAGTTGCCTCCAAGTCCAGTGGTACTTATACAACGGCTCCAAACTGCTTTTAAACACCAGAGAGGCTTGCATCACAGCACGGAACGTTAACCTCAGTGAACTATGTGGTTACTTTAATTACATGCCTATCTGAAAATAGAGACTTGTGGAACTGCTTGTATCTGGAAGCTTAATCTCCTCTTTTAGCAATCTGAAAACATAAAATCAATACTCTGGCCCATTAATCAATTGACACATCTCCCCTACAGGCGTATCAGATGATTTAACACAGACTTGAATGAACAGCTGGCCAGTCCCTGCTTCTGATCATTCTGCCTCCAGACAACTCTCCCACCAAGCATTGTGCTTTGGAAAAAGAAAAAAGAACAACAACAACAACAAAAAAAATTCCACAGCTGCAAAATATTCTCCCTTTAGTGCCACTGCACTATAAAATGTGGTGTCTCGTTTATAAAACAAACATTTATTAGTCTGTAAGAAAGACTTACGTAAAAGGAAAACAGCGTTTTCCTTTTGAAGGCTGGATCAATTTAAGAGTCAAAGTTCCAAGTCTATTCACATTTTGTTTTTAATTTTAAAAGCGTTATTGATTGATTAACAGTGTAAATTCTTATAATCTCCTTTTTAGAAACAAGATAGACTATTAAGGGCCAGATTCTGTGATGCTGCTAAGAAATGAGCTTCAATATCCTGAATAAATTTAAGTAATATTGAAATAGGACATTTTTATGCTAAGAAATACATTGCAACATCTCATGTAAAGTCCAGTCAGACCAAGTATTGATAACCTATGGATGAATCATAGTAATTACTGGCTTGCTACACATATTTCTACCAGTTCTAATTCTCATTTAGCTGAATCTTGCCTTCTACACTGATGGATATAGTAGAGGCTATCACTGATTAACTTCTTCACCATGTCAGACCAAACCAAAAAAAAACCCTTTGAACTAAATAAACTTTAAATTTATTAGAAATTGATTTAAAAGCCAAAGAAGGACATTTTCTTCTAAATTGCATAACACATATTATTGCATATCACAGTAAACACATTTACAGGTACATTCTTAAAAACATGTATTGCTAAAACTATTGTCAAATTTATTTGTGTTAATCCTACTTTAAATATTCAAATAAATTAAAATTTTAATTTGATTTCCCTTAAGAATCTTCAGTATACTTTTTTCTCATAAAATTATTTAAAGCAGAAAGAGGGGAAATTCAGACTTATATCTACTCTTCTCAACTTCATGACGGTCAAGATTTTATTTTACTCTTCCTATTAAGTTTTGTGTGTGTATGTGTGTCATATAACCAGGTCCCATTTACCAAAAATTAAATAACGAAGCTTCATTATTCACAACCTGAACCATTTATTTGGCAGAGGCAAGGAAATCATCTTCATCCTGCAAATTCTTTCCTTCTTTTTTTTATTTTTTTTATTTATTTATTTTTTTTATTTTTATTTTTTGTTTGTTTTTCAGCTCATTATGGGGGTACAAAAGATCAGGCTATATACATTGCCCATGTCTCCCCATCCCCCCCGAGTCTGAGCTTCAATTGTGTCCATTCCCTAGACAGTGCACATCACACTCATCATGTAGGTGTGCACCCCTCCCCTCCCCCACCCCATCCCCCCCAGTCAGAACTTCAAGCGTGTCCATTCCCCAGGCATCCTTCTTTTTTTTTAAATGAAGAATACCTTCCGGTATGAATCTCCAGAACTAGAATGGGTACTAGGCAAAGTCCCTGCTAGACTGTAGGTCCACACTGCCCTATCCAATCTCATCTTCTGCATGAAGAACAAGAACAACCAGTAGAAATGCAAAAGCAGGAATATGCCCCAGATGCTCTTAGGAAAGCCACACTGTGGGCACAGCCTCTTGAAGAATGGAGAGACCTAAGTCCTGTACACAGGAATTTTCAAAGGATCCTCAGAACAGTTTCCTCTGACTTCAGTTAATCACTCCTGTTTCATGTGTCCCTAGAAATACTTGCTGTAGCTATACAAAAGTAATGGTAACCCAAGTCATTAAATGGCACCACAACACTGGAAGTCAGGTGTCCTTAATGCTTGTCTCAGAATTGCAATGAATTAATTGGAAGATCTTAGAAAAATCATTTCTTCTCCTAGGGTCTATTTACATATTAATAAAAAGAAATTAGACCAGAATAGTGTTCGTGAAACTATTATAATCCATTATCGGGATATATGATCAATTTAATGAATCATTACAGCCTTAAAAAACTGAAAGAAAAGTATAGGATAGAATAAAAGTAATGAGGTGCTTTGTATGTAGTAAGAGTTTGTTTCATTAGACTGTGTACACAAAAGAGAGATGTAAAATACATTTCTTTCTGTGGATTGTATACAAAAAACTTTAACAGTTTTTTGTTATTTTGATACCACCAAATTATTCAAATATGGTCAATCTGTATAAAACTTTATAAAACTCATGACTTAAAACTACATGCTACCTTAATTTTTAAAAGTTAAATCTTAAGACTACCTTAGTTTTTAAAAACTAAGCAAATACATTTGTAAAGGGAGGAAAAAAGGAGCAAGACTCAGGTAATTTGAAGTTTGAACTGCATCAGGGCTGCCTTGAAAGTAAAGCCCCTTTAGTGGAGCACAGAAGTGATGACAACAGCACCGGACTGAGATAAGACCCAGGCTTGAATCCTAACTCAATTATAACAGGTCAAATGAGTGAGGTGAGGGTCCAATGGGTAATAGACATGAAAGTTCTCTGTACCATAACGTACCATACAAATATAAGTTTCAGTTAAAAAAAATATATGTATCAGTCGGGTGCAGTGCCTCATGCCTATGATCCTACCACTCTGGGGAGGCCGAGACAGGAGGATAGCTTGAGCTCAGGAGTTCAAGACCAGCCTGAGCAAGAGAGAGACCCCATCTCCACCAAAAATAGAAAAAACTAGCCAAGCCTGGTGGCACGTGCCTGTAATCCCAGCTACTAGGCAGGCTCAGGCAGCAGCATTGCTTGAGCCCAGGAGTTTGAAGTTGCTGTGAGCTAGGCTGATGCCACAGCACTCTAGCCCAGGCAACAGAGCAAGACTGTGTCTCAAAAAAAAAAAAAAAAAATTTACCATTCTTCTTTGTGAATCATGTATTCATAATTTTGTCCACAGGTTGTTGGATTAACTTGCATTTTCTCACTGATTTATAAATATTCTTCATATATCTAAAACGGTTTTTAAAAGGCTATGAAAATATACATGAATGTGCAAAGCAGCATTATACATAATAGCCAAAAAGTAGAAACAACCCAAATGTCCCTCAACTGATAAACAGATTATCCAAAATGTGGTATTTTCCATATGATGAAATATTATTCAGCCATAAAAAGGAGTAAGTGCTAATGTATGTTCCAGCATGATTGAACCTTAAAGAATATTATGCTAAGTGAAAGAAGTCATACACAAAAGGACACACAGCGTATGATCCTGCAAATATGAAATATCCAGAACAGATAATTCCACACAGACAGAAAGCAGCTAAGGGGCTGCAGAAGGGAAGGAATAAGATATGACTACTAATGGGTAGTGGGTTTCTTTTTAGGATGATAAAAATATTCTGGAATTAGATATCAATGATGGTTGCACAACTCCGTGAATATACTAAACACCACTAAATTATACACTTCAAAAGGGTGAACCTGGCCGGGCGTGGTGGCTCATGCCTGTAATCCTAGCACTCTGGGAGGCCGAGGCGGGAGGATCGCTCGAGGTCAGGAGTTTGAGACCAGCCTGAGTAAGAGCGAGACCCCGTCTCTACTAAAGAAAGAGAAAGAAATTATCTGGCCAACTAAAATATATATAGAAAAAATTAGCCGGGCATGGTGGCGCATGCCTGTCTTCCCAGCTACTCGGGAGGCTGAGGCAGTAGGATCGCTTAAGCCCAGGAGTTTGAGGTTGCTGTGAGGTAGGCTGACGCCATGCATGGCACTCACTCTAGCCCAGACAACAAAGCGAGACTCTGTCTCAAAAAAAAAATAATAATAATAATTAAAAAATAATAATTATGTGAGGAACAGAGTGAGGTGAGAAAAATGAAGTTTTTTATGGAAACACTGAAACCTATCCAAAAACTCCATTAAGAAGCCCTTGTGACTGGCACTCTATAATGAAAGTTCTTATTAGAACTACCCCAATGGAGGGCCAGTTGGTAAAATCTCTCAAAATTGAAAAAGCAGGCCAGGCGCGGTGGCTCACGCCTGTAATCTTAGCACTCTGGGAGGCCGAGGCGGGTGGATCGCTCGAGGTCAGGAGTTCGAGACCAGCCTGAGCAAGAGCGAGACCCCGTCTCTACTAAAAATAGAAAGAAATTATATGGACAACTAAAATATATATATACAAAAAAAAATTAGCCGGGCATCGTGGCGCATGCCTGTAGTCCCAGCTACTTGGGAGGCTGAGGCAGTAGGATTGCTTAAGCCCAGGAGTTTGAGGTTGCTGTGAGCTAGGCTGACGCCACGGCACTCACACTAGCCCGGGCAACAGAGTGAGACTCTGTCTCAAAAAAAAAAAAAAAAAGAAAAAGCACCTACTTTCTGATGCTACAATTCCAATTCTAGGTATTTCTCCTACAGATATATTTGCAAATGAACAAAAAAATAAGTACCTTAGTCAATGGAAGAATGTTCATAAAGAAAATGATTCCAAAAATTTTAAATAACCATGGTACTCCTATGAAATAAACTCCTATGCAGCTATTAAAAGAGTAAGACAACTTTTTATGTACTAATATAGAAAGATCTATAAGATATATTAAGTGAGAAAAGCAAGTTGCAAGATGGCATGTATAGTATGCTAGCACTTCTGTAAAATAGGTCAATAGGTAAAACTTTAAGTATTTATATATTAAAGAACTGTTTCAGGAAAAATGCACACAAAACTAGTAAGAGTGACTTCTGGGCAGGGGATCTGATTGGCTAGAAAGCATCTGGGGCAGGAAAGGACTGTCTCCCTAGAAGGAGTCCTCAGGGAAAGGTTGCATGTAGGGAAATCAGAGAAAGGAGAGAGAAGTATTTAATTAAGATATAAATCAGCATCATTTAAAAATAATTAGTCATTAACCTTATCAAGATGCCAAATTAAAAAAATACAGAATAAAGAATTCTAACGTTGCCATAACATAAACCTATCCTAATACAATACATTGGGGGGGGGGGGGTAACAAAACGCTGCTCACTTCCCTTTCCAAAGCTACTGTAACCACAAATGAAATTTAACTGCCAAAATCTTTATTCAAGATAAATTTTTAGAAGCCCCAAACCTCCATTTAAAGAGAAACTGCAAATATTTTAACAAAGCATGTTTTTCTTTTATTTGAAGAGTATCCGGTAGTAGCAAAGCCAAAACGTAGTCAGTACAGAAGCAATTGTTTTATTAAAATCTGGATAGCTTTTCAGATCTCTAAATCCTTCCTATTGAATTTGTTCTGATGTATTTCTCTACTTTGCAGCCTAAAGAAATACCATTCTCGCACTGTCTTCATGGCTCAAAGTTACTAAAACGTATCTACTCATTATATATCTTCTTAGATCTAAGCTAGCCACATAATTTAAGGAGACCTGGCTCACATTTTGACCTAATAGAGGACCTATTCTTGGGTGTTAACAGCTAAAACAAGCAACTTAAGTGTCTATAGCAGTTTTGAAATAACACAGGTATTCTCCATTTTTCTGAGTTGCTTTGCATTGTAAATAGATTATCATATAATCATATTTTTCTTGAGAGACACATCTTCAGTGGGTCTCTAGTGAGTTTTGCTCATACACATCTTACTGGGTATGCTAAGAATGCAAAGCCCTGACCACTCTTTACCCAGGCCTTTTTTCAGGGTTTAGTTTCCAGTGAGCAATCTTGAAGAATGAGGTAAAATCTCCCTGTGGACAATGAGGAGGCTTGCTTCCTGATTGCTGTAAAAGTGGTAGATTCCCAAGTGCAGATTCCTCTACTGCAAGGAACTCTGTGCAGAGCATCCATCTGGATCTGTGTCACATCACTCCCATGCTAATAATACTAACAATAACTGAAATCTCTAACTTAACTGTACACCATTTCTAGAGAAAAGAAATATAAAGTTCTGATCTGGTATGACAGGAGAATCCCCTTTACATCATTTCTAATACCTGCAAGCCAGTGGAAAGGGATTCCCTCAGCACCTAGTCTCTCATGATGGCTCTAGGAGCCAGGGCAGGGACTCCCAAACGGTAGTTCTTCGGGGATGGAGGGGATCAAGTCCCTAACTAGAGGATTAGAAAGAGTGTGCAAGGTAACAAAGGGTTTGGAAGATGTGCAGTGAGGGCACATGGGCTGGAATAAAGGAAGACCCAGAGCCTCCTGGCAGTATAGCCAGTACCCCTTAATCAACCTCCCATTTGAGGTTATTTCTAGTCCTGTATTAGTTCTGGATCATTTTCTTTCCATTGTTCCCAACTACTGATTTCCATTAAGAATCTTTGCTCCAACTTGGCCCACTGTGGAAGATGTAGAATACAATTTCATCACTTTTTTCCCTGGTCTTTTGTCCCAGTAACCAAAACAATACAATCCCATAAACTTAAAACGAGAGCAGTAATATTTCATGAACTTTATGAGATTATGATGGGTAGGTAGAAGTAGTGAGTGCAATGCAGATTTAAACAGACTGCTTGTTTTGAAGCCCTTGGATTGATGTCTGGCAACATTCAACAGCCCTTTAAAGAAAGATAAGCATGCTCTCCTAAAAAGTCAACTTTGTAGTTCCAAGATTGCCATTTATTAAGAAACTGTACAGAGAATTTCTACACTAAAATGAGAGACCATGTTCATTTTTTCCATCAGGATCATAGCCAAAAACAAACCATATTTCTTGAAAACTTAGGTGAGGTTTCCAAGAGTTAAACAAAACAGATTTACCAGCAAAAGGCAGGAAGAGTAAGATTATAATTTGAACCAGGCAAACTATTTCATAACAGAAAATGTGGCATTTAATGCAGTTTGCAGAATATGGTATGCTAAAAACGCTACTTATGGCAGTAGCAGGCCTCTAGAGAGTGAAACCAGCCAAACAAAAGAACTAAAAAAGGTAGAAAAAGAAGCCATGTCAGCATCACAAAGCCACAAAAGACTGATATAATTGTTTTTGCTGAATTACAACTTTTTTGCCATACTTTTGATTTAAAAGCACAAAAAGTACATAATAAAAACATTTTCTTTTTGACCACTTTGAATTAGGAATTTATACTAATTCAAATTTATCCTAATTTAACAGGATTTCAGTCTTAACAAATACATGCTCTGCTGAGGTCAACCAAGTTACTAACACAGACTATATGAACTGATCAAAGTTCTCTCCTGCAGCCCCTTCTGGAACAGATTTACTTTGGGTTCCTGAGTGGTTTGGCCAGCCGATAGGACAAACTAATGCTTCTTTACTAGAAATAAACATTCAGTCAAAATCCCTACCCAAAAATTCATAGTGAAAAGGCTTGGCTCACTTCTTGATGTGCTGGCCAAGTAAAAATGAGCACAAAAACCACAATGCAGGTTGACTAGAAAATTATTTTAATCATCTTGAGGTCTCTTTGCACTAAACACACAGTACTTGAATCTTTCTTTTATAATACTATCAACTCTAAATTTAAGAATGCTAGCCAATACATACTGCTAAAAACAAAAGCTAATACTTGTTGGTTTTACATTGTCTCACCTCACATATCTCCCAGTTCCTTGATGCTAACTGAGACTTTGTCAGCAAATTACTCAACAAATTTACAGAGCCCTCTTAAGAATGTAAAAGCAGAATAGACATGGTGTTTCACTCCAGAAAACTAATAAAGGATGTCTGGCTAATAGACCAACATATAATTAATTGAAAAATGTTTAGAGATTACAAAATGGGTCAGTAGCATATGGTGACTGCCAACATTAAGATGCTCATTATTCAGATGTTAAGCCTTAAGAAAGGGGGAAAAGGGCCTCCTCTGGTTTTTATTTACAATTACTACATCAAAAACTCTTACAATTAAGAAGGGACCTTTCTATAACTTACCTACACCTGTTCCAGATAAATCCTCTGGAATAACTCAAAACAATTCTCCTATTTTCCACATGTCAATCTTCATTTCCTAGAAGATGGCTCCCAGGTATACTTTCAGTCTTCTCTTCCTCAGTTTACTGAATTATTCCAACCCTTAAACAACTCCTCTAGCTATTACATGACTTTTAGATACTGCCCCCATCCTAGCTATGTTCTTCTGAACTTTTCCATAATTGAGATTGCATGAATGTAGACTTAGATTATGTTAATATTTTTAACAACAGTGACATACTGTTGACCTGTATATTATTAACATTCTAATTAGTCTTTATATTTTTTTCATGTCTAAAATATTTCATGAAAAATATTTAAAATGTCCTAACATATTACATAAACGCAACTTTGAATATTTTCCATTGCTAGTTTCATTTGGGAGTATTACACAAGAAACAATCAAGTTTAAAATTTAAAGAGTTTTAAAAGAAAATTTTAAGGGATCATTTTAAAAATCCTCTTTCATTATTCTTAACCTGCTTAGTTTCCTGTGAAAAGCATAATCTTTTCTTATTGGTTGCACTTTTTAATTGAAAATATCAGAATATTTTTAGATTTTTGTTGTCATTCTCTTACTTACAGAAATTTTTCTACACACCAAAAGGAGAGAAAAATTAAACACCCAGCTTCCATGATTATCAACATTTTGCCAATCATGTTTTCTCTGTCCTCCTCAGAGTACTTTAAAGCAAATATCAGCATCATATTGTTTCATCTTCAGTTGAAAGACACACTATGCATTAGAGCCTATTATGCCATAAACACTGTGCTTACCTCTTCTACTCCTCAAAATAAATTAACATAACAGCCAAGCTTAATCCTGTATTATTCATTCTCTATGCTCACATAACGCTAATTTTCCTACTCCATGTCTTGGCATGAACTGTTTTCAATACCTACAGAAACTATGGGACACTTACTCTAGAAATTGGATGTTCTACTTTCATTAGATAATATTCCTTTGTTATGGATTTTTACAATATTGCTGGCTGAGATTACTGTTTATGCAACAGTAGAGCAATTTCACAATTAAATGGGTCACTGACATTCTGGTTAATAAATTCTGGTAGACAGATCAGACAGCAGTCTGATAAACAACCTTGCATAACTCATAGGATTTTAAAAATACTTTGCAAAAGTACTCTACCTAAAGAAAGAGTAGCAATATTAACAACTAGTAATATCCATTTTTATTTTAAAAAAACATACAAGCTTTGCTTCGCAATTATAATTTTAGAAAATCCACTATTAGATTAATTCTTTACCATTCATTAACATTTAGGATCATGATGTTCAATTACTATTTAATACATAACATGAGCTATTTCAAATCACTTTGAAAATAAGCAAGAATTAGTTGGCAAGTACTGGAACTGGCTTTAGGGAGTGACAGATCTTAGGAAACTACGTGATTTATAAATTATAAGAAATCCCTACAACATGCTAGAAAATTTGAAGGTTTGAAAAAATGGGAAAGTACCAAAAAATCATTAAGAGACAGAATTCCTAAGAGTAGCAAGTCATCATTATGCAGTGGTGAAAACCCTTCAAAAAGTCAAGGGAGAAGTTATATATAAAACTTGCCTTAAAAGTAGTCTACAGACTATTATCTGGGAAGTTGCTAAAAACATTTCAAATAGGAAATATGAAAGAATCTGTAAAATATTAGTGGATGATTGGCTTGGGGATGTGGGGGCTTGAGGAATGTAATGAGAGTGTTCTAAAGAAGCAGTAAAGAAGAGGGAGGTATGCATACTTCACTATTCACCAAACCACTTCAAATTTTCAAAACGTTTTCACTTAGATTCTATAATAACATAGTAAGCCTTACCCTAATTTTGCACCAAAGGTTGGATGTGCAATTTCAGCACACTCTTTTATTTATGTAATATAACAAACTTCAAAAAATAAAAACAAGAACAAAAAGTGTTTTTTAGGTTTTTTTTAAATCAGGCATTAATAAAAGCACTGTTTCAAAACTTACATCTGAACCCACACTTCTCATGGTACTCTGTAGGACACGCTTAGTCATGGAAAGTTTTCCATTCACTGGGCTACTTGCCCCAGGAGCTGGTACCACGTTCACCACGTGATTAGGTAGCTGTGTGACTCCCCCAGCAACAGCAAGGACTGGCTGAGCAGAGGGCAGAACTCCAGGTGCCTGAACTTGTACCACAGTAGGCTGAGAGAGCAAAACGGTCTGACCTGCATTAGAAAAAAAGGAAAAGGAATCAGAGGGTGCATAACAATTGTGGCACAGGAAGCAGTTTAACATTTAGGTCTCTTCTGCAGATACAATGGGTAAGATTAACACCAAGGGATTTTTTCACCAGCAATTAAAACATGAGAAATAGCAGCATATATTCACAGTGACTTTGTTGTATGTTTTTAATGAAACCAACTAAATTCATTCTCTTTGAGATAGCACTAACAATATATTTCCATATTTATCTTTCTCAACCATACACATATGAAGTTCGCTATTATACATAGATTTCCCTAAGAATTAACCTCTGAAATTTATTAGCGCTAAAAAGATTTGTCATATAAATAAAAATCTTTTATACTGACCAAAGAGAACCAAATATTTTAAATTAATAGGATTTACAAAAACATACAATACCAAAAATATATGAACAGAGACTCAATTAATTCAATCCTGGAAGAAGAAGGATTTCATCTTAAAAACTACTTGAGATAAAATCTTAGCTAACAAGCACAATAAACATAAATCTGCAATTTAAAATAGTCTGTATTAAAGGTCATAATATATACTAAAACAAACAAAAAATAGTCTGTAGATAATACCAACCCTCTCCCCCCAAAACGATGGCCTTCGATTCTTTTCTGAGTCTTAACATTTATCATTATTTTAAATTTACAGTAATCTGAGGAGAATTAACACAGGTTGAACATCCCTAATCCGAAATCCAAAATGCTCCAAAATCCAAAACTTTTTGAGCACTAGCATGATATCACAAGTGGAAAATTTCAAACCTCTGGTCCCAAGCATTTCAGATGAGGGATATTCAACCTGTAATAATGATGATGAAGATGTTACACTGTAAACAAAGCATTAACACTGCAGAAAAAGTGCCTACAGCTGACATGGTAAAAATGTGTGATGGGCTCATTGAAGGACTAGAGGAGCATGCATTCATAACAAAATCAAGAGATCATGTCAGTTTTATAAAATCAAGGAGAGACTTCTGGCCAGGCACGGTGGCTCACGCCTGTAATCTGGGAGGCCGAGGCAGGAGGATCACTTGAGCTCAGGAGTTTTAGACCAGCCTGAGCAAGAGCAAAACTCTGTCTCTACAAAAAGTAGAAAAAATTAGTCAGGTGTGGTGGTGCATGCCTGTAGTCCCAGCTACTGGCAGGCTGAGGCAGGAGGATCACTTGAGCCCAGGAGTCTGAGGTTGCAGTGAGCTATAATGATGCCATTATACTCTAGCTGGGGTGACAGAGTGAGACTCTGTCTCCAAGAAAAGAAAAAAAAAAGGGAGAGAGAGAGAGAGAGACTTCTAAGACAAAAACCATGGTTAATGAGGCAGATAACTCTGAAGGAAACATTTTAAAAAGCCATCCAGCAGGGATGAGGGATGCCTCCTCATCCCTATGGGACATACTTCTTGGTAACTCCACTTTTCTGATGTTTCTTCTCACCTAAAAAAGTACAACGTACAGTAACCTTTTAATCAAAACAGCACTGCAGGTAGAGACTGAAAGCCTGCTATTGTTTGTTGTTGTTCCTGTCTAACAGTTGACACAAGTATTCTAGTGATTCTACTGTGCTATTTAGTATTTAGTTACCCTGAACATATTATTTTTTCACTGTATTAATGGTATTTCATAGTTTTATTGTTAATTATTTATGCATAAATAAGTATAAGAAAATGATTGCTGGCCGGGCACGGTGGCTCACGCCTGTAATCCTAGCACTCTGGGAGGCCGAGGCGGGCAGATTATTCGAGCTCAGGAGTTCAAGACCAGCCTGAGCAAGAGCGAGACCCCATCTCTACTAAAAATAGAAAGAAATTATATGGACAGCTAAAAATATATATAGAAAAAATTAGCCGGGCATGGTGGCACATGCCTGTAGTCCTAGCTACTCGGGAGGCTGAGGCAGAAGGATCGCTTGAACCCAGGAGTTTGAGGTTGCTGTGAGCTAGGCTGACGCCACGGCACTCACTCTAGACCGGGCAACAGAGTGAGACTCTGTCTCAAAAAAAAAAAAAAATGATTGCTTATCAGTAGCACATAAATTCAATCAGGAATGATGGTAATGCCAAACAACCACAGACTGTCAACATGCATGGCTGAGATAGTGACACCTTTGCTTTCTAATGGTTCAAAGTACAAAAACTTTTGTTTTGTGTACAAAATTATTAAAAGCATTGCATGAAATTACCTTCAGGTTTTGTGTATAAGGTGCATATGAAACATAAATAAATTTTATGTTTAGACTTGGGATCTATTCCTAACCTATCTCATTATATATATGCAAAGATACCAAAATCAAAAAAAATCTGAAATCCGAAATACGTCTAGTCCCAAGCATCTCAGATAAGGTATACTAAACTTGTATCATTAACCTAAAGAAGACTTATACACTCATAACACTAATCTATTAAAAATTTTACTTGCCTACTAAGTATTTCCTTTCAGATCTGGCCAGATTTTTATAAGATGTTGAAAGCCTTGCCTAATATCCACAGCTGTTTGAGTCTATCTAACAAAATAAAGGTACTATAATAACTGGCAACTAAAATTCCATATAAATTTATAATTATTCTTTAATAAAGAAGGCATTATGTTTTCAGACAGTTTAATATGACCTATGTAAAACTCAGCTCAGCATTTCAAAGGATCAGGGAAAATTAAAAATCAAAATAATGCTTCAGAACACCTGTTTTTTAAGAACATCTGTCTTAGCTAAAAAAGATTACTTTTATAAAATCACAGTCTTTGTTTCAGATGGCCTCAAAAAGGACACTAAAAGTAGCAGAATTTAATTAATAGCATTTTATCCCAGGTAAGTCAGTAAATTAGTAAGAAGAAAGATCTAAAAATAATTTCATAGATTTGGAATATGTACAATTTACTTAGGCATAAATGATCACTAAATATTTTTATCTTCTCATTTTCCCTTGGACTAACTTCTTTTATGAAATAAAAACATATAAAATGGGGAAATGGCTCCTAAGAAGATATAAATATGCTTAGCCCAAATATGCAAATAAAAATACTAAAGTAAATAGCACATGACTAAATAGGTTTCTAGTAACACTTAATAAGAAATTACAGTCAATCTGACACTAGGAAAAGACATATTCATCATAATGTAAAAACTTAAACCAACGGTTCCCAACCCTGAATATAAGAAAGCTTCTTTAATATCAAAAAATATCATGATCACCAAAGATGATCATGATTGTCCTTTCAGATTCTGTGGATTGAGAAAATACATGATGAAAAGGCTATTAAAAATTTAGTAATGATTTAAAATGAATTTATAGTTTGTTAATCAGAAGTATAGCTACAAAAATTTGAAATCCTGCTGTACAAAGATATATGAAACAAATTATTTATTTGGTTACATAAAATGCTTACTACAAATGTGGATTTACAGATGCTTTGGGAACTGCCACAAGGCTACCACTCCCATCACCCACACCCAGGGCCCACTGTCTACAGATTGAGAACCACTGACTTAAACCAATACTTTGAGAAGAGCATTATAGAAGCAATGTTCCATGTTCTATGAGTTTAAAAATTAGGATAAAAAGACTCCCAAGAATTAAACACTGTTCAATTAACTTTGGGACTATTTCAAAGAACAGAAGAAGTGGTAAACATAATGAATTAAGTCACTTCTAAGAAAAAAAATCCTACTTCTAGCTCTAGTTAAAGATTTAAAGCACTGGCAGGTAACACATGCAGCTTTGTAATATTTCTTAAATTAATTAAGAAAAAAATCCAAATCTGTACTGTCCAGCATATAGTTATCACCATCTCCTTGCTGAGAGAACTGCATCACAGAGAGAGGAGGAGATGGCAAGGCCTGTGTATCCAACGTGGCTACAGTCCTACCAAGCCATTGCTGTTTTCTTTTTTTCCCATACTGTATACCAAGCACTTTCATCCCAGTGTGCCCATCTATTTTCAAATTAACCAGTATCTACATCAAGAATCCTCTTGGGCCGGGCGCGGTGGCTCACGCCTGTAATCCTAGCACTCTGGGAGGCCGAGGTGGGCAGATCGTTTGAGCTCAGGAGTTCGAGACCAGCCTGAGCAAGAGCGAGACCCCATCTCTACTAAAAATAGAAAGAAATTATATGGACAGCTAAAAATATATATAGAAAAAATTAGCCGGGCATGGTGGTGCATGCCTGTAGTCCCAGCTACTCGGGAGGCTGAGACAGGAGGATCCCTTGAGCCCAGGAGTTTGAGGTTGCTGTGAGCTAGGCTGACGCCACGGCACTCACTCTAGCCTGGGCAACAGAGTGAGACTCTGTCTCAAAAAAAAAAAAAAAAAAAAAAAAGAATCCTCTTGAAGCTCTGACTCGGGGGGATGGGGGGTGGGCCATGGGCAACATACATAACCTGAACTTTTGTACCCCCATAATAAGCTGAAATAAAAAAAAAAAAAAAAAAAGAATCCTCTAAATAGTCCAGGCATGTTCAAGTTCAAGACAGAATGGGGGGGGAAACAACTAAATTTCTGTTACAATGTGTTCAAGTGAAAAAACAAACTCATGGTGACTTGCTAAATGCTGACCAGACTACAAACTATAATGCAAAGGACTGTTTGGGGGCGGGGCACTTAAATAGGCAGCAGCTGAACATACTTAATACTGTTTGTAGTATGGAAACAGTTATGCTCAAAATAGTCTTTGGCATTACATGCAAATCCCCTTTAATGACACACGGCTGGATCCAATGCTGGATACTTTTGACTATGTATGACTCGCTGATTTTGTTGGTCAGTTCTTTCTTTCCAACTTTCCTCAAGGATTTCAAACTATGTATCAAACATTATCGAATGCCTATTTTGTCTAAAATATCACAGCTTTCTCACCTATATAATGGAGATATTAGCACCTATCCTCAGAGTTGACATAAGGATTAAATAAAATAGTGCACTTAAGTACTTAGAAGAATGTCTGGCACATAGTAAGACCTTAAATGTAATTTATTATTATTATTAATCTCCTTTTCTGTTTAATAATAGTTTCCATATGGGCACTGCATGAATTATTAATTCATTAGTTCTCACAGTGACTGTTATTCAAGTGTTTATATAAATTTAACTCCCCAATTAAAGGGTAGAATTTATGAGAACAAGGACTATATATCTTATTCTTTTAGAAGCGATATAGTACAGTGATTAATTACATATACTCTGAGTCAGACCACCTGGGCTCAAGTTCTAGCTCCACTTCTTATCAGCAAAGTGACCTGGGGCCAAGTTATTTTACCTCTATCCCTCATTTCAATGATTTACACCACCATCTACCCAGAAACTCCAAGACAAAAATACAGAAGTAATCCTACATACCTTCCTTTCTAACCCTCATCCTTCTTCCACACCATCCAATTACCAACCCCTATGATTCTATGCTTTTGAACATCTCCACTCTCCATCCTGGGTTTCTTCATTTTCACTGATATTCCAGGGTTTCATCATCTTTCACCTACACTACTCAAAACAGTCTTAAAGGACATATAGGACTTAGAAATAGGCAGAAGTTGTTGCAGGCTGGTAGAAACGTGTGAGCCAAGAAACTAGAAAAAACAAGGGAATTCAAGGGGCAATGCCAAATTAGTTGGGCTAGAATGAAGATTTATAGAAAAGAGTGATATTATAATGTAAAGTTAGAAAACTAAACAGGTTAAGTTCAAATTCTGTCACTTGGATGTGGGTTTTGCATTCCAAGCTAGAGAATTTGAACTTAATTCCTTTAGGGATTATTTCTTCTTTTTCAATAGTCCTGACATCAATTAACTGTAAAATGCCTTGCCTATATTTCCATTCTTCTCCCTCCCCATTCTCAAATAAATGGAATACACTTAAATCCGTATAATAATACCACCTCTCTAGATTGTACTATAAAAACAAAGTGCAGTGCCTCCTATTAGCACATGCTCACAAAAAATATATCAGACCACGGGAAAGAACTAAAGTTCCAAATAATGTATGATTCAGGTTTCTGGAACTGATAATCCACTCAGAAAAGAACAATTTGTCTTCTTGCTATAGGTAAGATCTTTTATCACTTAAACATAGCCAATGGTCTGCTAATAGCAAATTCTTAGGAACATCCCCTACTTTACATAGTAGTCATATTAATGTCACACTTTAACTTTATATAGATGTATTTTTATAGCTTATGGGAACTATAATGAAGTTCTTTGCGAGTTTAGACTCAGCCTTTGGGAAGACACAGATCCTTTTGAGATCCTGATGAAAGCTTTGGAGACTATCCCTAGAAATATTCACAAATGAGCATACACTAAATCTTGCATTTTATTTCAAAGAGTTCATGAACCCTTCAACCCCCTTTTACAGATCACAAGAATACCTATTCTACAGGATTGCTATTTTTCACATGAAAAAGATAGTTATGATTTTGTACTGAGAGGGCAGGTATTTCAAACTGGTTTTTTTTTTTTTTTTTTTGGTTTTTTTTGGTAGGGACTGACTGATAGATTTTTACTGATTCCTCCACTCTCATATACTCCTTCTTTTTATCGATGTTATATTGTCTATGACCATGTAATAGAGAGTACCTGGAAATCAAATTTATGACCTTGCCCTCATTAAAATTATACTCCCAAGAAATGAGCTAACTATCCACAACTGGAAATATAGCCATAAAAGCAAATGTAACTGGTGTTTATTTACAATCCATACCCCATTAACACTTACTCCTACTTGGTGCCAACAACCTAAATCCACAGAAAAGAATGCTGCACAAGTTTTCTTGTAGTCAAAGTGTAAACATATAAGCACAATGATGACTAACCCGCCTAAGAAATCTCCATGTGCAAATGATTCCCATATCTGAATAGTACCAAATCCTCAAACTTTAATTTCTTTTAATACTGACCTAAATTTCTTGTAGAATCACAAGTATATGAGGCCATCTGGTGGATAAAATCAGAAACACACAAATTCTTAGCTAGCTGAAGGCAGAGTTTAGGTCTCTTCCAAATGCCCAGTTCCATATTTTGTTTACTAAATCATGCAGCCTCCTCAGAGATTAAAAGCCTGATTTTATTGCTAAAACACACCTATTAGACAAGAAATGAACCAAATTATTTTAAATACTGACCATTCCTTAAAAACAAAAAAAGCTCACAGCCACAAATATCTCAGAATAAAATGACGTCAAGAAAGTTTCCCAGATTTTCTTCTTCATTACTAGTGGTTATACAAAACCAAAAGCCTTGAAGACAGGTGTTTTCATAATTAAAAGTGTAAGAAAAAATAAGTATCAGATGCAACTGGTATATAGATGTCCTCCCTAGTTAGGACTGGACCACATATTAGTCAACTCTGCAATGTCTTCAGAACCAAGGACAATTCCTAACACACAGCATGTGCTCAGAAATTATAATCTGAATTAAAACAAATTATATGATACAAGTTCCACTCAGATACCTTTAGTGGGTGCAGGTTGTATACTGATAATTGGCTGCTGCTTTGTCAATGGCATGAGTGTTGGTAGTGTCTGAATAATGATGGTTTTCACTGAAACGTTGGAGTTTGTTTGAGTCTTGGGTGCTGCTGGAAGCAATAAAGGCTTAGGCTGAATTGAAGGTTTTGAATTCACCTGAATTTTTTTCTTTGGAGTCAGTCCATTTTCTAGAAAAAACAGACAAACCACAAATCAATTAGGCAAGCCCTAAAAAGCAAATTCTATCACATACCTTTCTCTACACATTATCTTGACTTCTGAGTAGTTTAAGCATAGCTAAGCGGCATATACCTGAATGCAGTAGACAAAAGTCCTTAAACTGAGATCTTTTTTGATCAAGATGCAGTTTGGGAAGGAGGGCACATGAACGGGTAAAGGAGAATGGCTAAAAACACTGAATAAGCATTGAGATTAATGGAGGAACAAACGTCATAATTGAATGCCCCTCACACTTAGTACCTTTAACTGAAACTTTGAAATCTTTCCTGATAATAATGGGGTCTGAGTCTATTTTCAAGTATTTTTCACCTATAAAGAGAGAGACAACTGAAGATTATTTCTTCCCTTTCCTCTCCACAGTAATCACCCATAATAAACAATACAGGTCCGATAATTTGAAAATAGTAAGTGAGCTTAATAAATATATGCCTAATCCAACATTTTCTTTTAAGAAATGAAACCTAAGCTATTTCAAAATAGAAATAACAGAAGGTAGAAGATGGAGTAATACCAGTTTTATTCCTAGGACCAAGGACAGGCTTATCTTCCTTCAGTGGCTCTGCTGAAGAGGGACTATTACAGCTTTCACCATATAAAGAAAGGGGAGACATCTGGGAACTAGAAGATAAATCCAACTCCTCCTGTAGCAAAATAAAGTAAAAAATTAATGCAGAAGAGTATAATCCTTAAGCAGCAAATTGCTTAGGATTGCTTACATCCTTAAGCAGCAAATTGCTTAGATCCAAAAATATTTCAAGGCAACTTCAAGGGAAAGGTGTGATATATTAGAAACTATATCTGTATATTAAGTACTAAGTAAGTATGGATAAATCAACATTATCCATCAATACCAAAGGCATAATAATTCAAAATGCAGAGTAAGTCTACGGCATCCTCTTACATTAAAAATATAAATCATTGATCTGCTTCTACATTTCCTCCCACAAACTTTATATATTTCTTGGTTCCTAGTCATACAAACATTTAGTATCGTTAGAAGGCTACAGTTACAATACCAATGTCCTTTCCCCATAATCTTTGATTCAGTCTTAAAAGAATCTCAAAAGCAAAATAATTCTAACTATTTTTATCCTTTTCTATTTATTAACACTATCTTTGTCCCAAATGTTGTGAAAGAAAGACTAACACTGAAAGGAGCAGGGCTACTCTTTAATTTAATGGGAGAATTGATAAGAACAGATATATAAAAATAACATTAATATTTTCCAAAAGTCTTTTAATATTTAGTGAATATATCTCATTTTATTAGAATAAAGAAACTTAACATAGGATAAAATAGCATTTCAATTCAGAGAGAAAAGATGGTATACATGATAATGGAATAGGCATAATCTCTACTTCATACCATCTTCAAAATAATCTATAAGATTATTAAAAGAAAATTTAGGAGAATACTTATTTACTCTCAGAATATTGTAGGCCCTCTTAAGACACCCAGAAGCCATAAAGGAAGAAGAAATAGATTTGCACAAATAACAACTAAAATATTTAACAATGAAAACTAGACCATAAATTCAAAAGATATATAGGGAGAAAATCTTTGCCAAAAATGGACACAGGACAAGAACAGCAATTTCACTGAGAAGGAAATACAAAGGTAAATTTAAACTTTTTTTTAACATAAGAAAAAATTGGGCCGGGCGCGGTGGCTCACGCCTGTAATCCTAGCACTCTGGGAGGCCGAAGTGGGCAGATCGTTTGAGCTCAGAAGTTCGAGACCAGCCTGAGCAAGAGCGAGACCCCATCTCTACTAAAAATAGAAAGAAATTATATGGACAGCTAAAAATATATATAGAAAAAATTAGCCGGGCATGGTGGCGCATGCCTGTAGTCCCAGCTACTCGGGAGGCTGAGACAGGAGGATCCCTTGAGCTCAGGAGTTTGAGGTTGCTGTGAGCTAGGCTGACGCCACGGCACTCACTCTAGCCTGGGCAACAGAGTGAGACTCTGTCTCAAAAAAAAAAAAAAAGAAAAAGAAAAAATTGAAATGACCTGCAGAACATATGAGAGAAATGTACATTCTCAGTCTCATTGGTGACAGTGAGAATTGCTTCATTAATTTATCCTTAACATCTACTCAGCATGTAGCCAGATCCTGAGCTATACGAACCTTGAACCTTGTAGAGTATTTATAAGAAACCAAAGAGTACAAGACAACAACACTGGAGGAAACTATTATCTTCACGGCCTTAGATGCTCAAAAGGTATTTTATAAAATTCAACAAGTATTCCTCAACAAAATCCTAGAAAACAGGAATTAGAGGGATACTTTCTTAGCATTTAAAAAAAAAAAGCTATGGGTAATTATACAGTCAATGTCATACTTAATGGTGAAACAGTAAATGCATTACCATTAAAGTCAGGATAAGAAATAGATACTTGCTTTTTCTGTGATTCTAGCAATTATTTTAGAAAATGAAATTAAAGAAATAAACATTAAAATAGAAGAGAAAGAAGTGCCTTTTTGCAAGGTGATATCCTGTCTACTTGGAACACACATAAGAATCAAATGAAAAAATATTTGACTGTGAAAATATTGTATAAATACTCATTTAGAAAATACAATAAAAGATAAATATTTCACTCAAAATAGCAATAACAATTATGAAATAGCTAGGAATTTTCTAAAAATGTGCAAGACTTACATGAAGAAAACTATAAAACTTAACTGAGAGGCATAAAAGAAGATATGAGTAAACAGAAAGACATACAATATTCTTTAATAGAATGATTACAAAAGATAATACAATTGGGGCCGGGCGCGGTGGCTCACGCCTGTAATCCTAGCACTCTGGGAGGCCGAGGCAGGTGGATCGCTCGAGGTCAGGAGTTCGAGACCAGCCTGAGCAAGAGCGAGACCCTGTCTCTACTAAAAATAGAAAGAAATTATATGGACAACTAAAATATATATATGTACAAAAAAAATTAGCCGGGCATGGTGGCGCATGCCTGTAGTCCCAGCTACTCGGGAGGCTGAGGCAGTAGGATCGCTTAAGCCCAGGAGTTTGAGGTTGCTGTGAGCTAGGCTGACGCCACGGCACTCACTCTAGCCCGGGCAACAGAGCGAGACTCTGTCTCAAAAAAAAAAAAAAAAAAAAAAAAAGATAATACAATTGGGAAAATTGGTTCACTTATATAGAGAAAATTAAAACTACTAATACATCCCTACTTAACACTTATTAAATCTTATATAGAGAATACTACTAATAGATCCCTACTTAACACTTATTAAACACACTTATATAGAGAAAATTAAGACTACTAATAGATCCCTACTTAACCACTTATTAAATCAAACTCTAAAGGTATTAATAAATCTGAATGTGAAAGGTAAATCGTATAGTTAATAGAAGAAAATGCAGGGGAATATCTTTGTGGCCTACAAGCATACAAGGACTTCTTACAACTTCAAAAGTAAACCATAAAAGAAAGGAAAAAAAAAAGATAAGTGTGAATAATTCAAAATGAAGAATTTATAAAGACTACAAAGTTAACAGACAGATAACAGACAGAGAAAAGATATAGGCAACAACAAGAGTTTAATATCACAAATATACAAGAAAATCCTGCAAATAAACAAGAAAAAGACAACAACGCGGTAGAAAAATTGACAAAAACCAGTAATAAACAATTTATAAAAGAAAAAAATAGTCCAAAAAGCTAGTAAGAATGTAAAGAAATACTGCAAACAAATGTAAATTAAAACAAAACAAAAACAGACAACAAAAAAATGTTATGCCATGAGGCAAAAATTAGAAATCCTGACAATGCCAAGCACTAGCAGAGAAGCAAGTTACAGGAATCCTCAAGCGCTGCTGAAGGGTCTGTAGAGCACTATGGCAATTCTGGAAGGTGACATGGAAGCACTTAACAAATTAAATATATGCAAATGCTACCACCCAGCAATTCTACTCCGTGACATACATTACAAAGGAATTCTCACATGGGACCACAAAGGAACATTTTTTACAATATCCATTGTTGTGTAGGTAAAATGTACTGATCATATACTTGAAATATTGTGCAGAGTTAGATGCAACAGATTTGATGTATATAGAGCAATAGATTGATCTTAAAAACATTGTGCTGATTTTTAAAAGTAAATAATAGAAAGAGATCTAATATAATACCATTTAAATAAATTTTAAACACATGTACACAATTGAAATCAGTGAAAAAAAGATGAACTTTTTAATAAATGGTACCGGAATAATGCTTTTTGGTAGGCATTTGGAAAAACACAAAATTGGATCTGTATCTCACATCATATACCAGGATAATTTCAAGTGGATCAGAGATCTAAACACTAAAAATAAAATCTTATGATAAATATGTATTAATAGTCACTTAGAAAATATTCCTTCCTGAATAATTTGATCCTAAGCCACTAGATGGGTTAAAGCAAGACAACCATCATCCATGTAGATAGGCAGCCTGGTGGAGAATCAAAGTTCAGGGGTGGCAGGGAGGGCATTCACATGGGGGGCAGGCTGGCATGAGGAGTCAGAGCAGGGTGATAAGGCCATCCATATGGGGGATAGCCTGATGTACAGATGCCAGAGCCCAAGAGAGACATGTTAAAAAAAACATAAGAGCTGGTATGAAGTGACTCCCACTGGCCAAAGTCAGGACAATATAAAAATCAGGATAAATAATTTATAACATGTTGAATAAAATAAGAAACAATGAACCCATACTGATACTAACAAGTAAGAGAATAAATATAAAGTTTGACGGGTAACAGGATATTTTTACATAGTTTTATAGTATCTCCTCACAAAATACTTATTTATGGCAAGCAGAAAAAGAGCAACTGCACAGTGGAATAGCCTAACACACACCACCTATCAAATAATCAAAGTGAACATCATCAATAATAGGACAAATTGAAATTGTGTCATCAAAAGAAAATGAGATGGGCCGGGTGCAGTGGCTCAAGCCTGTAATCCTAGCACTCTGGGAGTCCACAGCAGGAGGATTGCTTGAGGTCAGGAGTTCAAGACCAGCCTGAGCAAGAGTGAGACCCTGTCTCTACTAAAAATAGAAAAAAAATTAGCTGGACAACTAAAAATATATAGAAAAAATTAGCTGGGCATGGCAGCGTATGCCTGTAGTCCCAACTACTCAGGAGGCTGAGGCAGAAGGATTGCTTAAGCCCAGTAGTTTGAGGTTGCTATAAGCTAGGCTGACACCACAGCACTCTACCCAGAGCAATACTCGGTCTCCAAAAAAATAATGAGATGGATACAGCACTTCTGTGACATTCCTACCATGAATATAAAACCCAAATCTAATCATGAGGAAACATCAGACAAACCCACATGAGGGATATTCTTCAAAATAACTAACCTCTAATCTCTACATGTGGCAAGGTCAAGAAAGTCAAGGATGAACAAAGAACTGTTTCAGATTGAAGGAGATTAGAAAGACAAGACAATCAAATGCAATGCATGATTCTGAACTGGACCCTTTTGATAGTCTAAAGAAGTGGTCCCCAACCTTTTTGGCAGCAGGGCCAATTTCATGGAAGACAATTTTTCCACAGAGGGAGTAAGGGTAATAGGTAGAGCTCAGGCAGTGATGAGAGCGATGGGGAGCGGCTATAAACACAGATGAAACTTTGCTTCCTCACCCATCACTCACCTCCTGCTGTGCACCCGTCTACTGTCCTAACTTTCATGGAAGACAATTTTTCCTGGGGTAGGGGGGAATGTAGCAGAGCTCTGTGGCCTGGTTCCTAACATGCCACAACCAGTACACAGACTGAGGATTGGGGACCACAGGTCTAAAAGACACCTCTGGGACATCTGGCACGATCTAAATGTTAGCTGAAGATTAGATGATATCAATGTTTATTTTTCTAATTCTGATGTTTGTATTGTAGCTATATAAGAAATATCCTTGCTTGAAGGAAGTGGGGATGAGAGGGTATCAGGTTAGCAACTTACTCTCAAATGGTTCAGGGGAAAAAAAGTTCTTTGTAATACACTTGCAACATTTCTGTAAATTTGAGATTGTTCCAAACAAAGAATATAAGCAAGAAAACAAGAAAAAAAAAATATGAGTGAATTCTTTTGTAGCCTCTGAGTGGTGAAAACATTCCTCTGAGTGACAAAAAAAAAGTAATAGAAGAAAAGATCAATAACCCAGCTATAGAAAAAAGCATACCTAGTTAAAATAAACACCAGAAATAAGGATAAAAGACAAATGAAACATTAGGGAAGAAATATTTGCAGCTTATTTCACAAACTAAGGACTAACAACCCAAGTATATAATACCACACCTTAAAAAACTAAAGAGAAAAAGACAAACACAATTCAATTATTAATAAAAAATGAACAGGCCGGGCACGGTGGCTCACGCCTGTAATCCTAGCACTCTGGGAGGCCGAGGTGGGCGGATCGTTTGAGCTCAGGAGTTCGAGACCAGCCTGAGCAAGAGCGAGACCCCATCTCTACTAAAAATAGAAAGAAATTATATAGACAGCTAAATATATATATAGAAAAAATTAGCCGGGCATGGTGGCACATGCCTGTAGTCCCAGCTACTCGGGAGGCTGAGGCAGGAGGATTGCTTGAGCCCAGGAGTTTGAGGTTGCTGTGAGCTAGGCTGACGCCACGGCACTCACTCTAGCCCGGGCAACAGAGCGAGACTCTGTCTCAAAAAAAAAAAAAAAAAAAAAATGAACAAAAATTTTAACTGACAGTTCATTTAAAAAAATGTAAGTAGGCCTTAAACATATAAAACATATGAATAGATACAGATATTCACCATACTTATATTAAAAGAAACAGAAAATACAACATTATAGAGCGATGATGGGAAAATAGGCTCTCTTACATACTGCTGCTGAGAATGCAAAATTGTATCATATTACACCTACAGAGGGAAACTGGGCAATATCTAGCAAAATTACAATATATTTACCCTGGTGTCAGCAACCCCACTTCTTGGAATATATCCCAAAGGTAACCTGGCAAAAATATGAAGTGACATACCAACTTCTTACTACAGCATTACTTGAGTCTGGAAAAGACTGAAAATAACACAAATTGTTGTTCTGCAATAAGGAAATCATTGAATGAAATACCATATAGCCATACAATGGAACACCAAGCAGCCATAGAAAGGCATGAAGAATATTATATACCCTAAAATTAGCAGTACAGTATACTACTACCTTTTGTGCAAGAAAGGATGGGAAGGACAAACATAGAACAGGTTTCTCTGAATACACCTTATTAATTTTTAGCTAGCCACAGTGCCTCACGCCTGTAATACTAGCACTTTGAGAGGCCAAAGCAGAAGGATCACTTGAGGCCAGGAATTTGTGAGCAGCCTGGGCAACATAGCAAGATCCTGTCATTACAAAAAATAAGAAAAAAAATAGCTGGGTGTGGTGGTATGTACCAGTCCCAGCTACTCGGGAGGCTGAGGCAGGAGGATCACTTGAGCCCAGGAATTTGAGGCTGCAGTAAGCTATGATCCTGCCACTGCACTCTAGTCTGGGCGATAGAGCAAGACCCTATCTGTAAAATAAATAAATAAATAAATAATTTTTTTAATTAAATTATTTCAAGAAATTGTGGGACCACAGAGAAAAGCTTCACAAAGGAAATAATTTTTGAACTGGGACTTAAAGAATGAGGAATTTTCCAAGAGAAAAAAAAAAATGGGCCTATTCCAGGCAAAAGAAAGATGTGCAAAAGCCTAAAATTGTAAGAGCAGAGATCTCACTGCTCTCGTTCACTGCCAGCATTTGGAACAGTGCCTGACACAGTTGTTGAATGAGTGGAGTGCATAGATGCCCCTCAGGTAGGAACTCTCACAGGGTTTAAGCTAAGGGGATTGTGAAGATACGAGAGGATAGTGAGAAATGACACTAGAAGAGTAAGCAGAGTCCGGATCATGAAGGGCCTAGTACTCTGGGAATTTACATTGCATCCTGGGAATGGGAAGCTATTAAAAGGTTTTAAGCAAAGGACTGACTCAGACAAGTTTGTGATTTTGGAAGATTTCTCTTTGAAGATTCCTCTACTAAGAAAGGTTTTGCAGAGTTGGGAAGCAGAGAAACCAGTTAAAATCCTATTGACTTAATCCAGGTGAGATGATGATGGACTGGCAAGGGCAGAAAAGGTGAATCCTAGAGATATTAGGTGATTAGAATCACCAGAATATAGTAATTGACTAAATGTAGACCCTGTCAGAACAAAGATACTTCAATTTATGGCAGATATATCATACTAAAATATTGTTTGAATTTTATTCTTATATTTTCCCTCTCCCCATTCCAAGGACTTAAATCAGGTACTTCCTTTTCCTGGACTCAGGGCTTTTGTCTGGATCGGGAGAAGTGTTCTAAAGAAGCTACCAGACTTCTGTAAAAACATCAGCCCATTCAAAAGGCAATGCTAGGCATCCCTGAACTAAGGTAATCATTCTAGGTTCTATGGCTAAGGAGTTAAAAAACTGACCATCTTACATTCTTCCATGTTCTTAAAGAATATATATTCTAATGAGGAGGAGGAAGAAAGGCAGGGAGAAAAGACAGTAAGCCAAAAAACAAACAAACAAAAAAAAACACTGGATACTGGTAAAATGCAATTAAACAAAATACAATGAAACAATGAAATTAAGGAGGCAAGAACACTAGGGAAGGAAAGCAAAACCAAAGACACTAACAACCTTCTAGCTATCTACAAGGCCCTTCCTTCAGTGTCAATTTTCCTCAGTAATGAGATAATAAGGCTTATAGCAGCACTAAATAAATGTTAACTGTTTCTCCCATATACATATTTCCAAAAAAGCATTATAACCAAAATCTTTGTAAAAGATTGGCTACTTACAGGAACATTCTGAGTTGAAGAATAAGAGTCCACTGACAGAGGAGATGAGACTGAACAACTTGAGGAGGCTGCAGAAAGTGGCTGAGGCTCTGTCTTAATATCTTCAACTGAAAAACATTGAATAAAGGTTTTTCCCCCTGGACAATATAAACTCAGAATGAAATGAACAAGAAAGGAGGTAAAATCTTACTCATAAAATTCAATCAGGTATGGAAACTAAGGTCAGCAAAATATAACCTTAAATGAAAATACAAGATGTAGAAAACAGTGTATCTAGTATGTTCCCATTTGTGTAATATGCGTGTATATGTACCTACTTGCACCTGCACAATTCTCTGGAAAGGTAAACAGAAGAAATTGGTAACAGTGTCTCTGGAGGGCAGAAGTTGTTAGCTGAGGAATATGAGTAGAAGGAGACATTTTTCTACTATGTATACTTTTGTACCCTCTGAATATTATACCATATGCAAAAAATTACAGATTCTTAAAAATTAATTTAAAAAATAAGCAGCAGGAAAGAATTATTTTAGAAAGCATTTTTAATGATATAATTAAAACTCATAAAAATGCTCATATCTTTTGAACTTTTTTTTTTTGGAGACAGAGTCTCACTCTGTCACCCAGGTTAGAGTGCAGTAGCATCATCATAGCTCACTGCAACCTCAAACTCCCAGGCTCAAGCAATCTTCCTGCCTCAGCCTTCCAAGAAGCTGGGACTACAGGTGTGCGCCACCATGCCCAGCTAATGTTTCTAGTTTTTGTAGAGATGGGGCCTTGCTATGTTGCTCAGACTGGTGTCGAACTCCTGAGCTCAAGCAATCCTCCTGCCTCTGCATCCAGAACTGCTAGGATTACAGGCATGAGCCACCATGCCCAGCCTTGAACTTACACTACAAAAAGTTACTGCCCGGGCAGTCTTCCCTAATGTTAAAGATATAACAGGGTGGGGGCGGCAGACTGTTTTCCAAAGTTGGCCACAAAATATCTGCCATCCCTTATTAACTTCTAAAATGTGATCCTGTCACTTCACCACCGAGTAGTAGCGTCTGTTTCCCTTTCTCTTGAATGTATGGGGGCTTATAACTCCTTCAGTCAACAGAGAATGGAAGTAATGCTATGTGAATTCTGAGGATGAAATGCAGCCTCTGCTTGGTGTGCTGGAACACTCCCACTTGGAGCCTTTCAAGTCTGACTACCCTGAGACCACCATGATTTGAGGCCCTGTGTAGGCACTCTAGTTGGTAGTCACGTCTTCAAGTCATCCCAGCCTAGGCACCAGACATGTGAACAATGAAACCTAAAGATAATTGTAGCCCCCAAATGTCAGACTTCTCAAGCCTTCAAATCTCCCCAGTTGAGGTCTGCACATCATCAAGCAGAGACAAGCCACCCAGTCCAAATTCCTGACCCACAGATTCAAGGAATCTAATAAAATTATTGTTGTTTTAAGCTACCAAGATTTAGAATATTTTGTTATACAATAATAACCAGAACACTGACCTTGTGTATCCCATATTCAAAGAAGGAAGACAGGCATCAAGCAAGGTACATAAATACATAAAATGAAGGGAAATAAGAAGTGCAGTGGTGGGGAGGAATTTAGATAGGGAATGTACTGGTTATTTATCCATCATCTCTCAGCTCCAAGTCCACCTTCTATAGTCTATAATGCAAATTATTAATATATTTCCCAGCTGGCTTCCTTTTTAGATCCTGTCAGTAGGAGACACTACAAGGATGCTAGAAGGTAGAGGGGGTTTTCTTCATTCCCCCATCATCTTTACCCTAGCAGTGACACTTTGCTCCAGGGTCCAGATTCTTTCAATATATTCAACCCCCATCTCATCAGTTGTGCTGGATATGAGCATCAGCCAGGCAGTACCCCTCCTTAGAAGTATGTGCATCAAATACACAGGACCCCTCCACTAAGTTCCCAGGTCTGGTAACCCCAGCCTATTCCTTTGGATTCCCTAAGCCCTGTATGGTTGCCAGGTAAGTTGATCTCTTATAGAAATATTATTCATAATTCAAAATCAATATTTCTATTTCTGATATGAAATTATTTATTCATTCATTAGACTACTGAAACCTAACTATAAAATTCATGTATCTACTTTTGGTAAGAAATTTATTTCTGCGCTGCCATACCAGAAGTAGGATCTATAGTCCTAGAATCTTTTAACCTACCAATGTAGTCCAATAACCTCACCTAATTTTGGGTATTACCAAACTACAAAATAAAATGAATCTGTTTAAAGCTTTTGCCAATGAATCACATTATTACCTGTACAGAATTGGTTGTTGATGTCCCAAATGTCTGACTCCCAAGGCATCAAATCCAAATCAAAATCAAGATGATCAAAATTGTTTTCCTATGGTTTCAAATCAGCAAAAGAATATTAAAAGAATATATACATCTTAAAATCAGACACAATTTGTCATAAATAACTACTACCTAACCTAGCAAAAAAAATTTTCTAAGTCAATTGGTTCTTTTTGAGAATACATCTTGGATAACCTAGAGATAAATAATTCAGTTATTTGAAGCACAGCAGTAAAACTAGGAAGGTGGTAATGAATTCACTATCTAAAAGATTCAGTTGCCTTCATTCTTTTCTATAGGAAGAGAACATTATAGAAGTCACAAAATATGTCTTTTATCATAAAGAAAATCCAAAAAATAAACTTTCCCATTGCCATCAAGTAAAACAAGTCAAAGCAAATGGCAATTCACAACATCATCTTTATGTACAATGGACAGAATTTAGATATATCCAAAAGACATGCAAGAATCATAGAGGGTAATTATCACAGAGTAATTTTGTTCTTTTTTCCACTGTTCTGTACTTTTTAAATTTCTAAAATTTTTAGGAATCAAAAAATAACATTTTTTAATCCTAGAAGATAAAACTAACTTTCTCAAACAAAAGTCAACAAACCTCTTAAACACTTCTTAATTTTTTTACTTAAATATAAGCATATTCTGGACCATCTGGATGACCTCCTTATACTATTAATATATTAGGTATATATTTATAGGTAATATTTATTCATTAATATTTGTTTAGGTAATAAAGAACTACCACATGATTTCAGAGCCCTCATGTGAGTTGAAGATCAAGAAAGTATCAAACAATACTATTTTAAATTAAATCTCTGGGATTACAGAGACAAGAGCCAAAAGTAAACTTAATGCATAAACAATGCAATAAAGTCAAAAGGCAGTCAATACTAACTTAGTGTCACAGATGCTAAAACAGCAACAATAGAGGAAGTAAGCCTTTGGCAAAAAGTAAAAATTTATCTAGTAGGTGTTGACAACCATTTGTTAATAATTTCTAGAACAGTATTAGCATTTCAAAATGACTATTACATGGTTTATTTTTATTTAGAATGTAACAGAAGTAGAGAAGGGAAGATGTTTTCTTATCGTCCTGAGTAAATACTACTACAAGGTATATAAAGAGAATCTGTGGAAGTTCACATAAAAAACAACAACAACAAAAAAATCATGAAAGAGCTGTATTTTTAAAAAATCAATCTCCTTCACTTTTTTCTCTTATTTGATCTACACACTGAAAACTTAAGCAGCCTGTACTTTCAGCAACCAAAAAATATTTAAACTTTCTTAGTCTAAGTAAATTTACCAATGCTGCTTGCCTGAGTGCTAAGCAATACTTTTAAATGTGGGCATGATCTACTTCAGGGAGCTTCTGACTCAATCTTCAGCCAAGAAAGTCAAATACCTTTTACAGCATAAGAATTTAATCTCATTGGAAATCTAAAAGACCCATTTTATGCAAAGTAAAACATACTGATACTTATATACTCTGGCTCTTCAATGACTTATCATGGGAAATTCTACCACGGTGTAGGATGACACCAGGCCTCTCAGAGATCATATTACACTAGAAAAACTAAGGAACTGAAATACTGAGTGGTTTGCATAAAATATTATAACAAAATGTTAGTTAAGAGACCAGTACCATATTCCCCTGAATCTTTCAAATTTAACACACTGTTTCTTGATACAGTTTAAAAGAAACTCTGTTACTTTTAGGATCTAGAGGTTATGAAAGAATATCAGTTACTTAGTCAACCCGTCAATATTAAAAGCCAGCTTAATCAATAGGCCACATTCTAAAGTATCTCACAGAGTAAATGAAACCATTAGAATCCCCTGCACTGATTTAAAAAAAAAAAAAAAAAAAATCATGTGCATCACTCTCTTCTATTGATTCACAGTAAAACAACTGCTAAATCATTCTTAGAGAAATGCCTAAAACTCACTAAGCAAGCATTTCATATTTTTATACTCAGTAAGAGCTTAAAATAAGTGATAAATATAACATAAATGACAAATTACTCTAATTGACAAACTACTCTGCTCACTTGAATTACTTCCCAAATGAAACAGTACCTCATCCATTAAAGAATAAGACAATCCAAAGATCGAACAGCTTCATATATACTAATCAAGAAAAGAAAAAAAAGAAAATCTAAGATATTTTTGAGGACTCAGAGTGTTATAATAATAACTTTTACACAGACCTCTAACCAATCAAAGGCAAAAAGTAAGAATATACCTATTTTCAGAGCTCTCTACACTAGAATACATAATGTTTAAAAAGGAAGTTGGTAATGGCCGGCATGGTGGATCATGCCTGCAATCCTAGCACTCTGGGAGTCAAGGCGGGAGGATTGCTTGAGGTCAGGAGTTTGAGAATAGCCTGAGCAAGAGCGAGACCCCGTCTCTACTAAAAACAGAAAACACTAGCCAGGCATGGTGGCACGCACCTGTAGTATCAGCTACTCAAGAGGCTGAGGCAGGAGGATTGCCTGAGCCCAGGAGTTTGAGGTTGTTGTGAGCTAGCATGACACCATGGCACGCTAGCCCGGGTGACAGAGCAAGACTCTGTCTCAAAATAAATAAATAAAAATAAAAATAAAAAAAATAAAAAGGAAGTTGGTAAGTTCTACTTGACTAGGTCCATGACTCACATATAACACTTAACATCACAACTTTCCCTTATGCAGCAAAGTATCTGTAAAAACCAAGAAGTAGGCAGTTAAGTGACTTTTCTTAAAAAGTCACCCACCCCGGGGCCAAAGGTGGGCTTAGAATATAAGTCTTCTCACACTAAGACCAATGCAATTTCTACTGTCCTACATTTACTGACTACAAAATGGCTACTAACTATCATACTTAATGGTAAAAGTTACTTGAACTTAAATTACTAGCCTAAACCTGTTGTCCTGAAACTTCATTGCAATAATTAGGGTAAAGATTAAGTATCACATTATTCTATATTTCTCCTCTAGTAAATACTTACATAAGTTTCATTTGCTGCATCCAATTGCAGCTCGTCTGTGTCTGTGAAATAACCAAGTTCAGCAAACAGGGTAGAATCTTTGGACAAAAGGAAAGAATAGAAATTAATTATCAATTCAATGATATGACAAATAACCACCTATACCAGCTCTAATAGGGCTTCTTATTAGCCATTACTATTATTGATAAACTCTAGCAGTGTGAATGACAAGCAATTCAAAGCTCATTGCTATTTTGTGTTGTTTTCCACATAATTTTTATCCTGTGAACTAAATTTTTACACAGGGATCAAAAAAGGTTTTATTTCATATGTCATGCTGAACTAATTGGTTGTGACTTTCTAGAACATTACTAATAAGAATTTGATGCTACATCTGAGCTCAGCATGAAAAAGTAATGTGGCTGATGAGCAATGATGATGGGAGAGCACTATGGACAGTATACATATATTATGTATGCCATACATGCCTTAATTTAAGGGTACAGCCAATTTTCTGTCTAGACAATAAAGGACTCACTCATCTAAACAATTAAATTCATTTTACCAAATCTACCTATAGTCCAACTCCCTAATAAGGGCATTACCAACCAAGAAATAGATGGACACAGAAAACATTCTTTAGTAAATTAGATTGAAAACTTTTTGTAGAGAAAAGTCAAGGTGCTGACAAAGCCCATGAAGGCTTATTACAGTAAAATCTGTAAAGTCTCTATTTTCTCTGACACCTTTAAATCTTCAAGCACCTTGAAGAGTTTTCCAAATCTAGGTCTTCCTTTGTACTCTCTATTATCATACTACTGAAACTACTCTGATCATTTCCTCACTGCACATGTTTAGAAACTATACTGCCATTCTTTAACTTAGCCAATGACAGAAGCATTTCAACACCCCAAGACAAAATAGTACAGAGAAAAAAATTTTATATGTAGTAATAATGAAAGGTTACTCATATGACTCTCAGAAAAGGATACCTTAAACTCAGCTACAGAGCTAAAAAACACCTAAGCAGATGAACTGTGGCTAGGTACCTTATGTATAGGCTGAAAGTCCTTGAAAGAGTTCTCTATGTTGGCTCTTTCATTTTTTTCCTCCCATTTTTTCTTGAACCTGCTCCAACCGAGTTCCCCTGTCCACACACACAATTATTAATGTCACTAATGACATCCATATTGCTAAATTCAATGGTATATTAAGTCCTTATCTTACTTGCCCTATCAACAGCATTTGACACAGTTGATCCTTTCATGTTAATTGAAGCATTTTCTTGACTTCCAAAATACCACACTTACCTGGCTTTCCACCCACCTCACTGGTTGACCTACCTTACTATTTCCTCCTCAACTCCTAACATTAAATTGTCCCTGGGCTCAGCATAAACTTTTCTATCTCCTCTACTCCCTTTCCAAGCTCAGCTGAGTTCATGGCTTTAAACAGCATCTATATGCCAAAGATTCCCAAATATACATCTTCAGCCCATACTTCAAGATGCATGCACATACTGAGTACTGACATCTCTCAGATGTTTAAAAGGCATCTCCAACTTAACACAACCAAAACTGAGCTCCTGATCACCCCCACCAAACCTCCTACTGCTTTGTCCTCATTTCAATTTTCCCAGTTGCTCAGACCAAAAAACCTTGGGATCTCTGTTTATTTCTCTTCTTCATTCTTCCTATTCAATCTACCAGCAAATCCTGTCAGACGTCTTCAAAATAAATATCCATAATCTGGCTTCCTACTTTTCCTCCCATTCTTCATTCCCTTCTCATCTCCTTTCCTTCCTTACCCCTTCCAACATGGAGATGTCAGCTTTCAAGGAAGCACAGCAATGAAGATGAGGTGGTTTTGTACAATGTGCCTGATATGAAAGGAAATGGGATGGTGCAGGAGCGGGTGTTGCCCAGTGGAGGTGGCAGCATGCCCTAGCCATCAATGAAATGTGAAGGGGGAACAGAGTGGCAGATGGAAGAGGCAGCCTAAGTGATTAGGAGAGTAATTACACTGAACAAATATGTTAATTTATTGAGCAAACGATTAAATATATCTAAAATAATTGGAGTCACATGTCTCACTGTCTGAGAAAGGACTTAAGAACATGGAAAGGGAGGAGACTAAAAGAACCATAAGATGTTGGATTGGAAATGAAGTCACTTTAAAAATATATATACACACACACACACACACAAATTAACAGTCATAGATGTTTGTATATTGTGTATCATACAGATGTTTGTATAGATGTGTACATATATACCTACATATATTTCTTAGTTCTGTCTGCCGAGAGGTCCTAGCAGCAATGACATCCCTGTAGCAATGAAAATGCTGGGTGCCCAGATCTTGGATAACACCATCCTTCACTAAACAGAAGTCCACTACAGGGCTCATAAGAGAAATGAATGATTCCAGGGTTGAGGCCAGAAAAGTGCAAAATAAGCTGGGAAAATCTTATTGTGCCAGAAAATGAAGGAAATGCTCAGCAAATGATAGGAACAGGTCAAAAGAACAAAGGTATCAATATGAATGGACTCCCAATGGTCAAATCTGGGAAATTCTGAGCATGAAAATAAAATAAGAGTATCAGATTACAACCCACTGAATCAACGAATCAATGAGTCCATCAAGAAAGAAAGACAAAAAGAAAGAAGAAAGCTCCTTCTTACAGTATAATGTCAGTTAATAAATGTAGACAGAATGAGTAGGATAGACAGTGATAGTAATATAGGCTGGAGTTATCAATGAAGCTAGGGCTGGTGACTGGTGACTGGAGGTTTAATATGAACAGGACACTGGTGTCATATCAGATTATCTCTCCCCAAATACTAATAAAATACAAAAGGGAAAACAGTGGCTTTACAGTGGAGAAACTTGGAAGATACTAACTTGACCATGTGATCAAGGTGAACATCACCTTGGGATGGGTCAACATAGCTTGCCTCCAAATGTGATGCATGGAGAAGAACACAGCGTTATTTCTCTGGCATCCCTGCCCTGGATGCATGGCCCAAGTCTGGTTATGAGGAAACGGTAGATAGACCCTGATCTAGGACCATCTTACAGAATAAAGGACTTCTATTCTTTAAGACTGTCAAGGACATGAGAGACAGGAAAAGACTATGGAACTGTTCCAGATTAAAGGACACTGATCAGACATTACAAGTAAAAGCAAGGTGTGTTTGCAGGTAGGATCCTAGACTAGAAAGGAGAAAGAGCCATTACTAAGACAGATGGAAAACTTTGAATGGAGTCTTTGAATTGGATGATAGTGTTGTATCAATGTTTTATTTCCTCACTGGAAGGACTATATGTTAGTAATACAGGGAAGTACTAAGTAGTCTTGTTGGGGGTGTAGGGGTAAGAGTATATACTGTGGTATTTAAGGGTGATGGATTAACACATGTCTCTCTAAAGAAAGAGAGAGAGAGAGAGAGAGAAATGGGGCAAATGCAGTAAAATGTAACAATTGAGGAATGTGTGTGAAGGACATGCAAGAGTCTTTTGCACTATCCTTACAGCTTTTCTGTAGGTTTGAAACTATTTCAAAATAAAAAAATATATATGTGTATATACATGTGTGTATATGTAAGGGTGGGTGTGTACATCCATAATTCAACCACTTCTTATTACGTCCACTATTACCATTATAACTCATGAGGATTGCTATAGAAACCTCCAAATAGTCTCCCTGCTTCTGCCCTTGCTCCTCTTTCAGTCTATTTTCAACAGAGTAGCTAAAGTGAGACTATAAAAACAAAGGATGTTACTGGAAATCAAGATTCACATAGTGGGAAAAGAGAAATACAAGTATATAACACAAGAAGGTGAGAAAGAACTCTGTGATGTTGGCTTTGAACTGTAGGTATTAATATGAATTCATGCTTTTTAAAAATAAATATCTCCTTGTTCTTAAGAAACATATGGTGAAGTGTTTAGGAGTTTCATGTTATATGCAGCCCACTTTCAGATGGTAAAAGAGGAGGGAAGTGTGTGTAATATTGAGAAACAAAGTGAGTGTGGCAGGATGTTAACAGTTGGTAAATCTAGATAAGGAAAATATGTGTTACTGATGTACTAACCTTTCAACTTTTCTGTGATGAAAAAAAATGAAGGTGGATTGATAAATATACTTGTACATTTATAGAATACTCCAAAAGAATCCATAAGAAACTGGTAGCACTGGTTACCCCTGAAGTATCTCTAAAACTATTGCCTACTCATATATCTTTTTTACCAATCCCACACTATTAATATTTAGATTCCCCTCAACAATAGTAAACTATGGCAGCTATTATTTTTAGTTTGCTCAGCAAAATTTCCCACCTCACCTCCACCTTGTCCATTTATTTATTCATTTAGTCCTTGTAAGTTTAGTAAGATGAGAAATATCCACTGGGTTTAGCAATGTGGAAATCAGTGGTGACCTTGGAAACAGTAGTTTCAGTGGAGTGGATTCAAGAAACAATGAGCAAAGAGGAACTAGAGTCAGTGAACATGGACTTTTTTTTTTTTTTTTTTTTTTTTTTGAGACAGAGTCTCACTCTGTTGCCCGGGCTAGAATGAGTGCCGTGGTGTCAGTCTAGCTCACAGCAACCTCAAACTCCTGGGCTTAAGCGATCCTACTGCCTCAGCCTCCCGAGTAGCTGGGACTACAGGCATGCACCACCATGCCCGGTTAATTTTTTGTATATATATATTTTAGTTGTCCATATAATTTCTTTCTATTTTTAGTAGAGACGGGGTCTCGCTCTTGCTCAGGCTGGTCTCGAACTCCTGACCTCGAGCGATCCACCCGCCTCGGCCTCCCAGAGTGCTAGGATTACAGGCGTGAGCCACCGCACCCAGCCGAACATGGACTTTTTAAAAAAAGAATTCTGCTGTAAAATAAAGAAGAGAAATGCAGTAGCAGTGAGATGGGCAGTAACATCATGCGAGAGCTTGCTGAGTTTTTTCTTTCTCTCTTTTTTTTACTCTAGATAGAATATTATCTTGATATAGATACAGTCTTCTAGAAGTAACTACCTGATTGTTTACTGACAGATGATCTAGTGGAGAAGGAAAAATGATGATGCAGGAAACAGAAGAATAGGTTGAGCAATATTTTTGAATAAAGGGATCTAAAGCACACATGGAAGGACTGGCTCTAGCTATGAGTAAGAGGCCATTCATTCTGAGCAACAAGAGAGAAGGCAGAAGTTCTCTTTTGAGTCAAAGAATGGGAGAGCAGATGTTGGATGTATGAAGGCAGAAGAAACTTTATAAAACAATCATCAATGGGAGAGTGAAAGGACCAGGAAAATATGACTGCCCTGGCAATACTTAAAGTGAGATGAGTCAGCATGGTTGAATTTTTTTTTCCAGCCATATTCAGCTATACTGGTGCAGGCACAAAGTGGGCAGAATTGGATTTAACTAGTGTTGTGGTTTATCCAAGAGAGCCCTACAAGAGATGGACAGGGATAGTAAATTTAAATTTAACTGGATAGTTTCTAATTTTAAAAACCAAAAACCAAGTAAATCAGTGAAGTACCTGAACACCCAAAACAGCAACTCCCAGAGAAAGAAACACTAGCAGACAGTAGTGTTTCACTCTAGTGCCTACAAAATCAATCCTATTTACTGAACACCTAAGGAATCGAAATTAAAGTGTTCAACTAAGAGAAGATAGTTAACAGTTTGAAAAGGGAAACTTGGAAAACAATGGGAAATGAACACATCCAGTAAGTGGCAGGGCAGGATACCTGAGAGAGGTCAGTCAGTGAACTGACTACAAAGAACTGAATGCTCTGTTAAAGAACATTAAGACTAGGAATCAAATGATCAGATTAGTCAGGAAAATGCAGCCTGGGCACCAGAAGACAAAATATAATAATGCTATCAAGAAGTGCTCCACAGTTATAGTTTAAGAAATATCATGAAAATACAAAAAGTTGACTAGCTGAGAAAACAAATCATAACTACCCAATATACTGAAGTAGACTTGTTAATAACTAGGGATCTTAGGAAGAATCAAATCTATAGAAATAACTTAGAAAAGCATTATAGAACAGAGATTGGGGGAACAGGCTTTGGAAGTAGACAAAACTGGTTCTCATGCTACTTCTGCCACTCACTAGCTCTAAGACTCTGAATACAAATTCTCTCTCAGCCTCAGTTTCCTCATCTGTAAAGTAACCTCATTGGACTGTTGGAAGGATGAAATAAAATAATGCATGTGAAGAGCTTAGCAGGATGCCTGCCACAAATAAAGTGCTAAATAAATGGTAACTGTTACTAATATATTTGGCTTGGTAAAATGCACTGGGAATAGAAAGTCTAAAGTTTTTCCAACAACTCTTGGAAAACCTGCCCAAGGATTGAAATAAATCTCCAACAGAATATAATTTTAGAGAACTTCTGCCCTTTAAAAATTAAATGAGTACTTCGTTCAATAATGGAGTTGAGATTCCACTCACACTACTGAGAATGCTGGTCCAAGAGAGAACAATAAATATCAGTCCGGGTTCCCCCAAAATTCAAAAGCGGGTGAATGGTGTAGGCTCACTAGAGGGCCCACTGGAGGACCTACACAATCCCAAATTCATACATTGAACCCAAGAACAATGTTAGTATTATATCCTGCAATCAAAAGGGAAATAAAAGTTTCCTCTAAACACTAAGATGACAAAGCTTCTCCACTCTCAATTCCACTACAATTCCACACTTCCTGACCACCAAAACCAACCAAACAAAATACCCTTAACAGGAAAATTCAGAGTTGTATCTGGAGAGTACTCAGGATTATATGTTTATAAGAGTAAAGTCTAGGTAATCATGGACGGGAGGTCACGTACTTGGGTTCTTTGCTTCTCTGCCAAAATGGACATCAGCCGTTTAAGGTGGAAGCAGCGAGATGAGGATTTTTTGTACACATCCACATTCTCTCATATACACCGAACACACACACATAAACGCACTGCACTGAGATCACCGCCCACATCCCACACTCAGAAAATAGAGTGTAGCCTTTCTGGTGGTCACAGCTCTCCCGCCCTAAGCCTCTTAACGACATCCACTTTTCGCCCCACAGAAAGATCACCAAGGGGAACAGTGGGGGAAAAAAACGACAGTAAATCAGATTAAACAACATTTTACTTTCCCTGTGGCCAGAACAGAAGCCAAACAGTTCGGCGACTCTTCCAGGAGGACGGACCCGAGTGACAAGTAGAGTGGACTCATTCCCCAGGAAGCGGTCGTCCACACCTGTCATCGAAAGTGGGCGGAAGTAGGGAAGAAGAAACCCTTAGACACGAACCTGAGCCACACCAGTACATTATCAGATCCCACTCACCCCAGTCTTCATCCGGCTTGTGAGAGAGTCCAAGGCTAAAAGGTGACTCCATGGTGCCGGCAATACAAGCCGGCTCCTCCATAACACAAGTTCCCCTGCCCTGAAACTCGGCGAATAATATCAGGGACGGCGGCTGCAAGCGGACAAAACACTCTGTAACGCTGAAGAGACGGTGGCCGAATAAAGACAAACTACTCCTACTGCACGAGGGACTTGTGCAAGCCAAGAGAACGTCAGGGACTAAGCTAATTGAAACAGATCCGTAAGTAAATATTTCCCTTTTGGAGTTTACAGCGCTTTCTGTACCGCTGTTTAAGCGCGGGGGGGGGGGGGGACAAGACAAGCAAACACCGCTTCGGTTAAACAAAATTTATCGATAATACTAAAAATAAAAACTAAAACCCTTTTCTGAACATACTGGCTATTCCCTGATTATCCTTCTTAATACCACAGTTTAGATATCTCAGAACAAAATTAGCCATTAATAAATTGGTTTAATTTTTACTAATAATTCTCTGTCCGTGTAAAAATTCTTCATATACACAAGTGTATGAAAGAAAAACACAACTATAAGGCCGGGCGCGGTGGCTCACGCCTGTAATCCTAGCACTCTGGGAGGCCGAGGCGGGTGGATTGCTCAAGGTCAGGAGTTCGAGACCAGCCTGAGCGAGACCCCGTCTCTACTAAAAATAGAAAGACATTATATGGACAACTAAAAATCTATATAGAAAAAATTAGCCGGGCATAGTGGCACATGCCTGTAGTCCCAGCTACTCGGGAGGCTGAGGCAGTAGGATCGCTTAAGCCGAGGAGTTTGAGGTTGCTGTGAGCTAAGCTGACGCCACGGCACTCACTCTAGCCTGGGCAACAAAGTGAGACTCTGTCTCAACAAAAAAAAAAAAAAAAAAAAAAACAGAAAAACACAACTATATTTCCACATTCGTTAGAACTGCTTTACTGGCACAGTATGAGGTAAGTGATATAAATCATAATTCTAGAAACCTACTTTTATTTAAACAATTTTAAACAAAGCAAATATAAAACATAAACTCCCCATGCTCAAACTTATCTCCCAAAGACGAGTTTTTAAAGCATAATACTGAGTAAAAGTCCGAGCGAGTCTACCCTAAAACCTACAATAATCTAAGTTCCCAATCTTTTTACTACTAAAATTTAAGATGCAGATTTTATTTAAAAGAAATTCAGAGACATCACGAACTCATACTGAAAACATGGACTGAGTTTGATTTTTTAAGAAGTTTCAAGAACGCTACTTAATAGAATTTCTTTTTCATCCTTTTTAAATTTCAGCGGCCAGTGAATATACCAGTGAATACCATAAGAACACGTATCCCTCTAGGACCAAGTGGAATCTTTCCCAGGGTTACTAAACAAACAAAAATGCTTACGGGAACCCTCCAAACTCCTCGTGGCTGCGTATTACTACAGATTGCATAATGCAAGATCGCTCTGCGACCCAAGGCAATAAAAAATTCATGAAATCCCCTTACATTAAGTGTGATTTCTTCTGTCACCAGATAACTATTGTTTCCATTTAAGGAGAAATTTATAACAATTTTATTTTCACCCAACTGCAAATCCAAAAATTGACATAAAAACTATTAATAAAATAAAATCAGTGAGTCTTCTGTTGTGTATCCCACTTTAGTCTCTCAAGAAAATCACCATAACTGCAGCAATTTTCATTTTTTTAATTTTCAAAAGATTTTATTTTTTATTCAAAAAGTGCAGATAATTATGAAAGTGTGTTCCTATCACCAAGACTTAACAAATATTAACATTATTCACTTTTGTCTCAGGTTGTTTTAGCAAGAAATTAAATATTTCAGATAATGTTGAACTCTTCTTTCTCTCCTGCTTCAATTCCCTCCTTTCACATAGGCCACTTCATAATGAATTTTATGGGAATCATTCTAGGCCATTTTTATTTTTACTTTTACCATGTTTAAATGTTTATAGATACACTTAGTGTCATTTTTAGGTTTACATAAACTTATCATACTCTGATGTTTTCCAAATCACTTTTCTCATTTGACATTTACTTTTTGAGGATCTATCCGTGTTTTAACAGTTATACGGTATTTTCTTGAATACATATATCACAATTTCTTTTTCCATTTCCCTGATAGATATTTGGGTTGTTTCAATTGTTTACTGTTACATAAAATATATCTTTGTATGGATCTTCTTGTGCATATAATGCAAGAATGTCTATATGCAACGTGTATGCTGAGTCATAGAGTAGGAATATTACTACTTGCCAGATTATACCACTCTACAGCATCATTAGCAGTGATGAGTTCTTTGCTCCACATTTTTACCAACACTAGATATCGTAAGACTTTTACAAGTTTTACAACTGTAAAGAGTGTGATTACAATTTACATTTCCCTGACAATTAAAGAAGTGGTGCCTTCTTTCCATTTATGAAATCTTATTTCCTCTTCTGTGAACAGCCGACACTCTTACCTATTATAAAATTTGCTGTTGGGTTTCCATTCTCTCAATGATGTATAGATCATGAGATGGCCCACTCTATTCATTTACCCCGCATATATGTTGTAAATACCTTCTTCCAGGTTGATACTTGTCTCTGTTTATGGGTTTTTTTTGTCCTCTAGATTTTAATTTCAATATAGTGAAATTTAACAATCTTTTATGATCTCTGCTATTTGTATCTTACAAGTGGAAATCCTTCCCACTGCTGAGGTCATCAAAATTTTCTTTTTTATTTTATCTTCATAGTTTTATATTTTGTTTTTCACATCCTTTTTTCCTATCAGTTATTATTGGGGTATAGTAACACTATTGATTTTTGTGCAACAATCTTAAATCAAAAAACCTTGCTGAATTCTGTCATTCTAATATTTTATCTCCAAATTCTTTAGGATTTTTCACTTAAAAAACTTATTTTATGCCAACATTAACATTTTAAAGTTTATTTATTTAGCATTTCAATCTTTAAAAAATAAACTTTTAATATGGAAACTTTCAACCAAACACAAGAGACAATATAATGAATCCCCTTGTTCCTAGCACTCGGCTTTGACAACTTGCCATTCTTATCTATCCTTTTTCCCCGAAACACTTCTATATTTCATTTTGCTTTGTTTTTTTCCTGCAATATTTTAAAGCAAATCCCAGACATCTATTATTTCACCTGTAAATACTTCAATATGTATCTCTAACAGACAAGGCCTCTTCTTATTTTTTTAAAACGTTAAGTGTTGCATGTTACTGAATCCTTTTTCTTCAGTCTATTCCTCATTCATTTTCAACTTAAACCCTGGCTTTGACCTCTAGCTCTCTCCCCAAGGGTAAAAAACCATGGTGCCAAGGTGATATGCCCAACTAGAACACATGGCCCCTTCCAGACATGATTCTAACACCCAAATAGCCCATACAGATTCCTTTTAAGGGTGAAATGAGGCAATGGTACACGTACACGCGCGCGCGCGCACACACACACACACACACACACACACGCACACCAGGCTTCTCATGAGGCAGAATGAATCAAGGGGTAGGGAGAGAAAGGAAGCAGCATGTAGGTCAGGGGCCACCCCTCCTCTGACTTGCCATGTTTTGTCATGGAATTTCATAAAATCAGATGGCCTTCCAAATCATTATGAAGGTATATCTGTCAAGATAAGAGAATAAAGCCTTTTATTTAAGTTAGGAAGCTTGATTTACAACTTTTAAATGTTAAAACAAAGAGCATGTGGACCTCAATTTGTATTCTTGTCAGAAATCTGCAAATGGTGAAGAGCCTGACTAGTGAATGTTCAATATAGTTAAAACTGCATTTCATCAGTTCTAGTACCATTAGATTTTACAATCTGATCAACATTTTCAGTATATCTTTAAGGTATATATCACCCTGGGCAGTGAACCCAAACATTAAAATATAGAGGTTAAAAGCTCAGATTTTTGGAATCAGTCTTGATTCTAATCTAGGTTTAACCATCGGCTAGCAATGTAACTCTGAGGGAGTGACTTAATCTTTCTAAACCTCAATTTCACTTGTTAAATGAGATTAGCATCTATCTCAGGGTTGTTGTGAAGTTTAAATTAGATAATACACATTAAGTGATTAGTATAGTGACTGGCATATGGTATGTGCTCAATAAATTGCAGCTGTTTTACAGAAAACTATTGAATACTAGCTAGGCACAATACTAAGCTCTTTACCTGCATCATATCACAAAAATCCTCATAATAACCCAGATGTAGATATTGTTATCTCCATTTCCTATAAGAAAGAATGAAGGCTAATGTAAATGATCTTTAAAACGACTCTGTCAGGAGGGCAGCACATTTCTAATCAATCCCACTTTGTAAAGGAGAAAACACCCACAGTTCTCAAAAGAACTGCTCACTTTCAGGAAGATAATGATTAGCAGAGCCAGATTAGAGCATACTCTGACTTTACATTAGTACTGCTTTCACTGTCCCACATTGCCTCTGAAATAAGGCTAATATTGCTTTTTTCAACAAATGTATAATTCCAAATGTCCTAAATTGCTATTCCTAATGAAATGTTTAAAAAAAGTAATCTATTTTTTTAAAAGAACAAAGATTTTCTATTATTCTACCCCCCAAAAGTAAAGCATTGAAGGACTTTAAATTTGAATATTTTGCTTAGTGGATGTTTCACAAAATTTCAAAATTTACATAAGGAAAAGTTGTTTCCCCACATCATTACTCACTGGTAAATACCAATTATCTTTCAAAAAAGGTACTATCTCTTCCAACTAGAAATTGCAAGAAAGCAGAGGCTTTATCTGATTTGTTCACTGTATCACCTAGAGTTGTGCACATAATACATTTTCAATAAATACTGGCTGAGTTGACAACTGTAAATTCAAATAAAATCTATGTAATTCTCTGTGCTGTATGTTACAGTATATGATGGAAAGGCATTAACTTGAGCCATATAATACTGCAGCTATTCAGCTACTTTTTACCTACAAAAGGAGCAATTTCATATGGTTTTTTAACAGCTTTCTAGAGGATAATAGTATAAAGCAAAAAAGTGATTTTGTGAAAGCCATGACAGAAATGGAGGAATTATAATTATATGGAAGTTGCCAAAGGCTCCAGGTCCTATGTTGAGATTTTTCTCAAAAATCATCCATAACACTCCCATACACGTCAAAAATTAAGCTAGGCATTTTTAAAGAGGGTCATTATTCACATTTCTTTCTTATTTTAAAATTACTAACATTTTTGTGTTTATTATACACATAGACACACGTGTAAATATACAAAATGTCTTAAGGACATGGACTGTATGTCTCTTAGCTAATTCTGATTTCATGTAAATGTTCAAATAACTAATTAGGTCCAATAATAACTATTAATAATAAATAAAATAATTCTAGTTTCTAGAGATCAGGGTAAAAAGCTAATCCAGACATATTAACTTTTCCAATAAACAGACATACTGGGCTAAAAAACTAACTGGTATATAGGAACTCTACATTTGTTTTCTTCATTAGAAACACACCTAACTTAAACAGGTATCTTAAACACACTTTTCTAAAAATGTAGATAATTGGGATTCCTTAAGAATAATAGTGAAAATCACATTCTTTTTTTTTTTTTTTTTGAGATGGGGTCTTGCTATGCTGCCCAAAGCTGGTCTCAAATTTCTGGCCTCAGGTGATCCTCCTGCCTTAGACTCCCACCTAGCATAGCTGGGATGACAGGAACGAGCCACAGTGCCTGGCTCTGAAACCATTATTTTAATCAGTGTTTTACTAATGACCTTTTATTTTTATTTTTTTTTTTTTATTTTATTTTTTTGTTTGTTTGTTTTTCCGCTCATTAAGGGGGTACAAAAGATCAGGCTATATACATTGCCCATGCCTCCCCATCCCCCCGAGTCTGAGCTTTAGTTGTGTCCATTTCCTAGACAGTGCACATCACTCTCATCATGTAGGTGTGCACTCCTCCCCTCCCCCCACCCCATCCCCCCCAGAGAGAACTTCAAACGTGTCCATTCCCCAGGCAGTGCGCATCGCACTCATCAAGTAGGTATACACCCATCCCTTCCACCCAGCCCCGACCTCTGTCCAATACCCAATTGGTGTGAATCCCAAATGTGCACTCAGGGAAACCAGTTTGCTGGTGAGTACATGTGGTGCTTGTTTTTCCATTCTTGGGATACTTCACTTAATAGAATGGGTTCCAGCTCACTCCAGGAGAACCAAAGAGATGTACTAATGGCCTTTTCTTTACATTTCCAAGACAAAAACCTAGATATACATGAGTTTACTAAAACCACTTAAAAGAGAGAAAAAGAAATAAATTTCAAAATATGTCCAAACAAATCTGCTTTACATTCCTGGAAATAAAAGAACACCTATCTAAACATAATAGTTTCTAAACATAATAATATATAATAATTAGTATATACTTATATAATTATATTATAAATATATAATGGCATCTAAAAATAGTAATTTTTATAAATGATTTTGTCCATCCAGACCTTAAGATCACATAACTAACATTCCAAACATGAGAACTTTTAAAAATATATAAAAAAGAACATATCAGGGTTATAAAAGATTTTAATATCCAATAAAATTTACATGATTAAAGGGCTTTGTTTGCCATGTAAAGTATTCTACTTATATCATGTAATAAGCTAAGAAAGCAGTTTCCATGTTACATCAGGTGATTTTATCTTCTCACTTTTCCTATGAAATGTTGATGGCCTAAAAACTGCCATGAATGAATAAGCAAGGGTAGTGCATATCAAGTTTCTTCCCAGGCTATCAGATATCACAAGTTCATATTGTTCTTGATTGTGACCCCAAAACTGGCAGCATTTTCATTTCATCCACTCTATTCTTATGTATTTGAAAAGCAGGTGTTATCCGTCTACCACAGGAGCACTGTTCACCATACCAGCTGAAGGAACCCAACTTGGCACCGCATTTTGGACAAAGAAGCTAAAATAAAGCAAATGTGTTACTTCATTCATTCACTTTTATACAAAACAAATAATTACCTTGGCAATACCGAATACAAAAACAGCTAAGACTAGGTCCCCACCTTAAGGAGTATATAATGTAATCAGTGAGATGGAATACATTGGAAATTGACTGTAATAGAATGGTGCACTATAATTATTGCATAAGAGGCATGTTTTATTCAGGGAGTTTAGAGGAGGAACAGATGAATTCCAGCTTAAGGGGAGAAAGGTGAAGCTTGAGATTAGATTAAGGGAGGTTCAATGGATGTGGCATATGCAAATAGATTTTAAATCAGTTTATAATTTAAGGTTTCAAACTAAAACCATCATGGCCAAAGGACAGAAAAGTGTGTTAGGATTCTCATGTTCTGTGACTGATACTGACAGCATATAAGTCAGATTTCTGGCTATTTAAAACAAATAGATATTCCAGTAAAACAGATAAATCCAAAGATACTTAACAAGTCAATTATATTTTCTTCTAATGTAGTTATAGTATTATTTTTTATGGTTAGCTCTTTAATTTGTGCATAGTATGAGGTAGGGATTTTTACTGTTAATCTTGAGCTACAGAAAGTCTGTATATAAAACTCAGAAACTATAAATGAAAAAATGAACAGATTTTATTACATAAGTATCTTAAATTTTAATATGACAAAATATATGGAAAAATTGAAATAAGCAACAGACTAGAGAAAAGAATTGCAATATATTAAACAAAGCATGAACATCTAGAATATATAAAGAGCTCCAACATATCAATCAGAAAAAGGCAGAACCCATAGAAAAATGGGCTAAACATGTGAAAGCAATTTACAGAAAAATAAACTTTAAACAGCTGGTAAATACATAAAGACGTTGGTCCTCTAGTGGTCATGAAAATTCAAATTAAACATTTTAGGATTAACATTTTTCACCCCACAGATTGACAGACTGACAAAACTTTACCAGCTTTATGGTATCTATCATGCTAAGGATATGAGGAAATGGGTACATGTGTTCAGTTAGCGAAAAGCAAATTATGGGTGCTTTGAATGTCAGGTTGGAATATTACTAATATTTAAAATGTATACATTCTTCAAGCCAGGAATTTCACTTCTAGGTATATATTCTATAGAAAAATTCAAATATGTATACAAGAAGTATCACACAAATGTGATTTAGCATCTTTCCAAAAAATGTATTTAACTTGGGGTATATGTATATGTTTTCCAGATTACATAAAAGCAGCAAGACAAAAGCACAAGCCACAAAAGACAAAAATAGGTAAATTGGATTTCATCAAAATTTAAAACTTTAACTGCTACAAATAATGCCGTCAAGAACAGTGAAGTGGACTGGGCCTGGTGGCTCACACCTATAATCCTAGCACTTTGGGAGGCCAAGGTAGGAGTATTCCTTGAGCCCAGGAGTTTGAGAACAGCCTGGGCAACATAGCCAGACCTAGGCTCTGCCAAAGAAAAAATGGAAAAATTAGCTGGGTGTGGTGGTACGGGCCTGTTGTCCTACCTACTCGAGAGCTGCATTCTTTAACAGAAAATGAAAAAGAATCTCATAGCAAACATACTAAACTAAAAGCTCAGGAAAAAAAGAGAGAGAGATACATGAAGCCAACAAAGAAAAAGAAAGGAAAGAGATTTTAACTCTAATTTTTAAATCCTTGATTTACCTTGCTTGTTGCAAAGTTCAAATTCTGTTAAATATATTCTAATTAGTTTAAAAAATCTTAGTCTTATATTTGAAAAAATATAAACAATAGCCTCACTAATAGGAATTTATTAACTTAGATCAGCGCTCTCAACCAAAAGTCGTTCACTATTTTGGATCAGCTACTTTTTAAAAATACTTTATTTGATAGTCTTATCTAAACTAGAAAGATACAATCTTCAGCAAGAAAGGAGTTAATAAATGGACTAAAACACTAGTTAAGATATGTTTTAAAATGCAAGAAGGAATAAAATATAGATGATACAATAAAATTATAGAAAATGTGTTCTCACCTGTCCAACCATCACTCCCAATAAAGTGGACTCCATCCACTGTACAGGCTCAATAAAGTAAGATGTACACGAATAACGAAACACAGAATGTGGCTTCAGTCTCTTGTGGACAAAGTCATCAGGCCCACTTCCTTCTTCATGACCCAAAATACTAGAACTTCGAAACAAGGATCGCCTAAAACCCCCAAACAAAAACATTAATGACTTCCAAAAGGAGAAAAAAAAGACAAAATATGCAGAGGACAAAATAATAGAGCATTGATTATGACATTGAAATTTGCAATAACCCATACAATCTGATTACTTCTACTTTTAAGACTTTATTGTTCTTGAAAACAGATTTGAATTAGAAATTTCTATATTATTCAATTAAATCCTTCCCACAGAGATTTAAGAAAATAAAACTTTTAAGGACTTTTCAGCTACTGAGACAAGATAAAAATCTCCAGAGGATACAACATATTTTACCTGCACTTTCTACATCTGTAGAGAGCCTGATGTGTCAATCCTTGTGAAATGGTGGTTGGGTCAACAGCAAAAAGTTCTTGTGGTAAATTCTGCAATTCTATATGACATAATTAAAATGTATTTATTTGTCAAAATCAACTCTGCACTTTCAGTCAAAACTCAGTTAATGCCAAACTGAGGCAACAAATGCTACCCTTAGAAATTAAAAAAAAAAAAAAAAAATCAAATTCCAGTGTTGAGAAATCAGGATGATGTAAAAGAGCATGTAACAGAGAAAATGGCCTGATAAAAGGATAAAAAACATCTTCTGTCTCTTCCAAACGCCCTTACACTTTTTGAGAACTAAAACCTACTCCCTGCCTCAGGCCAGTGGTTGGGAGGGGCAGGAATGGACTTTGTTCTTCATGCCACAGGAGATGGCTCAAGATGGGATTAATCAGGACCATCCGCTTTAAAAGCTCATAGCGTCAGGGACAAATGCCCAACTTTCAGTAACAAGCATACTGATTAAGTCCTTGGATTCTTGGCACAGATTACCTGAGTTCAAATCCCAGCCCTGCCATTTACAAACCACACGACCTTGAGTAAGTTATTTCCAACGAAACTACAGTTTCAAAAGGAAACAATAGTTTCTCAACATTGCTGGAAGTGAGATAATCTGCTCAGTGTTAGAGTAAGTAACATCTAAAAAGGTCCCAGTACACACTAGCAATTATTACTTACCTGGATACTTCTCTGTAACCTTTTGTAAACGATATTGCTTATAAATTGCACTAGAGGTATCCACTTCATTACCCATTGCCTCGTATAATTTCAGTTGCCACTCAAACCCCTCATTCATCCTGTAATGACAAAGAAATATAAAGTTCAATTTTTTTTTTTTTTCCAAGACAGAGTCTCACTCCATTGCCAGGGCTAGAGTGCCATGGCGTCAGCCTAGCTCACAAACTCAAACTCCTGGGCTCAAGCAATCCTTCTGCCTCAGCCTCTGGAGTAGCTGGGACTACAAGCATGTGCCACCATGTCCGGCTAATTTTTTCTATACATATTTTTGGTTGTCCAGATAATTTCTTTCTATTTTTAGCAGAGATGGGGTCTCGCTCTTGCTCAGGCTGGTCTCAAATTCCTGAGCTCAAACGATCCACCCACCTGGGCCTCCCAGAGTGCTAGGATTATAGCTATGAGCCACCACGCCTGGCCAAGTTCAATTTTCTTTAAATAAAAAATCACATCACAAAAGCAGAATTATTACTTTAACAAAGAACTCACTTAGCCTTTGGTTTGATAGTCTGGAGATATTTGTAGGCTTCTTCAAAGGTAAGTTCGTCAGTCTTCATCAAAAAAGCAATCACAACAGCGACACTTCGACTAAGTCCTGCATGACTGAAAAAGAGAGAGAGAAACAGCAAATAGGAACAATTAAAAAAAAAACAAACCCAGCCCCTATTAATGGTAAAGTTCAGATCCACTGCATTTCTACTTCTTCTACTCAAATAAACTCATGGCCTCTGAAATACGACCAATATACAAAGAATTATTCCTTTATTTCCATGTTCCTCTTGCATTTTGAACCCTGTGAATGTATTATCTATTCAAAAATAGTTGCAGTAGTTTTTAAAAAATTTGGAAGGACTTCAGAACGAATCCAAACTCCTTTGCTCTTAGCATTCAAGGCCCTGGAGATCTGGTCTCAGACTTCTTTGAATTTTATCACTACCTTCTGTCCTTATGTAAAATTTAGAACAAGTGCTGGCACACAGTAAGTGCTCAATAAATTCAAATTATTGTTATTATCCTCCAATCCAACCAAGTACTACTTAGGGATTCCCAAATACCCACCAAAATTTTCTTTTTGTCTTGGCAGCAACCTACCCCATTTGTCCCCGAGGCAAGGGTGGCCCAGGTGTCCTTTAGATTATAACCAATTCCCCCTTTCATCAACCAACCCCCTAACCCCAAACAAAAACATTAAAAATAATATGCTCTTCCTCCGAAGTCTAAATAACCTTAAACCTTTGTTATCTCTCTTAGTAAAGACCTAGCATCCTAGTCTGTATTACAATCATAGGGTGGGTGTCTGGCTTCTCCCAGGGAGCTGTAAACTCCTTAGGGTGTCGAGACTTTGTCATTTATCTGATGACACCCGTTCCCACTCCCAAAACAACTCTTGCTGCAGAATAAACCAACCAAAACATTAACGAATGAAAGCATGCACGCCATCAGGTGCTCGCCTCCAGCTCCCTACCCTCTCTCGAACCCACGCCTCCAGCGGGAGGAATGGGAAGAGGTTCTCGTGGCTTGACTGCCCTCCTCGTACTCCCCTGGTGACCTCGGAGGAAAGGGGTGACGGGGTCAGACTGAATGCGAAGCGAGGCACTTTTCTCCACTGATCCGACCACTCACCAGTGCACCAACACCGTACGGTCGTTGGCGTGGGCCTGTGTGATGAAGGACACACACCGGTCCAGATGGCTAAGCAGGTCGGTCTCGGGTTTGTCCAGCGCTGGCACAAAGAAGCTCCATAGATCCTCGATCTCAGCCCCCAACTTGAAGCTGGGCTCCTCCGAGTCCACCGTCAAAACCGCTGAGATGTCCGCCGCCTTCAGCCGGTCTGGCCTCGCGAAGGCCGCCGCCCCACCCAGGTACAGTTTCGGCCACACTTCCAGCATCTGCCCGGTGTAGTTGGCCTCGCTTGAGCGCAGGCTCAGGTGCTCGCAGCCACCGCTTGAGTTCTGAGCCTCCGACATGGCGGCGCCCAGAGACTAGACTGCTGCAGGCCCTACCATCGAGAGGGCGGCGGCTAGAACCTCCCTCCCCTGGGACACGCCCGAGTCAGCTGCTCAGCCGCCTCCCTCGGAGGACCAGGGCGGTCACAGGAGTATGGGCTTATTGGGGAAGGGCGGAGCTAAATCCCATTCGGAGCGGCCTTTCCACTCTCGTTCTCCTCGCCCCATCCCCTCAAACTTGGTGGCAAAGGGTAAACTTCCTCAAATAAAGGGTTTCTCAGGCTTTTAGTATTGAGACTTTCAGGAAAGGGGCAGCAAGAGCAGCTGAACTCGAATTTGAAATAAAGGTCACACCAACTGAATCAGCATCATTTCATCCATTTGAAGTAAAACATTTTTTTCAGTGCTTATAAAGCCATTTATATTTCTTCTCTTATTGGTTTTGCCCAATTTTTATTGGGATATGAATCCTTTTCTTGTTGATGTTTACTGGTCTATATATTTTGAAGATATTAATCCCATGTTTTTATACGTCAGTGCCCTCCAGCCAAAGACCACGAGGAACTCACCTGTAGTTAAACAACCATGAACTATGGAGAATTTCAGGGCATCTCAGTAAGATGTTGGAGACGGGGAACTGGCAGGCACCACTTTGGACATTACTTCTGGCATTGCTTTGGGCATTGCTGCAGGCGTTGCCTGAGTCAGGAAGTCAAAGTTTCAAACTACGCTTATCAAAACTAGATGGAGGCAGGACAAGTTCCAATAGGTTAGAACCAAAATGTCGGAGAAATTGACCACTTATTGACCTTAGAGCTTCATTACACAGTTCATAACTATAAAATTTGCTAAGAAAACCTCCCACTCCCATCATGTACCTGACGCCATGACACTTTCTGCTTGATCAAATTTAGTCAGAAGAATTAGGACATCACCCTAATTCTAGGAAAATACCACCCCTTTCCAAGAAATAACAACATTCTCCCTCTTGTTTAGCCTATAATTAATCTGTTCGAGTGGCTAAAGGAACCATAGGGTGGGTTCTCCTCCACAGGAAGAACTAGCCTTTACTCCTATGGTACCCAACCGCCCAGTACCAGTCTGTGGCCTATTAGAAACCAAGCCACAGAGCCCTGCCTTCCACTCCCCCACCCCTGCCCACCCCCACCCCTCCATCCGTGGAAAAATTATCTTCCATGAAACTTAGGAATGGGGGTGCAACAGCAGGAGGTGAGCAGCTGGGTGAGGGGAGCTTCATCAGTATTTATAGCTGCTCCCCATAGCTCACATCACTGCCTGAGCTCTGCCTCCTTCCCCCCACCTTCATCTGTGGAAAAATCATCTTCCATGAAACCGGCCCCTCGTGCCAAAAAGGTTGGAGACCACTGCTCTACTCTGTCTGTGGAGTGGATTTTCTCTACTTTCTGAATAAAATTCATTTTCATTTTATACTGTCGGTTTGCTCCTGAGTTGGTTCTTGCACAAAACCAAGGACTCACTTGGATTTCAAGTGATTCCAGCATTGGGAGTCACTTTCCTGTCATTAGGAAGATCCTATTATAGGATTTGGGCTTTTATTAGGTGATTTTGGAAAGGGTTTGAGGAATCAGGGCTTGACTCTAGATTGGATGCTGCCAGGAAGTGGGGGTGATTCTATGATTGGGTATCAATAATCTTATCTATAGAGAGGGGTGGGCCAGAGAGATACTAAAACTGTAATTGGTCAAGAAGTAGCAATTATGGTACTGGCATAAAAACTGTTACATAGACCAGTGGGAAAGAATAGAGAGCCCAAAAACAAACCCTCACATATATATGGTCAAATAGTTTTCAACAAGGGTGCCAAGACCACACAATGGGGAAAGAACAGTCTCCTCAACAAATGGTGTTGGGAAAACTAGATATCCACATGCAAAAGAATGAAATTGGACCTTTACCTTATACCATATACAAAATATAACTCAAAATTCCTTAAAGACCTAAAAATATAAAACTCCTAGAAGAAAATACAGCTGCACAGTTTTGGATTTAGCAATAATTTCTTGGATATGATATCAAAAGCACAGGCAACAAAAGGAAAAATAGATGAATGGGACTACATCAAAATTTAAAACTTCTGCACATGAAAGGAAACAATAGAGTGAAAAGGCAACCTATGGAATGGGAGAAAATAATTTCAAAGCATATATCTGATAAAGAATTAATATCCAGACCATATATATATATATATATATATATATATTCCTACAACTCAACAACAGAAAAACAAGTAACCCAATTTTTAAAAGTGGGCAAAGGACCTGAGCAGACATTTCTCCAAAGAAAATATACAAATGGCCAACAACCATATGAAAAGATGCTCAACATCACTAATAATTAGAGAAATGTAAATCAAAACCACAATGAGGCCGGGCTCGGTGCCTCACGCCTGTAATCCTAGCACTCTGGGAGGCCCAGGTTGGGGGGGATCCTTTGAGCTCAGGAGTTCGAGACCAGCCTGAGCAAGAGTGAGACCCCCCCTCCCCCGTCTCTACTAAAAAAAAAAAATAGAAAACAATCAGCTGGACAACTAAAAATACATAGAAAAAATTAGCCGGGCATGGTGGTGCATACCTGTAGTCCCAGCTACTGAGTAGGCTGAGGCAGGAGGATCACTTGAGCCCAGGAGTTTGAGGTTGCTGTGAGCTAAGCTGATGCCATGGCACTCTAGCCCGTGCAACAGAATGAGACTCTCTCTCAAAAAAAAAACCACAATGAGATATCATCTCACATCCATTAGGATGGTTACTGTAAAAAGAAACGCGCACAGCAAATAACAAGTGTTGGTGAGGACATAGAGAAATTGGAACACTTGTACATTGCTGGTAGGAATGTAAAATATTCCAGCTGCTATGAAAAATAGTATGGAAGTTCTTCAAAAACCTAAAAATGGAATTACTATCTGATCCAGTGATCCCACTTATAGATATATATCCAAAAGAATTGAAAGTGGGATCTTGAAAAGAGATATTTGCACATCCAAGTTCATTGCAGCATTATTCACAATTGCCAAAAGGTGGAAACAACCCAAATGTCCATAGATGGATTAATGGATAAAGAAGATGTGGTATACATGGAATATTATTTAGCCTTAGAAAAAGAAGGAAGTCCTGTTCCATGCTACAACATGGAGGAACTTTGAGGACATTATGCTGAGTGACAAGGCAATCACGAAAAGACAAATATTGTATGATTTCACTTATCTGAGATATCTACAGTAGTCAAAATCATGAAAACAAAAAGTAGAATGGTAGTTGCCAGGGGCTGCAGTAGGGAGAAATGGGAAGTTGTTATTCAAATAGTATAGAATTTCAGTTTCAGTCACATTAACAGTCTTCTGAGCTCTTGATTGAATCAACCCAACCTTTCTCACTTTAAAATCCTGGCACAATAGTTGATGCTGAGGATATGAAGATGAATAAGACAGTCTTTGCTCTCAAGGAACTTGGAGAAAAGCTGTAGGAAAAGATAAGTGAATAGCTTAATTAGTGTTTAATAGAGGCAAGGGCAAGGTACTAAGGGAGCACACTGGGCCTCCAAACCTAACGGAAAGGGGATAATCAGGGATGCCTTCCTGGAGAAGGTTATGCTTGATCTGCATCTTGAAGGATGAGTGGGAATTTTTCAGGCAAAAAGGAGGGAGATGAGGAAAGAAGTTCTAAGCAGGACCAACATCTACAAAGGCACAAAGGCCAGAAAGCCCCATCAAAGTGTAAATGTGTTTGGGAAAGGAAGAAAGAAAGAGGATTGAGATAGTGTTTACAGTTGTCTACAGGACACTGGAAAGATAGGCATGGCCAGATCATGAAGGCAACATATGCCTTGCCAATAAGTTTTAACTTTTCTTAGAGGCTGGGCAAACTATTAAAGAAGTTAAAGCAGCAGAATGACACAATTTAATTTGCATTTTAGAAAACAACCCTGACCACAGTGTAGGGAATGTGTTGGGGAGAACAATTCTAGAGGCAGAGTCTAGTTAAGAGATTGGGGCAATAATTGAGTCAAGGCATGACAAGGTCCTAGGGTACTAGCAGAGGGGACAGAAAGGAAGGGAACATGTTTAAGAGATATTAAGAAGGCTTTGAGAGCAAATGGATATTGGAGATGAAAAGGGGAGAAATCAAAGATGACTTTATTTCTGGTTTGAGTGATTGCTCGGATGATGGTTTCACTCACCAAGATAGGGAATAAAGGAGGAGAGTCAATTTGGAGAAAAGTGAATCCATCTGGGGACATGTTGACTCCCAAGTAAATATGACCATTGGCTGGTTGAAGACTGGATATGACACTCAGAAAAGAGGTCCATTCACCTTATGAGTGAAATAGGATTGATGAGATTGTCTAGGAAGAAAGTATAAGAAAAGATGCAAAAAGAATTGAGTAATTGCTGAAGAAAAATTAGATTTAAGGGATAGGTAAGTAGAAGGAACCCATGAAGGAAACTGAGTCATAGCCAAAAAGATAATAAGAAATACTGTTATCTCAGAAGCCAAGGATGAGTTTATACCAGAGAGGTCAAGTAAAGTGAGGACTGAAAGCTCCCAATATGTTTAACAATTGCAAGGTCTTAGCATCCTTTGTGAGAGTAGTTTCAGTGAGGTTGTTGGGAGTAGGGCTGGGGAAAGATAGCCTGATAACAGGGGGCCACGAGGAAGTGGGGAGCAGAAAAATGGAAGCAGTGGGTGTGGACTAGTCTTTCAAGAAGAAAAAAAAAATGAGACCATCGCCAAAGGAAAATTTGACACAAGGAGGGGTTTCTTTCTTTCTTTTCTTTTTTTATGCAAAAGATGAGCTTTGTTAAAGGTTGGGGAAGTAGCAGAAGAGAGAGAGAGAATTTAAAGATACAGGAGAAAAGTAGTCCTTGAGTGAATTAGAGGGGTGGGGTGTGATCCAAGCCCGGGTGAAAAAGTACCCTTTTCCATGGTAACCAAAGGAAAGGAGGAAAGAATGGACAGGGATGCAGGGAGGCTCAGTGGTTGGATGACAAGAAGTTAAAGACATTCTCTTCTGATGGTTTCTATTTTCTGGGTGAATGAAAAATTCCGTTTATATGCTGAGAGGTTTGAAAAGAACAGCCAGTTTGAATTGAGTGGAGGATATGTGAATATTCCACTTATGTGGAAGCTGACCTGCGGGAACGGGCAGCTGAGGGCCTAGTTAGTGTTCGGATATAAATCTAGAAGTCCTCTGTGCAGCAAAGGGTTAACTCTGCAGGCTGTAGTTGCTCAAGCTCTGCACACTCCAAAGAAAGGCCTGTCCTCAGGAGGACTGGCCCTTGACCAGCTCCTTGAGCCACCTGTATCAGTAAGACTAGATAGTTTATGCTAACAATGTGACTTATGGTAAAGGCCTGTTTTTGTAAGCCTGAGGCCCTGGGCCATACTGTATCAATTTTACCTCTGGGTGGCTAGAGATGAGTAGTTAAGGTTAGTCATGCAGGTGACACATGCCCATGTAACTGGCCTCCAATAAAAACTCTGGACACCAAGGCTTGGGTGAGTTTCTGTCTTGGCAATACTTCACACGTGTTGCCACACATCATTGCTGGGAGAATTAAGCACATCTCTGTATGAACTCTTCTGGGAGACCATACCTGGAAGCTTGCCCCTGATTTCTCTTGGACTTCACCCATGCACCTTTTCCCTTTGCTTATTGTAATCAGTATCTTTTCATGGTAATAAACCGTAACTTTGTATAACAGTTCTTCTGAGTGCTGAGAATCCTTCTAGTAAATCAGGGAGCTTGAGGATGGTCTTGGTGACTGTCAACACAGCATCTATTATCTATAATAGTGAAAAACTGGAAACATCTGAATGACTACAAGTAATAGACTGGTTAAGTGAGTTGGTTTATCCACTCAATGAAATACTAGGTAACTACTAAGTTAAAAAATAAAAAAGCTGATTTACAGGCTGGGCGTGGTGGCTCACGCCTGTAATCCTAGCACTCTGGGAGGCCGAGGTGGGCGGATCGTTTGAGCTCAGGAGTTCGAGACCAGCCTGAGCAAGAGTGAGACCCCATCTCTACTAAAAATAGAAAGAAATTATATGGACAGCTAAAAATATATATAGAAAAAAATTAGCCGGGCATGGTGGCACATGCCTGTAGTCCCAGCTACTCGGGAGGCTGAGGCAGGAGGATTGCTTGAGCCCAGGAGTTTGAGGTTGCTGTGAGCTAGGCTGATGCCACGGCACTCACTCTAGCCTGGGCAACAGAGTGAGACTCTGTCTCAAAAAAAAAAAAAAAAAAAGCTGATTTACAACAAGAAAGTATGTATGAGTCTATTTATTTAAAAAATATATATGTATGCATATATATGAAAAATGTTGAAAGATATACAGTATAACAAACTGTTAGTGGTTATTTCTGGGGGCTGCTGGTAGGAGGAAAACTTACATGATTGGCACTATACACTTTTTCATGTAGTTTTTATTTATTTATTTCAATTAGTATCATTAAAATTATTCATTGTTAACAATTATAGATATTTCCATTCTGGAAAAGAGGGAAAAGATTAAAAGTTTCTGTTACTGACATTTTATTACAGTATCCTAATCATTCCCTTAGCTTTTTTAGTTTTCTGCTGTAAGTGAGCTTTCCTTCTTAAACTCCATAAAATGACTGTATAAGCTTCTTCCAGGATGGGAGTAAGACACACTCCTGGATTTTTACTGAATACCTACAGAGCCTGGCTCGGTATCCGTAACTGAGTAAATAAAAATGCTTCAATTCCTGAGGCTAAAGTGAATTTAACAGCTTTTGTATTTGGGCATTTGCCACTAGGGGGCACTGTTTGCCTTTTTGTAAGATGTATTTTTCTGCGCCTGCCTTCAAATAGGAAAAAATGAATATGACAGCCTGCAAGAAAAGCAGGATGTTAAGCCCAAGAAAGGAAGTGCTATCTTTAGGGAGGAAGCCAAGTTGCTTACTGTCAAGGAAAGGAGAAGAGGCTATCTGTCTTAGGATTGGTAGCTACACACAGACACACAGACACATACATGCACATAGCCACAATTTGTTCATTTTATCACCACTGAACTTGCAATCTTTATAAATATTGATTAGCAAAAATTTCTTACAGTTGCTAAGAGATTGTTTAGTGTGTGATGGCCTGCCCTTCGAGAAAGCACTCATTTTATGTAACAAGGCCTGATCACATGAGGATACACATCACCCAGCCTTCTCACTCTGGTTGTTTCTCAATCATTTTGGGCTTCTAGAACATAGTCACTTGTATAATTTATGATTATCATCTATAAAATATTTACTGTAAATGCATATCTCTGCTGAACGATGACAGAGAAATTTCCCCTTTTTTGTCCCATCACCTGCCCACCTGCTCCAAAGACAATTTCCTCTTTCTATTTCCAGCAGGTCTCCAGTGCCCTCCTGCAGCTAATGAGTTATCGATTTTTGCGAGTATGTTCTTAATGAAACTTAAGATCTAGGACAGTTATGAAGATACATATGAAGCATACTTTGAGGCCCCCAAATAACTGTGTTGAACAAAAATACAAATGGATATATATAATTCTACATAATTCTATAGAAGACAAGTACATAGGAAGTGACGAGGTCAGATTTGGCACTGTCTTTTATTTATTTATTTAGAGACAAGGTCTTGCTCTGTCACCCAGGCTAGAGTGCAGTGGTGTCATCATATTCCACTACAACCTCAGATTCCTAGGCTCAAGTAATCCTCCCACCTCAGCCTCCTGAGTAGCTGGGACTACAGACATAGGCCAACATGCCCAGTTAACTTTTCTATTTTTTGTAGAATAGATGGAGTCTCACTATGTTGCCCAGGCTGGTCTCAAACTCCTGGCCTCAAGCAGTCCTCCCATTTTGGCTTCCCAAAGTGCTAGGATTACAGGGGTAAGCCACTGCGCCTGGCCTGGCACTATCTTTGAAGGCCACAGTCTGAAGCTAGAGAAAACCTAGGTATGAATCCCAAGCTGCATCTGGACCTCCTACTTATACATTTGTGATCATGTACTCTTAGAAAGTTATTTGATTTCTCTAGGTCTCAGTTCCTTCATCTGCAAATTAAGAATATATATATAGCCACACTGCAGAGTTGTAATAAGAATGAACTTATCAACATGTCTTATTAGTGGGAGAAATAAATTCCAAGCTAACCCATGGCACCAGGGGCAGTTTGGAGGGAATGCAGAGCAGAAGAGGCTGGAGTTGTGGTGAAGAAGCGGGGGGAGGAATGGCTGCAGACAGCTCTGGCGAGGAAGCTGTTGGGCAGACAAAAATCACTGTTCAACCAGTCCAGGAGCTCAACAGCCATGAGAATTAGGAAAAAGTAGATCTTAACCATCTACCCTGCCGCAACCACATCCCTAAGTCCATTTATTAATTTAGAGGCCTGTGCCTTTGTAAAACTGCATCCTCCTTCCCTACAAGGACACCTATTATCAAGATCCGAGGAAATAACTTCAGCTCCAAAGAACCCTCGGACCAGAGATGACTGACTAGTAGTTGAAACCCCCTCACTGTATAGGGACAACTTGGTCAACTGACCAAACAACTCTCCCTGCCTTACTCCCAACACCCACCACCCCCAACCCAACATCTGCAAATTCATCACTTTTTGTGCCTGTCCTTCTGAGAAATGCTGGGGCAGGAACTGGTTGGTGATACTTGGGTAGTGCTCTCAGTTCCTTCTTTGACTCAAGGAGAAACTAGTAAACAGAGAGTCAGATGAGTGGGGAAAGGGAGACCACAGATGTTCCCTATTCCATATTAGGGTTTGCTGGGTTACATTTTGCCTAAACCTTCTCCCTCTATTCTTCCTCAGACAAACAAAATGGAAGAAATGGCCTTGGGCCTCCTTTGGAGGTTGTGTCACAACCTTTTGAGATCTTTTGCTGCCTACACTTAGTCCAGTGTGTGTAGAGGAAAGAACTCTGGACTTGTATGCACAAGTCCTGGACTTAGGGTTTGGTTCTGTCATGTAGTAGTTGAATAACCTTGGCCAAGCCAGTTAAGCTCTCTAAATTTGAGTGCCCCCATCCAAAAAAGACAAGACTAGTAATGCCTGCTCTAACAGTCCCTAAAAGATTCTAAATATACAAATCAGAAATCCTGTAAGCTTTTGGCCAGTCCACGGATGATTTCCAATCCTTCAAAATGCCATTCCTTGCCCCCTCCTTACCTTGAAATATATCCCCCTCTTCCTTTAAGATGTCTCAAACCATGTGTTAAATGGACAATACAAATAAAATGCTTTGGGGGTTCAGACAAAAAAAATAATTCATTTTGGCTGGAAGAAGCAGGGGAAAATTCTCAGGAAAGGAGCATTTTAGTTGAGTTTTTCCCACAGGTGAAAGAAATGAGGGCTAAGGCCCTAGAGAGGGTGGTGGGAAGATAGAGAGCAATGAGGCAAAAGCACAAGACAATAGGGCAAAGACTCTTGAGATTGTTTCATAAAATGTGCCTTACATGTCTATATGCAAAAGGAGGATTTTTTTTTGAAACTTCACAAGCTGTCCTGGAACTTGTGCCCAGTCACAGTAGCTACACCAGCCCTTACAGGGGCCACACACACTTGCAGCCCCTGCCAAGGGAAAGAGGGCTCCTACATGTCCCTTTCACAGAGGACCTCAAAATCCCTTACTGGGGCCACAGGGACTACTAAACAGGTAAGCGCCCCACCTGGTTCTGTACCTTCTGGCTATCAAACCAGTAAGATTGCTCCCAAAATGATTTTCTAGAGCAGATGACTACAGGAATGACTTATAAGCAATGTCCACCAGGTATAAGCATGAATTTATCAAGAATGGTCTTGCCCTGATAGTCTGTTCTTTTTTTGACAGGGTGACTAGATAGGCAGATTAGGGAAATGCTTGTCTGTGTACCTGGGTGCTCCCCTTGGCTTTGGGGCAGACCTCCTTGTGGACAAGGGAGAGAATTATGAGCTGGATATTGCACAGTCAAGTAGGTTGGTAATTGGTTAAACAATTGTACCAAAAGGGTGTGACACAGATCAATGGCAACCAAGAACTAAATTTTTAGTGAGATAGAGCCCTTCCAAATTTCTTTCTTTAAAATTTGTTTTATTTAACTTTTTTCTTTTTGAATGACTTAGATTAGGACACAGACATGCTTACCTAAATGCGCATGTCACAAGCTGGCAGGGACTGCATTGGAATCCAAAATTATTTTATTAAATTAACAAAGACATAATTCAAAAGAGATAAATATAAGTCCTGCATTTTGGTCCTCAAAACAAACTCCCCCATAAGCTGAAAATGATCTGTTGGGTGGGTTTACAGGTAATAAGCTCAGTGAGGCTGGACAGTATTACCTGACTCCTGGAGAAGATCTCTCCTTAGGTTACATTGAACTCCACGTAAAAGACTGAGTTCTATTTCTACTCCTTCGCTTACAAGTCATCTAGCCTTTCTGGGTCTGAATTTCCTTCTCTCTAAAATGAACAAGTTGGATTCAATATCTAGGTCCTTTCCAACAGTATAATTCTAGAACTTACCATTTTACTGTCTGTGGAGGTGGTATAAATATCCACTCATGGCCTTCTCAGTTGCCTTTCTGAACTGCGGAGCCCAGAAAAGTAAAAGGGACTGAGACTCTCTTGCAGCTAGGTGCTGGATATGACTTAGGTCTGGCCACTCAGAAGCCCTGAACAACACATGGAAGGTGAAAGTGAAGCAGAGGCTATATTTCTGTAGCTATGTTGTTTCTGGAAACCTGGTTGAGGAAGCTTTTGGTTTTTCTGTAGCAGCAATAGGACAAACTTAGTGTCCAGGCTGTAGTTTTATGGTGCTTAATGCAGGGCCCAGCTCAACAATTTCTTAGACCATAGCAAACAGGTATGGTTCTGATAAACCAGCAATAGCAGCATCTTTCCTATCATGGCTGGTTCCTAATTGTGGTTTGTAAACCTAGAATGGCGATTTTCTGATTTTGGAAGCAGCAGCAACTCTCTTGGTGAACTGATATTGGGAGACTTTGCTGAAAACTAAAATTAGAGTCTGTTGCTTTATCCCTCCCAACCATTCTATAAGCTATTAAATACTATGTAATAAATGCCTTCCTATTTAATCCAGCTAGAGTAAATTCTGTTCTCTGAAATTGAATCCTGATCAATATAATAATATACTTAGAAAGATCTTTTTATAGAAGGCCTAGAAGAATGCATGCCAAATTGTTAAATACTGGTTACGTCTGTAACCCACTGATGGAGTGGGTTGGAAGGTGGCAACTGAAAGTAGCTTGAATATTTTTTGCACAGTATGACTTTTTTTTCAGATAACGATTATATTCATTATTAATGCTATGTTTAAAAAATTAAAGTGGGTGACTTGTATGTTGAAAGCACAATTCATGGCATGATCAAAATGCTGCCTTTTTATCTTTCAAAATCCATTTAAAATTTATTCAATGGGGTAATCTTCCCCTGCTCGCAGCACCTTGCTGCTCAAAATGTGGCCAAAGAACCGTCAACCTTGCATCAATAGGAACCTTGTCAGAAATGCAGACTCCCACCCCAGACCCAAAGAATCACAATCTGCATTTGTAGAAGAGCAGTAGGTGATTCATGCATACATTAAAGTTTGCAAAGATCCCTGATTTTTCTGCTTTTCATGGTAATGGAAAGTCCTAAAATGACCTTAGGCCACAAGCATACTTCAATTTACAAATTAGAATGCCAGTGCTAGATGTTAATAAGACCTCCAATTTTACTCAAAGGTAAGTCTTTGTCTTCTTACTTCCCCAGGTAAGGTCTTGACTTGGGAAGGAGCATGATTGGCACTGTACTACGACCAACATCTTTTCCTCCTCTCATTAGCATCTGTTTCCTTTGCTTCACACCTGGGCCAAAGTAGGAGTGTTAGGTCTGGTGGAAGGTAAGCAGGTGGCAAGGAAGTGGCTAAGGGCAGAGAACGGGAACCAAATTGTGGCTAAGAACCAAATTACAGCTAATTTGATGTGAACATACATGGTAAAAAGTTCCTAGTAACCTTTAACTAACCTAGAGCTCATTATTATCTAATCAGCATGGCATGGGTGGAGCTTCGTGAGGAATTCTGGGGAAGACACACGGGCAGAAAGGAAACTGTTACATAACCAACCTGTTATATAACCTATTATGTAACCCTAACCTGTCAATCACCCCAAAAGGCAGGAAAGGGCAACCAATGCTGCCAGAAGAAACGGGGGACAAACTAGTGAGCTTATGAAAAGCTGCATGTGCTCAGACTTTGGAGTCTTTCTCCACTCCTGGAGATAGACACATTCCATTCTTTCTGGAATGCATTTTCATTTTGTGTAGCTTCCTTCTTTACTTTCATTGTTTCTTTAATGTGATAAACTATTTGTATAAAATTGCTCTGTGTTTGTGATCACTCCATCATCAGCTCTACTCAGTACCAGTACTCATTCTTGACACTGGGAACTGGGGGACCAGGGAACATCCAGACAAACCTAACAGGAGAGAATAGGGAAGAGAGGGATGAGAGGTAAGGGAACAGAAAGTTCTTATTTGGTTGGGCAGCTTCCTACTCTCTGTACTTGGCCGATGGCTAAAAGCCAACTCTTTCACCCATGGGCACTTTTGTGGACTTTTTGGAGATGTTTACTTCTGGGAACGGCTCTCTTCTGGTACTGTGCTCAAGGCAGATGCACCTTTTCTCCAGGTGCACCTCTTTCCTCAGCCCCTAGGAATCCAGATGTAACTCCAGCTTTTGGGGGCCTTTGTCTACCCCTCCTGGTGGCCTTATTGTACAGAAACCAAGACAACTCCATGCCAGCTCTCGATTTTTCATGGACCATGGAAATACACATACACGTGGCTTCAGGATCTTCTACAGTGTAGGCTAATGCCAGGACAGGCTCTTCTATCCTACAACCATAGCTCACTTTACCTTTCTCAGGCTTAAGTCCGGCCCAGTTCCATGTATCTCCTAACTGCATGGAGCACATTTCAGACCGAGGTGACTCCATAGACATCTCCCTCATCAGGCTTGAGAAGGGGGTATAAGCTTCCCACACCTTCCCACCATGAGGGAGAATTTTGGTAACGAAATCTCTTCAAAAATCCTCTCCTTTCCACATCCTGGCCTCTTTTTATCTCCTTGGTGTGATTTCAGAGTCTAAAAGTCAAGGAACAGATTGTTAACCATTTCCTTTGCAAGTTCTGCATATGATGATCTAGCTTCATAATTTCGTGTCTGTTGTTTCTTAAAATATCACCTTCGACATCCTGTCACAAGTGCTATTGCTTAATCGTGAAAAATAAAAATAAAACCCGGGTTGGGAAACCTTAGAGAAACTGGACCTTCCATTGGCTGCCGCGGGCCGCAGTGCACGCCGGGAGGGAGAGGGGCGTGGGTTTGTCGGCTTGGGCGCCGGGTGGGTGGTGGCGACCCTCGCCGCCGCTCGGCTCCGCGGAGAAAAGGCGTTGAGGACCGCCTTCCCGGCAGCGTGGTTCCTGGACTAATTTTTCCTGAGGCCATGGGAAGAAATTCCGGGCGGCAGAGGTGACCTCACAGGCGAGGCCGGGCGCTGGCTGGAGTGATGAGTGAGAGGCGACTCTCTGTCACTGACTGGGGGTTCGGCATACAGTGCACACGGGAGAAGTGGCACCAGCTCTTTGAATTAGTTTATTTACTAATTGTTTGTGCGCCGGCGATACGTGCCCACTGGAAAGACAGAAACCAAACAAGTCAGGAAATTGGATTTGTTCAGGCTGCTGCCCTAAGGAGAGTGTCTGGGAGGGGTGCTTTTGCCTTTACTTTCTTAGGGAGGAGTAAACAAGTGTTAGTGGGGAGGTTTAGGGACGAGAGTGTTTTTGTAACCAGGGGAAGTCTCAGTCAGCAGAACAGGGAATTGTTTATCGTTGTGGCTAGCTACTTTCAGGAGGACAAACATCCCATCTAAGTGATGAATTGTTCATGAGACAAAGAACAAGGAGTGGGAGGGTCTGTCATCCGGGAGTCTCATGGGAGTCCTGGCACAAAATGGCCAGACAGCAACCTTTATCTAAGTCACATGAAGAAAAGTGGTCCTTTGTGGTCAGCCCTTTTCCAGAACAGGAAAACATGTAGAGATTTATTTACCATGGCTTACTGCAGAAATCAGGTGAAGTTTCTCATTGTCAACAAGGTCAAAATAAGCAAGGCATCTTTCCTGTCTGTCCAAGCAGATACACGAATACAAAGAGAGATTCTCTTTTTTCCCTGGAAGTATCCGACCCAAACACCATTTTACAATTTTCGAAAGTTAATATTTTTGTGGTCTAAATGAAGGAAGCAAAAATTAATAACTATCCCAGAGTATTATCATCATCCTCATTTTACAAGTAAGGTAACAGACCAGAGAGAGGTTAAGTAACCTGCCCAAAGTCACACAAGGAATAAATGGTGGAGGCTTGATTCAAAGCCAGGTGTCTGTGCCTTCAGCACCTCCCTGCTAGGCAGCCATTCACCTATCATTTCCAGATCCACATATCAGGCTCAGTCCTCTCTCCGAAACTACAGACAAGCTGAGCCAACTGACACCCCAAAGGCCGATTGCACTCAGAGGGCCCCAGACAACTCCCTGGGCAGTGGAGGTGACTTAACAGAGAAGAGTGTTAGAGATCCAGGGTTCCAAAGGCCCTAGCCATCCTCTGGAGGGAGAGATGGGCTACAAGAGGAAGATTAGCATATTTGAGGGGTGGGAGAGTTTCTTTGAGAGATAGGCTAATGGACTGTTATACTGCACACATGTGATAATATACACTTGTTACTTTGAATTTATTTTTTTTTTTTTTTATCATTGGAAGTACCTGCCCAACGGTTAAAATACCCAAAGCAGATATGTAAAATCAAGCCAATACATGGATAGGTAGATTCCCATTTTACCTGGGAGGACCTGACAAGAAAACACCACTCTGCTATATAAAAAGAGAACATTCTCTTATACTAAACAAATGCAACAAATTAGTCATTATTCTTAATTATTATTATCATTTTCATTACAGATGAGGCTTCTTAGGCACAGAGAGGTTAGGTCAGCTCCCCAGAGTCACTCAGGTTTCAAGTCCTTGAGTCCCAAAGCCACTAATACTCAACATGTCCCAAGCTGAACCCATCCACCTCCACTCTGCACACCTGCCCCTCCTCTAGTGGTGCCTGACTCGGTGAAAAGCACCACCTTCTACCCAGCAGTTTAGGCCAGGGATCTTTAAAGCCATCCTGATTGCTGCCTTTCTCTCACCACTCCCACAATCACTAAGCCTGGCCACTTTGACCTCCCATGTCTAAGAAAGATCTTTACACTTCTCTCCATTACAACAGGAAATTCCCTAGTCCAGTCACTCTCATCTCTCTCCTTTTTTTCTTTTGAAATTTTTTTCTTTTAGGGGTCTTCCAGTGAGGACCAGAAAACCTGCTAGACAGATTCTAAAAGAGTTGTAACACTGTCATCTCTCTCCTTGATGACCACCAGGGCTATCATAGCTAGTCTTCCCGCTGCCAGCCTTGTCCCCTTCCCATGCATCCTCTGTCCCAGTGCCTGAGGAACCTTTCATAACTCCTTGTGTCAGCCCTGCTCAAATTCTTCAGGGAATGCCTGCTGCCCTTAGGATAACATCTGGCCTCTTGGACTAGACACATCTGGCCCAGCCAACCCCAAAATGCCTTACCTGTAGCAGACACCTCCTGCTGCTGCACCCCACACTCGATGTTCCAGACAATCTGAACCTCTTTCTGTTCATCAGATGGCCCACCCATGCCTTCTCTTTCTCTCTCTGTCTCTTATGTTTACAACCTCACATCTGCTGTCCCTTCTTTCTGGCTTGCACTTCTCCCTCCTCCTCTGCCTGATGCCTGCTTACCTTCAGCCCTAAGGTTAAGGCAATCCACTTCCATTTTCCCTAGGGAATACCTGGATGAAAAGACACACTTAACTGAGTTCAATATTTTTACTGAAGAGCACGTGATGGAGATTCATTCTAATTCCCCAAATGGACCAATGAATGGGAAATACAATCTGAGAACAAGGTTTTCTGGGACCCCGGCATGCTTGCCTCCACACTGATGTGTCCCTAACACATGGCACAATGAGAATGGCTCTTCCTGGAGCCTGAATAACAAGGACTTAACTGTGTGCTGCACATGTTCAGTTATTATTTCCCAAAGATGTAAAAAGTTAAGTCTCAGTTTTTATTTTCCAAAGATGTAAAGAGGTAAGTCTCAAACCCTCCACCTACAGACAAGGACCAAAACTGAAAGAGTTTGGGTTGCAAAGGCTGCATCTGGGAATCACCCTGGTCTGTCTGACACCAAAGCCAGGCCCCTGTCCACTCTACTCACACACTTTACATGACAGACTTTGCTTAAGTTCCCTTGCCAAGATGCAGATACTGTCCCATGATGGAATAGCATCGTTCCAACACCATGTCCACCAGTGAAATGCAAAACAGAGCCACCTTGAAAGGTCCTAAGACATTGTGTGTCTGCTATCTGAGGAGCTGCCCTGCAGTCCCCCTGGTGTGAAAGGCTCACCTCAGAGCTTACAGCTGAGTAGGACTTTGACTTCTAGGGCTCCCCTGGGGAAGGCAATTTGCCATATGAGAGAGACTTTTGCAGTCCATCTCAAGCCCCAAATTCTGTCTCCATCGCCTCACTCTGTTTAACAGATAATAAGAATTTGGAGGCAAACAGCCAGAGGGAATGTTTTTAATGGCTGCCACACAGCTGTGGAATTGATCAGACTCAAGGTGGTTTGGAGTCCCAAAGACCAAGAGTGGAAAGCTGGCTTCTCCTGTGTTGAGCTCTCTTTTCTCAGCACTCTCTTGTGTAAAGTGTGGATAATCAAAGGGTCTGCTGCACAAACCTCCCTTCTTGACCAGAGAAGTCTGTCCTGACCAGACACCCCCCCACACACACACCCACATATACAAACACTCCTCAGGCGAGGAGTAAGGTGCTCTCCTCATGTTCCAAGGGTGCTGTGAGTTGAGTTCTGCCATTGTTCGCCTCACCCGGCATCAGCGTGGTAGTTACCTGCTCACAAGGAGATAGCACAGTGCATCCCTGCATCCCCCACCTGTCCAGTACATAGAGACCTGCTGTCAATTTGGCCCTTAGGACATGTTCATTCAGTGAATGAAGGACCTTGACCCAGGGTGCTGGTCCGTAACAGGCAGCTGTTATTACAGGAGTTCTTTCAGCACTAGAGATGATACAGGAGAACTGAGTGAACCAAGGACATCTCTGTAGTCACATTCTTTTCCATTGTGTTGAGGGAAGAGGACTGTATCTTTTATCCCATCCGTAATTCTGGAAATCCTAATAAAAGGGGTTACCAAATTAACAAAACAAAAAACCCCTGAATTCCTGCCTTATTCTCCCTGGACACACTTATCTGAGGAACTGCAGTCAGTTGTGGGTCTTACATTTTAAACCAAATATAGAACAACTGGAGATATGCTCAGAAAATCCAAAGATGGAGAAAAAATTCCAAATTAGGAAGAGTTGAAAACCCTGAGGAAAAAAAATTGAAAAAAAAAGAAAAAAGAATATATCTTTAAGAAAACATAGGCATGAGCTAAGCAGTGTCTTTAAATATTTGAAGGGCTGTCAAGAGGATTTGTTCTGTGTAACCATAGGGGTACAGTAGGTAGAAGTTATAGCAAAGTAATTGTGCTCATTATATGTAAGGAAGAGCATTTTGTTTTTAAGACATGGGATCTCACTATGTCATCTAGGCTGATCTTGAACTCCTAGCCTCAAGTGATCCTCCCATCTCAGCCTCCGGAGTAGCTGGGATTACATGTGAAAGCCACCACACCTGAGGGAGAACTTTCTAATTTCTAGAGCTGTCCAAAGATAGAGTGGGTGTTCTTGGGCAAGGGAAGTTTATAAGTGTCTCAAGAAATGATTTCTTAGTTGAACTAAAACAGGCTTTAAGTTCTCTTAAGATTTTTGAGGACCTCCAATTTATCTTGAAAGATGTCCACTTTTATTCTCTGGCCATACGTAGGACCATACATAATGTTTTGTTTTGTTTTGTTTTGAGACAGAGTCTCACTCTGTCGCCCCGGCTAGAGTGCAGTGGCATCGTCACAGCTCACTGCAACCTCTAACTCCTGGACTCAAGCAATCCTCCTGCCTCAGTCTCCCGAGTAGCTGGGACTATAAGGCCACCAACATGCCTGGTTAATTTTTTCTATTTTTAGCAGAGACAGGGTCTCGCTCTTGTTCAGGCTGGTCTCTAACTCCTGGGCTCAAGCAATCATCCCACCTCAGCCTCCCAGAGTGCTAGGATTACAGGCGTGAGCCACAGTACTGGGCCCATAATGCCTTTTTCCTAGACATTTCAAAATTTGTTGCCTAGAGCTCAGGGTGCATTTTGTATTTTATTAATTCTAAAACATTTTTACAACTATGTTTTAACATCTCTGAAATCATGATGCATCTTATGATTGCTGCCTTGCATAATTTTCTTTTCTTACAGAAGCATGAACATTAAAGCACCAGCATCGAGATTTATAGAATGTTGCAAACAGCTTGGAAGAAATTTCTAGAGACAACAGTGAAACAACTGTTGGTTGTGGGAGAGCTGGGCTGAGTGTTTAATCGTCCATGTTTAGCAACATTCCTAAAGCAGAAGTCAAAAGTAAGCTAGCTCTGGGTAATTGTAGAGCCAGGTTAAAAGTCTACCAACAATGGCAACATTAAAAAACTTTGTTTTTTAATGGCTTCTTTTAAGAAATGCTGCACTGTCAATGCTCTTCATAGGAAAGAAAACACGGGAAAACACGGACATAGATAAATCTGAGTAGAAAAGTGATTCACTTCCTATCTATAATAGATCAGGGATGGCAGAAACCTCAGGGGAACAGAATTGGAAGAGGGAAAGAGCCTGGGCACAGGAATAAAGTGCAGTTAGCCAGGGAAGGTAGCCTGGGAGGAGAATTTTAAGTGAGATGAGCCTGCATTACCAAGCTGGAAAACAGAGCCACAAAGACCCTTGTAGACCAGGACCCCAGTACTGGATTAGGGTACCTTCTCAGGGTCAAGCAAGGGTCATTGAGGTAAGTTTATTTGATTCTTCCTTTCTGATTTTAAATTAGAAAGTAAGTAAGACATATTGAGGCCCTCATGTCAGGAAGGCTTTCAAATATCCATCCCAAATATCCAATCCAACAGGCTAACATACTTTTTTTTTTTTTTTTTTTTGAGACAGGGTTTCTCTCTATCACCCAGAATAGAGTATAGTGGCATCATCACAACTCACTGCAACCTCAAACTCCTGGGCCCAAGTGATCCTACTACCTTAGCCTCCCAAGTAGCTGGGACTACAGGCGCACACCACCACATCTGGCTAATTTTTCTGTTTTTTGTAAAGATGGGGTCTTGCTCTTGTTGAGGCTGGTCTCGAACTCCTGGCCTCAAGCGATCCTCCTGCCTCAGCCTCCCAAGGTGCTAGGATTACAGGTGTGAACCACCACACCTGGCCTAAAGTACTTCTTAATAAGACTTTCATGTTTTGATCCCTTCCTACTTCCCAGTATTCATCTCTGCCTAAAATACAGCCCCCCACACACATAAACACACAGAATTCTCCAACTACTCCCAATTATTTGCAATTCCATAAACACAGTAGAGTCTTTCACATCCCCGTGCCTTTGCATCCTCAGCCTACTTGCCCTACCCCTCAACCTTTCTCACATCTCCACATAGAGAATTCTTTCTTTTCTTTCAAGATTCAACTTCCTTCTCTGAATTCCTATAGTGCTTTATAGCACATTTACCACATTGCATTGTAATTTATGTGTGCACCTGCCTGCCTCCCTGTATAATTTCAGTGACTTTGTAATAATAATATGGTGAAGAATAACACTAAGAAGAATAGGATGAAGACTGCTGATGTTATTCTGGTTAATTGCTCAGAAAGAAATGGAAAATAGGATTGTGACTGAATATCTATCAAGTAGAAGTAAAGGATGAGAGGGTACAGTTGTTATCAGCCCCAAGCCTTAACAGTGAAACTTGACTAAAAAAGGATGTGGACCCAAAGAGAATGAGACCTCCTGAAAACAAGTTACATTAGCCCTGCAAAGAACTGATGGCTCCAGCAGGCAGATGGGGGACCCATGAATATGGGACTTTCAGGGAGCACACCCCTTAAATTGCAATTGAAATAGTCTCTCACTTTTCTTAAAGTGACAGTAAAGTCACCATGCAAGATGGGATATGGATCTGTGCAGTGTGTGTATCTAAGTATGTTAGTGTTGGAATGGTTCAGGAAGAAAAAAAGCTGCTAAAAATGAGAATTCAACTTTGCGGATTTGTCTGAAACTGTACTCAAAGAGATTTCTCAATAAAAATTATAACTTCTCTAATTTACCGCTCAGGTTAGCATAGCCCACCTGCTGCTAGCAGAGCCCATCAGTCCATCTAGTTACATTGGGATGCTTCTGGATGAGTCTAAGAACTCTGACCCTTATCACTTAGGAATAGGAAGTCCACACAAATACCTTTCTTTCTCTAAAAATAAATGGAACCCAGGACTTTGAGGATATAAACTCATTAGTAATAGAACTGAAAGTCTTTTTAATATTAACAGACAGAAAATTCATTATAATAATTACAACTTGACTCTAAAATGTTCTCAAGTGCTTAGTTACCTCAATGAACTTAAGTACCAAAAAAATTGCCCATGCTGGGCAAGGCTTATATGAAGAGCTAGGGATGACAAATTCCCTTCCAAAGGTAAACTGCACAGTAGTAAATAACAGGTTTCTACTTCCTCACTGAATTCTGTGAGGAGAAGGAAGAGATCCGAGAGAATGCTTGTGGTTACAAACTGCTGTGTGAGATCGAAATCGTCAGCTACCACATTTCATGGGCTCTTCTTTAAAAACCACAGCAAAACAAAGGGAAGCAAACAAAGATGGCTTTGACAGGTCTCCACGGAGAGACCAGGGAGGAATGACCCTGAAGAGGGGACGGTAGCTGCTCTTTCAACTTTCCACGGGAGTGGTCTCTGGGGTTCCTGGGCTCACGGCAAAGTGGGAAGTGGGGGTCTCGGGAGTTCCCCTGAGCTCCGGGAGAGCCTGTGGCTCCTTTAATTCCAGGACCACCCGGCTCAGAAGGCCTTTGAGCAGCTGCATTTCTCGGAGCAGAAGGTCCACGTCTGGTTTCAGGGCTCTAGCCGACTGTTCTGAGATCATTGGCGGAGCGCAGGCTGGTGGCCCAGCCGTCGGGGCGCCGTCCGCCGGGAACTGCAGTCCCACGGAGGTGGTGTTCGGGACGAAGGTGACCGAAGGGACCGATCTGGACACAGGGGGCTTTCTGAAGGAAAGCAGCTTATTACCCGGTGCCAAGGCTGCTGCCCGCGGGGCCGGGGCGGTGGTGGAGGTCAGATCCAGGGGAGAGCCTGTGAAAGCATGACGCCCTGAGTCGTTGCCCCTTGGCGCTGGGGTGGGGGAGAGGCGTGGGGCTGCGGAGGGGAGCGAGGGCGGCCGGAATAGGGGTGGGAAGGGCGACGATGGGGAGATGGGAAAGGAGGCGGGCGGGACACAGGAGGGGAGATGGGGGAGACTTGTGGGTGCAGACAGGTCAGGCAGCATTGCTCCCCGGGGTGAGCATCCCGGGAGGGCGTCCTGTCACTCACCGCGCCCCGGAAGCTGCAGCCACGGGCTGCGTTTCCGGACACTGCGGGTGGCAGTAGCCGCCTCGCACCAATACGATTCGAGCTCTTCGAGCTCGGGCTCCGGGACCGTGTACTCGGCGCCCCAGTCGAAGCGGCGCACGGCGCGACTGTACTTGTAGAAGGCGAACTGCAGCGGCGTGTCGCGCTTCTGCGGGTGCAGGCGCGTCTCGCAGTGCAGGACCACCGCGCCGTGGGCCGCGCCGCGGGTCCCCTCCAAACCCATCACCCTCAGCACCGGTGCCTGGAACAGCTCTGCGGAGAGGGCGAGGAGGAACCAAGGCTGGCTTGTCTATGGCCCTGCAATTCCTCTCTCCCTCTCATTTTCCGCGAGGGCTCCTCGCCGACCCGGAGGCCAAGACCGGGTGGCAGCAGGCTGTGTGTACGCGTGGAGGAAGGGAGGAGAGCCTTCTGAAATGTGCGGTGGGGACCGAGTCCCGGAGGGACGGCAAAAGCTTGAAGGGAGGTGAGACCAGGCCAGATGCTTCCTAGCTCATCCCGACTGACACCCAGCTCGACTTCTCCAGGTTAGAGAAGGGTACGCAGCGCCTGCCTCACCTGACGATAGGGAGCAGCTCCCTCGTCTCAATCCCACAGCGCCCCCTACCACTGCCGCCGCCCTTCTGGCTGGGGCTGAGGCCCGAGCTGCCCTCTAAGTATTCGGTCTCCAGTCGGAGTAAGATGCCAGGGTGTGCGTCGGGGGGAATGGGCACCAACCTCCGAGCAGCCTGCAGGTCAAGCACTCAACCGCGGAGGAGAGGACAGCGCCCAAGGTCTAGCAGAGAAATCCGCCAAGTGGCAGCTATTTGAACCTCCGCCCCTCCTTTCCCCGCTTGATTCCTGTCCTAGAATTTCCCAGGGCTCGTTTGCCACCCTCCCGGGCCCCAGGTCTCTCCCACCTTGCACAGTCACAGCCACCTTGGAGGAAAACATGGGCGCGCTCTCCACCGGGATGCGCATGGTGCCAGAGCACTGGTAGCGTCCGCTGTCGCTGGCGCGCGCCTGCAACACCGTGTAGTTAGCGCTGGAGTGGAAGTAGCGCACGGCCTGGTCGTCGTGGTAGTAGTGAAGCTTGTAGACAACCTTGTCGTACCAACCGCGGCAGCGCATGACCAGTGGCTCGCCCTCGAACACCGCAGCATAGGGCACTTGTAGGATCAGCCAGTCTACGGCAGACCACAGACACGCTAGACTCCACAGAAAATCCAGTCCTGGAGGTGTCCCATCCTCAGCCTCCCTGCTTTCCCCCCTTAGCTGCTCTTCCTCATCTCCCACCAACTCCAGTCCCTTTCTTGAGTGGGCAGGCCTTCCCTGGCGGTTGGCACCCAGCAGCTTCATAGCCCAAGATGCGTTCAGAGGTGACTGGGGAGGAAGGAGGAAGGCTGGTCTTTCATTAGGCACTAGGGAGGCAAAGATGGTGATTCCAGTCTCAAGGAGTATTGCCCAACAGAATCAAGTTTAAACTCCTTAGGACAGCAGCAGAGCCTTCCTGACCTGGGCCCTGCTTACTTCTCCAACACCATGTCAGTATTCTCCCCTGCCTCATTTCTTTACTCTCCCCACCTTTCACTCCTAACACAGACTAAGTTCTAGCCATGCTGAACTGCTGAGAGAATTGGCCCTTCTCTGAGCCCAAGGTCTTTGTCCCTGTATTCTCAGCCAAAAAGTCCCTCCTTCACCTGTTTAAGCTGAGGCCTACTTGTCCTGCATGTCTAGGCTTAGACCTTATCTCCTCCAGAGAACCTATCTGACAACCTGGGACAGCTTTAGGTATTTCTCACAGCACTGGGGATTTACCCAATCACCATGATCATCATAGCTAACGTTCGCATAGCCCTAACACATACTAGAAGCCATTTTAGGTGGTGTACATTGAGAAAGAATTCTGCAAGTATTAGCCACAAGCTGTATGCACTCCCAGTCTGTAAACAGTAACCACTCTTTATCGTAGTCAGTATATTATTGCTCTCGCTAACAATTTCCAAATAAGAAACCACACAGTACAAATACGAAGTGTATGTGTTAATCTGAACATTGAGTGATGTCCTTTAAATTCTAAATACAGATTGTGGCCCACCAGGCCAAGATTATATAATATTCCCTGTGAAGTAGCCAATCCTGTACTTCAATGAACAAATTATTGTTATTTTTTTAATACTGTTTAAAAACCCTTCAAATATCTCTGGAGAGTCAATTCTCAAATTACTCTTATGTATACATGTCTGTAATAAAATTTTGATCAAGTGCTCTATTCAATTGCAGCTTTTTTTCTTTAGCAACATGTCATAATTCATTTTTAATCCTCACAACAGCCAAAGAGCTAGATGCTTTTATTGTCCCTACTTGACTGATGTGGACACTGAAGCACAGAAATGCATCATACTGTTCAATCAAGAGCAATTCTTCCATCTGTGCTCAGCCTGCTTAGGGACACTCCCTTTTCCTGCTTTCCTCTGCCCTTTCCTGCTCACCCCTCCCCACTCCCCAAAGTTCTCTGTCCAGTGTCCCAGGTTCTCAGAGCCTCTGCTCTTCTGAGCTGGTCTCAGAAACAAACAGAAATGTTCATTTGCCTCACACGGTGGCAGGAGGGTAAGGCGGGCACTTTGGGGCTAGGCTGCCTTACTGCCTCTCTCACATAGTGCCATGCCTACTCCAGGGACTCAAGATAGGCCCAAATGGGGCTCTTGCTTCCTGCCCCTTGGGAGTGACCCAGTATCACCTGAGGAGACATGTGCTCCTCCTCCCCCCATGCTCAGACCACTCACCATTGGATACAGAGAGGTGGATGGGGTCACTGACGGGTGCTCCCCGTGTCTGGCATCGATATACCCCTGGAGTCTGTACCTCGATGCTCTTCTTATGAGAAGGCAAGAGTAGGTGGCCCAAATACCAGAGAGTGTTGATGGGCCGGAGCTCCAGGAGCAGAGGGTGATATCCATCACACCTCAAGGTTACTCGTTCCCCCTTGAAGATTGTGGTCCAAGGTGGGTGTAGAGACAATATGGGCTTCTCCAGAGTAGCTGGGGGGCACACAGAAGGGAGAAATGTAGAAAGAAAATCAAGGTGAGGTGCCCAAAGATGTGGTCTGAGGTTGGGAAATCTTAGAAAACCCCAGCTTCCAGGACCCAGCCCAGGTACTAATCCATCTCCGCAGGAGGAGAGACCACATTTTTGAGGCTACAAACTCTCAGTCCATCAGTCAGCACCCATTTCTAAGTGTATACAAGCAAATTTACCTACAGGGATTGACAAAGGGTGAAAAGAGACACCATCCTGGAACAGCCAAGAAGTGGGGAGTCTACTCGAGCTGATCATATAGGGGGATGGGAGTAGAAGTTGTAGAAAATTGGGATGAGGAATGTGTAAGACTCACCAGCTTGCCCACTGCTTGGAACTGCAAAACAAGCAAGAAGGGAGAAGAGAATGTTGGAGATGAGAGGAAAGGCAGGGACTCCTGACCATGTGAAAGACTGAATGTTGTCAAAGCCTGTTTTTCTTCTTCTGCCCCTGGTTTCCCCAGCTCTGAGAAAGCCCCCTCTTATTTACCCCTTCAAAAATAGATAATGAACCTCTTGGGATGTGAGGATTGAATGCCTACCCCCACACTCCCATACCCTGCCCCACCTTATTCTCCACTACCCAAAGTCCTTCTGCCACTGCCACCACATTGAGGACTCACCCAGGAGCAGAAGGGCTGTCAGTGCCCACATGACGGATCTGCCTACAGCAGCTGCAGAAGGATGGAGATGTAATGGCATGGGATGGGGAAGAGAAAGAAAGAGGTGGCCAGTGGCTGACCACTGAGGCTAGGAGATACTGCAGCTTCTCCCACCCATTCCTAGCTCCTAAAAACAGTGGACTGGAGAGAGGAGGAGACAGACTGAATATGTGTCAACCCTCAAGTATCCCAAGAGCCAGGCACTGTCCCATCTACCACCTCTATAGCCACCTCACAGCTCAGGCCAGCCCTGACTCCTACAGTGAAGGCTGGCATAGCTTATGCCCTCTGCAGCACGAGAGAGCTCCATACAACCCCAGGTTCCAGCAGGTGATTCTGCCACCTTCAGTCTCCCATCGACATCCCACCCCATCCAACCCCTTCCCCACCTTCCAGCCAGCCCTGCAAGCCTCAACTGAGGAAGACACATCTTCATGTCCTCAAGGTCCACCCAGGTCCTTTTTTCTCATCAGTCACCATGACAGACATTGGCATGAGGCCTAATGAGGTCAATGTTGGGCAGCCTGTACCCAGAGCTCTCATCCTCCCACAATGAGGAGACAGAAAGGCATGACTCACCAACCACTTTGGCATGGCCCTGGTGTCTAGTTCCCCAGTCAAGGGGAATGTGTTTCCCCTTTTTCCTCCCTTCCTGAAACCCTAAATTCTCAGAAATTTGAAAACTCTTCTTTCCTACCCACCCTGATGATCTCACCCTGTGGCTCCTCCACTCCCTTGTCCCTTTATTCCTTCCTTCCACCTGTCCCTGCAACCCCTCCTCAACCACACGTCAGTCCCAGAACTCCTGACCTGCGGCACAGAAGTCCTGACCTGCAGCACAGAAGTCACTGCAACAGCCCCTCAGAAACTTCTCAGGTCCAACCTCCGGCTCTACTTCTTGTGCTCTCTGAGCCATGTGACCATACCTGAGCAACGGGGAACCTGAATTTTCATGTAAATACTTAATGAAGTTTCCAACCTGATAGTATGTCTCCTTAGACTCTATTCTCTCCTCACCTGTGGCTGTTTAGAACCGGGGCACCTCCTTCCCTTGGAACTCTGGCAGGAAGAAAATCAATTGTCAGACACTGTCAACTCTCATTAAGATAGTATCTTCCCCTCTTGCTGGTGCCCAAAGTTCTACTCTGAGGATTCTCCCATATTTTAGCTTAATGTGCTGGCTAGTCCCTGTTAAAAGTGCAAATGCCTCTTAGGGAAATGTGACTGGTCATTTAAATTGTGCTCACCACTTCAGATCCTGTTTTGAGAGCAGGTTTTGATTAGAGAGAGAGAGAATCATACAGGCCTACAACTAGGGAGGTATTTGATAAGGTGCCCAGGAGAGTGGAGGAGGGTGAGAAGAACTAGGCACTGAGAGGAGAGATGATCAACTGCTGGCTTTAGGAGTGCCCGGTCTGGGCAACACACCTGTGCTTCCCCACACCCAGCCTGATTCCTCGTCTCAGGGCCAGTATGGGGCCACATCACCCACATCACCTACATCACCCACATCCTGCCCCAGAGAGCTGACTTCTGCACCAGGCCTCCATCTGTATGACAAGAATGCAATGCCATTGTCAGCTCTCCTCTTAGGCTACACAAGACTCTATTTGGTTTCTCATCACCCAGAACACAGATCTCAGCCCTTTACTGGATTCCAGAAAAAAATCTAACTGCCCCAAACATTCATGAGTGGTATTGTCTTCCCTGGAAATCTCTGGAATCATTGGTAACGTTCACATCATACAGTAAGAATTTGGCTTGAAAAATCTCCTGCACAACGTTTCTTTATTTTGAGCTCTTCTCTGAATTATCCCCAAATTGGATCTTTTTCTTCATCCAGAATTTTTCTCCTCAGAATTTCTAATTCTTCACTCTTTTACTATGCAGAGGAATTTAGCAATTATCATTTGTTACTTAAGCAATTTTTTGACACCTATTACAACATAGCTTCTGGAAAAGATATGCCATCATTTGATAAAAAACATGTTCTCAGTGATGATGATGATGACAAGATAACGCTGCTGTTGCCAACAATAATGACATCAGCTCACTTTTAGTGAGTGCCTTAGTGTGTGGCAGGCACCACGCCTCTGCTTCACAAATACTACTTCATCTAATCCTCACAAGGCCCTTTGAGGAAAGATTATTATTATCCCATTTTTAAATATGAGGAAACGGAGATGATGGAACTGGGATTTGAATAGAAGTCTATCTCACTCCAAAATCTGTTCTCTGATCTCCCTCTGGTTGTCAGGGATTCAAGGTGCTGCTCGTGGCAGACTGTCATCATTCACCTTTGCAAGTCCCATCTCTAGTTTCTTAATTCTTTTTTACCTTCATTCACACTACTGTTCTTCTCTCCTTCACATAGGCACTCACTGTACAATGTTTACTCTGTGTTTCTAATATATATGTATGTATTTATACTTGAGAAATATTTAGTGTGATTAGTTTACATAAATAGCATTGTTCTAGATATTATTTTCTCTTTTTCTTTTTAAAATTAATCCCATGCATTTAAGATTCATTCACGTTGCTCTACATGCATCTTGTTTCTCACTTTTGCCTTACCCAGTATTCCACAGTTTGCTTCCACCACACTGCACTCGTCCATTTCCCGAATACCCTGGTTGCTGCCCACCCTAGGCTACCACAAACAATTCCACAATGAACTTCTTGGCACATATTGTAAGGGATGAATGAACTCCTATGTGTGAAGGGCTTTGAACAGGGCCTGGTGTGTAGGAAGCTTCGCTTAAGCCAGTGCTAATACGGATACAATGCTTCCCTACAGAGCCGCTGCTGTGCTTCTATGGGATGTGTCCCTGGGAGTGGGACTGCAAAACCACACCCAGTTTATTGGCCAGTCCTGACAACTCACCTTCTAAATATATCTTTTCATATGGTTATTTCTTCACCCAGTGGCTAGAGAGATACTTTAAAAATGTTAATCATATTATGTCGTTACTCCCCCTCAAAATCTCCCAAAGGTGTACTCAGAATAAATTCCAAACACCTTTCCCATGTACAGGGCCATACAGATTGGGCCTTTGCCTGACCCTTGACCTCATTCCCTATGACTTTCTCCCTCCCTCACTGTGATCTAGCCACACTGTGTTTATAATGGTTGCTAGAAAATTCCATGCTTAGTCTTGCTCCAGGCCCTCACTTGCTGTTCTCTCTGCCTGAAAGATTTTTATTCTCCTCTCAGATCTTCACAAGTTTCACTTCCTCACTTCACTCAAACATTGCCTCCTCAGAGAGACCGTCACTAACCACACTGTCTCAAGTAACATCCCCTCACTATCATTCTCTGGCTCTGTATTTTGCTTTATTTCTCTTCATAGCACTTGTCGCTACCTGACATTGCATTCATTTGTTTGTGGTAGGTTTTCCCTCATTAGAATGTAAGCTCCATGAAGGCAGGAATTTTTCTTGTTCACTGCTGTATAACCTAGAACAGTGACAGCACATAGCACATGCAAAGTAGGTATTTGTGGCACAAATAAAGCAAGACAATGAATACTGTGAGATTACTCTCAAAAAGGGCTGCACTTGTTTATGCTCCCACTAGCAGTTCACAGGTCTCTTGTTCCCTCTTGTCATCAATATTCAGTATTTCTTAACTTTGTAATTTTGCCAAACAAAATTTTCTTTTCCTAAATAAGAACATTTTTAAAATTACTATTCTTGAATGTAAACTTTTCAATAAAAAAATTTCAATACCAAAGGAATATAAAGGCCAATTTAAGAATAGACAGCAGTATGTGCCTGAAGGAACTCTGGCAGGAAGACTACTAGAGACCTCCCCATTTCTCCACGTCTCCTCTTGTTCACTGGGAAGGGGGAAGGTTGGTACCAAAAGAGAACAAAAATTTCAAGGAGGCAGGACTAGGATGAGGCTTATCTTAACATACACCCCCCCCTTAAACTTCCCCCTTAGATTCTAGAAGGTCACTTTGTCCCTTCCCTTGCCTCTTTTAAGTTGTAACTGAACCAGGTTTTTCTACCTTGGGCTGCTGGGCTGGGCATAGGGGCCTTTTTGTCTGAGAGGAGCAGTGTCACTCCATATCTGATCACCCAGAATTGGAGATTCTTTCTGTTAACATCTCTCAGATTATTATTTTCTATTCCTTCTGTCCCTACCCAAGGCCCTTTTCTCCTCAGGCTGGATGAGAGCAATAGCCTTCACACTGAGCCCTATACCTAGAATCCACCGCCCTCAATCCCTCTCCTATTCACCCATTCACCCCATACCAGAGTACCAGAATAGTCATGCTAAAGATCACTTTTCACAAGTTGCTCCTCTACTAAAAATTTTGCCTACAGATCCATTTTCTTCAGCTGCACATTTAAGAATCTGTGTAGCCTATTCACTTCTCCATTACTATTTCCTATTATTTTGCTCCACTGAACTCTCTGTTTCAGTTAAAGGAATCACCTTTTTCTATGACATCCGAGTGTCAATTCTTCCCCTCATAAGGAAATAGCAGAGGACGTAAATGGGTGGAAAACCATACCATGCTCGTGGGTTGGCAGAACCAACGTTGTTAAAATGCCTATACTACCCAAAGTGACCTACAGAGTCAATGCAATCCCTATTAAAATACCAACATCATTTTTCACAGATACAGAAAAAATAATTTTATGCTTCGTATGGAACCAGAGAAGACCCTGTATAACAAAAGGAATCCTAGGCAAAAAGAATAAAATGGGAGGCATCAATTTACCAGACTTCAAACTATACTGCAAGACTATAGTAATTAAAACAGTATGGTACTGGCACAAGAACAGGGACACAGACTTATGGAACAGAACTGAGAACCCAGATATAAAACCAGCCTCATATAGCCATCTAATCTTTGACAAAGCAGATAAAAACATACACTGGGGAAAAGAATCCTTGTTCAATAAACGGTGCTGGGAGAACTGGATAGCCACATGTAGAAGACTGAAACAGAATCCACACCTTTCACCTCTCACAAAAATCAACTCATGATGGATAACAGACTTAAACCTAAGACATGAAACTATAAGAGTTCTAGAGGAAAACGTTGGAAATACTCTTCTAGACATTGGCCTAGGCAAAGAATTTATGAAGAAGACCCCAAAGGCAGTCACAGCAACAATAAAAATAAATAAATGGGACCTGATCAAATTAAAAAGCTTCTGCACAGCTTTTTAGAAGAAACTATCACAAGAGCAAACAGACAACCTACAGAATGGGAAAAAATATTCACATGCTACACATCCAATAAAGGGCTGATAACTAGAATCTATTTAGAACTCAGGAAAATCAGCAACAAAAAAATCAAACAACCCTATCAAAAAGTGGGCAAAGGACATGAACAGAAACTTTTCTAAAGAAGACAGAATAACGGCCAACAAACATATGAAAAAATGCTCAACATCTCTAATCATCAGGGAAATGCAAATCAAAACCACTATGAGATATCACTTATCTCCAGTGAGAATGGCCTTTATCAAAAAGTCCCAAAACAATAAATGTTGGCATGGATGTGGAGAGTATAGGAACACTCTTACACTGCTGGTGGGACTGCAAACTAGTGCAACCTCTGTGGAAAGCAATATGGAGATACCTTAAAGAAACACAAGTAGATCTACTATTTGATCCAGCAATCCTATTACTGGACATATAACCAAAAGAACAAAAGACATTTTATAAAAAGACATCTACACTCAAATGTTTATAGTAGCACAATTCACAATTGCAAAGATGTGGAAACAACCCAAGTGCCCATCAATACATGAGTGGATTAATAAAATGTGGCATATGTATACCATGGAGTACTATTCAGCTATAAAAAAGAATGGTGATATAGCACCTTTTGTATTTTCCTGGATAGAGCTGGAACCCATTCTACTAAGTGAAGTATCCCAAGAATGGAAAAATAAGCACCACATGTACTCACCATCAAATTGGTTTCACTGATCATCACCTAAGAGCACATTCAGAAATAACATTAAGCAGGTGTCAGGCAGATGTGGGGGGGAGGGGAGGGGTGTATACATACAAAATGAGTGCGGTGCTCACCGTCTGGAGGATGGACACACTTGAAGCTCTGACTTGGGGGGAGAGGGGCGCAAGGGCAATATACGTAACCTAAACATTTGTACCCCCATCATAAGCTGAAATTAAAAAAAAATTTTTTTAAAAGAAAAAAAAATTCTTCCCCTCGTGCCCTTACTTGCATCATCCCACCTCTGAAATGTCCTTCCTTCTCCTTTTCAGTTCTCCAGGTCCTACATGTTTTCCAATGCTCCACCCACGTATTATCTTCTTCACGAAACTTATCTAATCACACCAGTCAGCAGGGAGTGATCTTTTCCCTGAGTTCCTGACTTATTCATCATCATCTCTACTTCCAAATGCATAGCTGGTAGTACAATATCCTACCTATAGAGTTTGGTATTTGATATGTTCTAAAACAAATTAACACGGTAACTATTAACAAGCACCCACTTAAGAGTTTTGAGGGAACTCAAAAATGCATTTGGGCAACTACAGCCTAAGTTGTGAAATCTCCTATTACAGACAGCTTATCTGCTTGATCACTGGAAGATTGAAAATATGAACATTCTTCAAAAAAGAGCCTTGGATAGGACATCAGAATTTAAGGCTAATAGGTCTTCATTCCTTATTGGGCTCACTAGAAAAACACTGAAGTTTCACACAAAAGTAATATATCAAGATAATGAATATACAGTAGTATTCTCAATCTCAGCACTCTGAACTTTCAGGCTGAGGACCCATTTTTCCTCAGTTCTGGAAAATTCATAGCCTTTAACTCTGAATATTGCTTCTCTGACATTCCATGTATTCTCAACTTTTGGAACTCCTATTACAGTATGTCCACCACTATGTATATCTGCCTGTGAGTAATTATTTATTGAGATCAATGATGGGGTCATGAATTCCATGGATGCAGCCTGTGGGCCCGTGTAAGGTTATCTATTACCTTGAGAACTTTATGTTCTAAGGAAGATAATATATACATAAAATATCAGCCAAAAACTTTTGAAAAATGTTGGATTCTCTCAATCTATTTTCCACATCTCTTAAATTTATTCTTATATTTTCAACCTGTTATTTCTCTGCATTGCATTTTGGGTGGATTTCTCAGCATATTTCTCCAATCTACAATTCTCTCTTTGATAGTGTTCAATCTAGAGTTTATATTATCTACTGAGTTTTTATTTTATTTTCAGGTTTTTGTGTTTTTTTTTTTTTTTTACTTCTAGGATTTTTGAATTGCTTCTTTTTCCTATCTTCCTGTACTTGTTTCAGTCCTGCCTGTTTTTATTTCAAAAGCTTTTATTCTTTTTTATGGATGTTATTTCTTCATTTCTTTGAGGTGGGTTTTTTTGGTTTTTTTGGTTTTTTGGTTTTTTTTTTTGACAGAGTCTTGCTCTGTTGCCCAGGCTCAGAGTACCATGGCGTCAGGCTAGCTCACAGCAACCTGAAACTCCTGGGCTCAAGCAATCCTCCCGTCTCAGCTTCCCGAGTAGCTGGGACTACAAGTATGTGCCACCATGCCCAGCTAATTTTTTCTATATATTTTTAGTTATCTGGCTCATTTCTTTCTATTTTTAGTAGAGACGGGGGTCTCACTCTTGCTCGGGCTGGTCTTGAACTCCTGACCTTGAGTGATCCTCCCACCTCGGCCTCCCTGAGTGCCAGGATTACAGGCGTGAGCCACCACCATGCCCAGCCCTAGGAGCAGTCTTTAATAGGTTGGTATGGTTACCAATATAAAGGAAATGTAAAGGAAAAGATACTAAATACTGATACAATAAGGGAAAGAACTTCTGCACATTGTAGGTAATAAACATGGCTTCTATTACCTCTAGAAGGTAAATACAGAAAACTTAAAGGGACTTAAAGATGATTTAGAAAAATGTGTGTGAGTATATGTGTGTATTTTTTTCTTTTTTGTGTGGCATGGTGGCCCATGCCTGTAATCCCACTCACTATTCCAGAAGCTGAGGCAGGGTGATCACTTGAGACCAGGAGTTTAAGGTTGTAGCGTGCTGTGGTTGTACCACAGCTCTCCAGCCTGGGTGACACAGGGAGACCCAATCACCAAGACAAAAAAAATATTTTTAAAGTGAGAAAAAGTACTTAAATGTATGTATGTATATATTTATTCATTTATTTTAAAGGAGCTCTAAGTGCCTATCAGAGAAGCTAAAAAAATTATTAGTAACTTATATCTACCTATGTACTCTTCTCTATCAGCACCCCCAGTCAGCCCCTTAGAGGTAACAACTATCCTGATATCAGTATTTCCATTTCTGTGCCTTTAAAAAAAAGTTTTATCATATGTATGTGTGAATGCCTAAACAATATATTCTTTTGTTTTACTTGTTTTTAAACATTGTATAATGCTATGCAATATCTTCTGAGACTTGCTTTTTTCACTCAATATTATATTTCTGATTTCTTTTTATATTGCTGCTTTGTAGCTATGGATCATTCATTTTTACTGTTACATAATATTCCATTCTGTGAAAATGTGAAAATAGCACAATTTATCCATTTTTAGGCTGATAGACATCTGAGTTGACTTCAAATTTTTGCTTTTACAGACATTGCCACTGTAAACATTATTATACCTGTCTTCTAATATACATGTACTAAAATTTCTGTCTTGGGTCTATATATGTAGGCATTGAATTCTGAGTTATAGGCTATGCAAGTTGAGTATTCAACTTTATAACATAATGGATGTGTGTAACACAATAAGAAATGTATATTTGGTCTCTGCCCCTGGTTCCTGACACAGAGCTACTAAAACCCTGGCAATTTCCTGAGAGAGAGAGGAGGGAGGAACATCTTTTGTTATTTATAATAAACTCCTTCAACCAAACTCTTAGAAAAACATGGCTGATTGCCAGAAGAACCAATCCTGTAATTAGAGGGTTGGTACTTTCAGCCCCACACCCTGACCTCCTAGAGGAGAGAGGGGCTGGAGTTTGAGTCAATCACCAATGGCTAACAATTTAATCAATCATGCCTATGTAATGAAGCCTCCATAAAAACCCTAAATGATGGAGTTCAAAGAGCTTCCGGGTCAGTGAACACGTGGAGACATTGGGAAGGTGGTGTGCCCAGAGAGGGCATGAAAACTCCGTGCCCTTTCCTACATATCATCTTATGCATATTGTCCATTGGCTGTTAAGTAAACTGTTTTCCTGAGTTCTGTGAGTCATTCTAGCAACGTGTTGAACCCAAGATAGGGTTGTGGGAAGCCCTGATTTATAGCTGGTTGGTCACAAGTGCCAGAAGCCTGGGACTTGCAGTTGGCTTCTGAAATGATAACAGTCATGTGGGACTGACCCCTTAACTTGTGGGGTCTGTGCTAACTCTGGGTAGTTAGAGTCATCATTGACATATAGTAGAACATCCAATTGTTTTCTGCCGAGAATTGCTTTGGTGGAAAACCCACATATTTGGTGTCAGAAGTGTCATGAGTAGAAAACAGTTTTTCCTTTGATGTGCTTGCTATCTAAAGTTAATTTCTGAGACATCAAGCATAGCTGCATCGGGACATCTGCTGATTACAGAATTCTATACCGTACAGGCCATAAACCAGATCCAATGTAACAACCCCTCTTCCCCGCCCTCTCTCCCAACCTCTCCCAGCTAGACAGAAGGAAATAACTAAATGCTTTCTCTCTCTCTCTCTCTCTCTCTCTCTCTGTCTCTCTCTCTCAGTTCTGTTCTTGCTGTCCTCATTCCTGATGATGGGAAACCCTCCCTCTGAGGCTTCTAAGTCCTTGGCGTAGGCTGGGTCCCTTGGACAGAGTCAGGAGATTTTGCTGATGCCAAGCACAGCACTTGCCCTTTAAGATACAGCTTCATTCCCATCTTCTTCAAGATGCTTTCCCTTATTTTGCTGCCCCAACTCAATTCAAATAAACAAAATTTACTGGGGGCTTATATATGCCTCATTGAAGTAGACACCAATGAGACAATGTGGAACAAAGAGTTCAAGGAATACTCTCAAGGAGCTCACACTCCAGTAAATCGAAATAAGATAATAAAAAAATTAAAATACAGTATGATGACAGAGGTGCACACATACACATGGATGAGGAGTACAGAGGTGACATTTATCTCAGCCAGCTGCATCCATTTTTTTCTTCCCTGATCTCTGATAGCTTTTACCATCTTCAAAGGAATTCCCTATTTAGCAGGAGCTTGCAAGATGCATTCATGAAAATGGAAGCATTAACTGAAATCAACTCCATGTAGGATGGCTATAATGCATCTTTGTAGACACATGGTACATTGGCAATTGAATTTCCATTTTTTCAAATCCACCAAAGTCATGACATACCTCTGGTCATTTCTTGCAACTCCCATTCATACAATTGTTAATCGGTCATCTCAGGTTGTGGTGATATATACAGACCTCTATCAATTCCCATCTGCCTCCTGATTCTTCCCCTTGAAGGCGCTAGGAACCACCATAAAACTCTCCTTTCACCATCAGCACAATTCTATTTCCTTGTGGCATGTGTGATCATGTACATATCTTTTGTTAAACACTGTGGGTCAAAATAGCACAGAGTAAATGGCACAAAGAAAGGCCACAGTGGAGAACATCACACCATGTAATTCAACATAACATGCTAGAACACCCATTGGCTGAGGTCATTATAAAGTGCTGTGCTAACTCACTGACCTAAGCAGAGTCTGCCAGGCTGGCTCTCATTGGCTGAGAATGTACAGTAGCAGGCCAAGCACAGAAAAAATTATTAATAGGAAATTAAAATAGAGTCATATATGTTATTAAGGAAAAATATTTCAGACACAAATGGATTAAAACAAATATTTGCTGTTCTGGCAATATTATATTTAATCACATATTTCTAAGCTCAGTAAGATCTTGTGGGAAATTTTTATATACCCTGCTTTACTTGTGTTTTGGGTAGAGGTATTACTGCCCCTCCATCCCAAAATCAAAGCCCTCTGTAGATAGAGACACTGTCTTATGGGTATTCTTAACACAGCATAAACTCAGACATGTAGGAGAGACCAACTGCCTTAGTCTGTTTAGGCTCTATAACAAAATACCATAAACAGAGTAGATTATAAACAGTAGAAATTTATTTCTCATAGATCTAGAGGCTGGAAAGTTCAAGATCAAGATGCCAGCATATTTAGTGTCTGGTGAGGTCTTGCTTTCTGGTTCATAAATGGCACCTTCTTGCTGTGTCCTCATATGGTGGGAAGGTGAGTTAGCTCATTGGGGCTTTTTTTAGTATATACATATTTATATAATGGCAGTAATCCCAATCACAAGGGATTGTGATTGATCTAATCACACCCTAAAGGTCCACTTCCTAGTATCATCACTGTGGGGATTAGGATTTCATATGTATTTGGGGGGTACACAAACATTCAGACCATGGCACCAACTAAATACTAGCATGTAAATAAGACTTTCTGCATGAGGCTGGAAGGAGATGATAATTAAAAAGGGCAAAGGCTCACCCAGAGTCCAACACCCATGGTTTCATTAGGCTAAGATTTCTCATTCTCAGCACCACTGACATTTTGGGCCAGATAAACTTTTGTTGTGGGGTATGTCCCATGCATTATATGACGTTTAACAGCATCCCTGGCTTCTGCTTACTAGATGCCAGTAGCACACACATCCCCATCCCCAGTATGATGACCAAAATGTCTCCAGATGTTGCCAAATGCCCCCTGTAGGGCAAAATTACCCCCACTTGAAACTGCTGCATTAAATTCACCTCCATTGCTTCTCTTTAAATCACCAGATTCTGGTCTGGACAACAGAAGGAAATTCCTGGTCTAGAGAGAGCAGACTTACATTGTCAGGTTGAAAGAGAATACACAATTGTAGCTAAACTCCAGGTATCACTTTATACAACTTATTTGACTCACTTATCTCCATTATTCTAACAAAACAGGGGTACAACTTGGAAAACTACTTATGCATATGTGCTGGCCCAGGAAGATAAAAAATAGAAAGAATTGGATTTATTGAGGTGGTTGAGCAATATTGTGGGTGAATTGTTTACTTCTATTTGGCAGGAGCCTCTGTGGTCCCAGGCTTCCGATGGCCAGACAATTCCCTCAGCTCCATGACCAGGTGGCCCAGGAGAGCTCTCACATCCTGCATGTGTTTGAGAAGAATGCCCATCTGGTGATGCAGGTGGGGGTCTAGCACCCCCTGAGGAGAAGAGAAGCCTGGATCCTCAGAAGAAGGAGTGGACAGCAGAGGCGGCGGCCCAGGGGTCTCTGTAGTTGAAGTAGTTCCTGGAGCAGCTGATTTCTGCAGAGCTGGATTCAAGGTGGAAGATGTGGCAGAGCTGGCAGGACCTGGATTATGGGGCAGAAGGCATACACGAGAGTGAAACCTGACTCTGGCCCTACCTTCATATCCCTGGTCAATCTTATTCTCTGAAAGTGACTGTGGGGCCCAATGGCAAAAGAGCCTTGAGGACTCAAGAATCACTCCTGATCCAAATTTTAATCAGAAGCTTTCCTACCTCTACTTGAAAATATTCAGCAATGAGACCTCACCCTTAGACAGCTATGACTATGAGCCAGTTCCTCCTTTATCAAGACAGAATCTAATTTCCTAAAGCGCACATGATAACTGGGTCTAGCTCAAGTTCCTTATTGTATATGACATTAGTCTAATTCCTCGTCATTGTGCCAGTCTTCAGCTTTTTGAGGACATCTCTGCTGGCCCCCTGAATCACCTCCTCCTCAGGATGAGCATCTCTAGTCCCTTCCATGACTATTATTATTATTTGAGACAGGGTTTCACTCTGTTGCCCTGTGTAGAGTACAGAAGCATCATTATAGCTCACTGCGACCTCAAACTCCTGGGTTCAAGTGATCCTCCTGCCTCAGCCTCCCAAGTAGCTGGGACAATAGGCATGCACCATTACACCCAGCTAATTTTTCTATTTTGAGAGACAGGGTCTCACTCTTGCTCAGGCTGGTCTCGAACTCCTGACCTCAAGCAATCCTCCTACCTTGGCCTCCCAGAATGCTGGGATTATAGGTGTGAGCCACCACGCCTGGCCCCTTCCATTGTTTTTCATATGACATGGGTTCAAGTTCCCTCACCACCCTGGACACCTCCTCTGGGAGTATTTCAGGTCAAGTGCAGCCTTCTTAATGGTGGCTCCCATAGTTGCACATAGACTCCAGACCACCTCACCCTCATTCTAGATATTATATTCCTACAAATGCCCAGAGATGATGTAGGGATGCTGAGATCAATGGGGCAGCAAGTGTGGAGCTGGCTCAGGTCCCTGTCTGGGGGAGGAGTTCTCTGTTTGTGCTCTCTTCCATCATTAGGGACTCTCACTTGTTGTTCCTGCCTCCTCAATGTCCCTTCTTAACCTGCCCACACTGAACCCCAGCTGATCGGCCCCATTCATCCTGTCCCCCTTTTCACACAAACACCAAACAGACACATATGTACTAACTTACCCAGCACCCTGATCTCTAGCTGAGGGCTCTGTTTCCAAACTTGATTGTCCTCAGTGGCTGCCTCACACCAGTATGATCCAGAGTGCTCTTCTGAAGCTGTGGGGATCTGGAATTCTGAGGAGAGGCCCCAGCTTCTCACTGTCCTTCCATCCTTGTAGAAGGAGAAGAGGAGGCGGGCAGCTGACCTCTGCAGGGTCAGCTTTGTCTGACAGCTCAGGGTCACTGGGCCTCCCCCTTGGGGCTCAGCTGATGGTATGGCTCTGAGAACTGGGGCTAGAAATAGTTCTAGGGGAAAGATAGATAAGAAAGAAGTACTCAGCCATCCTACATTCAGACAGACACATGAGAGGCAATCTGAGAGGCCCCCAGTCACACTTCCTCTCCCATGTTTCCATCAGGAATGGGCTCTCTTAGAAAAGTTCCACCTGAAACTTTCAAGTTCTCTCTCTCTCTCTCCAAGTAGACAGGACTGGAAAAGGTCCAGCAATAGGCAAATCTGACAATAATCTAAACACCAATCACTGAACCCAGGGAAGCATAGATCTGGGTTATAGGAAACATGCTGGACTTGGAGCAGGGCTGAATGACTTGAAAAGGCAATGTTGGCTGGGCGCGGTGGCTCACGCCTGTAATCCTAACACTCTGGGAGGCCGAGGCAGGCGGATGGTTTGAGCTCAGGAGTTCGAGACCAGCCTGAGCAAGAGAAAGACCCTGTCTCTACTAAAACTAGAAATTATATGGACAGCTAAAAATATATATAGAAAAAATTAGCTGGGCATGGTGGCTCATGCCTATAGTCCCAGCTACTTGGGAGGCTGAGGCAGGAGGATTGCTTAAGCCCAGGAGTTTGAGGTTGCTGTCAGCTAGGCTGACGCCACAGCACTCTAGCCCATGCAACAGAGTGAGACTCTGTCTCAAAAAAATAAAAAAAGAAAAGAAAAGAAAAGAAAAGGCAATGTTGAGATCTCATCCCTCCTGAAACCCTGCTTGGGCATTTGCCAGCAACATTCTCCTTAAGGCTTCAATGTTCTTCCACCTCCAGGCCAAAGAAAGAAAATTTGGGGATCCCTGTCTCTCCCCACCCTCCTCTGCCATGACAACACTGCTTCTAGCTCTCACCTTGGACTGTGATAGCCACACTGGATGCTGTTTCGGGGCTCCCAGGACCAGGGCTCCTGAAGATGGCACTGCAGTGGTAGTGCCCACTGTCTGCCTGTTGCACCACAGTGATGGACAATTCTCTGTTAGGTCCGGGGGGACCCAGGGCTGACCCATCTCGGTAGAAGGTGACCTGAGTCAGTGGCCAGTCTTGCCAGGCCTGGCAGCGCAGAACCAAGGAGTCCCCTTCAAATATTGGCATAGCTGGGCCTTGGATGATCAGCCAGTCTGTGGCCCAGAGAAAGAACTCAGTGTCACCCACGGCCTCCCTTGGGAGCTCCCCCAATTATGCCTACAGCAGACTCCCCTACACTTTCTCTCAGGTTCCAGGTAACTTTCATCCCTGGTTGGGAGTGTGAAACAACTTCTCTAGGGCCCAGGACTAAGGGCACCCTGGTTGCTGTGGGCTGAAGATTGGGAAGAAAGTACCTCATCCCATGGCCAGTTTCCTGGGAGCACCTTCCCGAGTGGGCTGTGGGGCTGACAGGAAGGGTCTGGGGCACTGATCAGGCCTGCCCAGGACCTCACCGTAGGACACAATCAGATGGAAGGGTTCACTGAAAGTGTAGCCCTTGAACTGGAAACCAGCTTCCCTTTGGCTGGTCAAGTCCTCATCGGTGTGGCAGCTGCTCTCCTCGGCGCTGACAGGTCCTTCACACTGCAGCGTCTCAAAACTGGCAACTGAAGAGGACATAGCCCAGGGAGAACCAAAAAATGATGCTGCAACTTGGAGAAAGAGGACAGAAAATCACCCTCCACAAGCATTCCTCCCTCTCCTTGGAAAATCATTCTTTTTAGAATGAGAATAGGAAGACACCAAAAGCTTTTTCTCCAAGAGATCCTTGTGAGTGTCTCAGAGGGACAGTTTTGACCTTGGTTCACAGGCGTCCAGGTGCTCTCAGTGAATGGACTGTAGTTTGGGGCAGAGAGAAGAGAGAGAGTGAAAGAATAGTAAACTCACCTGGATGACATCCAGCTGTGGTGCAGGAACCAGAGGCCAAAGACAATGGTGAGCCCCGAGTAGGTGGGCAGAGGACAGGAGGGAAAGGGAGACATCAGATTTGAACATTTATTGGGCACCAGACACTGCCAGCACGTTCATGCATTATCTTATTTAATCTTCACAAACTTTAGAGGTATGTGACTTTATTCTCATTTTACAAATCTTAGAGAAACAGCCTTAGAAAAGTAAAAAACTCAAGTTTTAAGAAGAGAGTAAGGAATGGAGCAAGAAAGTCAGGTGTGTCTGAGTCCAAAATCAGTGTTCTTTTTACTTCACTGTGCAGATGTGGTTTACTTCACTGTGCAGATGTGGTCTACTTCGAGCCTCAGACCTTCCTCAGGGACTTTCTCCTCATTCTCATTTTCCCAAAATTCACTTGGCTCTTCAGCCTTGAATACGTTTACCAAGAGTTTTCACCGCCTTGCTGTGTCTCTCCTCCTTCCTTGCTCCCCCTTGCAGGTCTTCACTTTTCAGCCATCTCTATCTTAATGCCCTCTGCCCTTGAACTTTCCCTAGCAATGGCAGAGCCCTTTCTCTGTCTTTCCCTCTACCCCTGACCTCCTACTCCCAGTTCCTACTGGGAACTGTGGAACAATTCTTTGCCTCCAGGTTGAAACTTGGAGTTGTAGATTCTCACTGCATCTCTCCAACCCATCTCTTACCTCCGTGGTTGCCCCAGGCAATCCCGCCTCTGTGACTGCTCCTTGTCCCCTAATCCCTCTCCCCATCTTCCAGCCACAGGCCATTCTCCTGTGCTCACTTCTTCACCCCGTCCTTTCCTGTCCCACTCACATTTGTTCTCTTCCTCACCCAACGGCCCAGTGCTCTTGACTTTGTAACGTCCTTTACCAAGGCCCCTCTCTACTTCCTATTTCTCATCATAGCAGGACCCGGTGCTTTCTCTCCATCCTCTCTCAGCTCCCTTTGCTACTCTGCTACCTCTTTTCAGTTCCTCCACTGTCACTCAACTGAACTCAGCCTCCTCTCCATTTTTCCTTTTTAAAAATAAAATCTTATTGGGCTACTTGGCACTTTCACTCAATAAACCTTATGTGGTAGATATCATTACTCTCACAATTATTACAAATGAGAAAACTGAATCAGAGATATAAAAAGTGACTTTCCAAAGTGACATAGAGCTGGTAAATAGAGGAGGAGCTTGAAACCAGACTATCTGATTCCAAGTCTGCAGTTCTTGCCACAAAACAAAATCCAAAAAACATTGTCCCTACCCAATTTATTCAGTTTAATGCAAGACACTGGTAGATGAAGATATTTCAGCACGAGTAGGAAAATAATAATAAAAAGGTGTCACAGACAGCCACTGAAGCAAAAAAGAGGGTTCAAGGTAAGCTTCCTGGAGAAGATGCCAACTGAGCTGAGTCTTCAGGGATGCCTAGAAGTTTGTATGGGGGAGGGGAAGAGGGAGCCATGGAGGGAGCTCATTTCAGGTGGAAACAGTAGCATAAGCAAAGTCTTGGAGACAGATAAGAGTCTGGTGTGTGAATGTGAAATACAAGCTGATTGGGATTTATTACAGCATAAATTGCAAGACTCAGAGGGTGGGAGTAGAGGCTGAAGAGGTTAATAGGTGCCAGGTTGTGGTGGGCCTTGTATGCCATGATAAGGAACTTGGGATGGTAAACTTGAATTTTAGAAATCACTGCAGCTGCAGAGTACAGAATTCATTTCAAGAACACAAGGCTGGGACAAGGGGATTATTAGTTAGAAAATTGTTGGACCAAGTCATAGATGATGAGGGCTTGTCCTAGGACCTTAGTGATGTTTCAGGGAAGGGGCTATTTCTAAGAACAATTTAGGAAGTAAAATTTGCCAAACTTGATGATTAATCAGCTGTAGAGAATGAAGAAGGAAGAGTCTGTGTTGTCTCTCAGGTTTCAGGCCTGGATGTTGGGATGGTTGTAGGTACCATTAGCTGAGATCAGAAATAGTGAAAGATGACTTAAAAGAGCTAGGAGCCAGGAGAATGGATGAGTTCACCTCTGGTCACATGGTGCTGAGATATCTGTGAGAGGTGCAGGTATATTATATTCTTGTGTGAAGCATGATATTTGAATGTGAAGCTCAAAAGCATGATTAGGGTTGGGGATATGATTTGGGACTCTATAAAGTTGCAGTGGCAAAAATTATACAGACAAATGAGCTTATGAAAAAGATTATGTAAAGAAAGATGAGTAGAAAAGCAAGGCTATAACTATAGAGAACACTAGTGTTTACAGGGAAGAGAAGAGAAGGGGCCAAGAGAAGTACATGTAATACAAAGAGAAAATGGTGCCGTGGAGGCCAGGGGAGTAGAGAATTCAAGAAAGAATAAGTGATCAACTGAGCACAGTACAGCAGAGAAGTCCAACAGGATAAGAACTAAGAAGTGTGCAATGACCAGTCAATGCAGGGGTCATTGAGCCCTAGGTGAAACCCATCTCAGTGGAAGCCAGACTGCAAGCAGTGAGGAGTGAGTGAGAAGTGAGGAAGTGGATATAGCAAGTGCAGACTACTCTTTCAAGAAACTTGTCTCAGAAATGAAAGGTAAGATTTGAGATTGCAGCTAGAGAAGGCATCATAGTCAGATGGGACTTTTAGGACAGAAAAGCCTTGATGATTTTTAAATTCAAAACAAGCCATTCAGGCCGGGCGCGGTGGCTCACGCCTGTAATCCTAGCACTCTGGGAGGCCGAGGTGGGCGGATTGTTTGAGCTCAGGAGTTCGAGACCAGCCTGAGCAAGAGCGAGACCCCACCTCTACTAAAAATACAAAGAAATTATATGGACAGCTAAAAATATATATAGAAAAAATTAGCCGGGCATGGTGGCGCATGCCTGTAGTCCCAGCTACTCGGGAGGCTGAGACAGGAGGATCGCTTGAGCTCAGGAGTTTGAGGTTGCTGTGAGCTAGGCTGACGCCACGGCACTCACTCTAGCCTGGGCAACAGAGTGAGACTCTGTCTCAAAAAAAAAAAAAAAAAAAGCCATTCAGTCCTACACACTAAATTCTCTTATACCTACCCTTCCTATCCCACCTGAACACTGCTTCTTTGTAGGGCCAAATTAGTCCACTTTTCTTTCTTTTGGGTCTTTTCCCCAAAGCCAGACATAGCTCCATTCCCACACCAATATTCGAACATTCTACTTACCCAGTAACATCTGGGCTGCCCAGAGCATAGTAGGGGAAAGGTGGAGGGCCCAGGCTGTGAGGACAGAGCCCAGCTTCATGTTGACTGTGTTTAGGTCTCCTGCAACCTCAACACTGATCTTCTTCAAAATGAAACCTCTCAAATTAGAAAAGAGGAAGTAAATCTAACTGTCTTATCTCCTCACATCTGAGGTCTATTTTCTTTGTCAAGTCTGTGATTGGCTTTCATCATTCAGATTTGGCCAGGTTAGCTCCGGTATCATCTGCATCCTTAGGGCTGTGAATGGCATGATAGCATTCTCAATTGCTCAAGAATTTCCTCACAGGGATCAGAGACCTTTCAAAGCACGTGACTGTCTGATAGCCAACTGGCCTTCACATGCCTGGGGAAAGTCAATGCAACAACCGTCCATTTCACTGGTAAAGCAATGGGGGACAGGAGGTGGCAGATGGCTTGAAGGCTATGTGGAATATCACTGGGGAATCAGTGGTGAGAATTCAAGTGTCCTGCCCCATCCTGCTCCATGGCTTACATGTCTATAGTGACTAAAATGTAGCAAGACAGAGGGGGAAGAAGATTGCCATGGCACCAAGTCAGATATTAGAATCTGTCCACCCAAAGCAAATTTGTCTACAAATTTGTACACAAATTTCCCTACAAATTTGTCTAGACTCATGTGTCAGCTCTCTGTCTCTGCAGCATGATTAAGACTGCTCATTCTCAGTAGAAATATGAGTATGAGGCAGGGAGAGTCCCCTGGGAAAGAGAAGAGGAAAAAAGAAAATCGATTTCCAGGGGAGTCAGCAGGCAACACAGGGCTCAGGCTCCTAGCCAAATCTCAAGCCACTGATCCTAAGGAAATTAGAGACAGGTGGCATCTGATAACTTGAGAAACCTTAGGAGACTCAGAAATAGGGGCGATGTAGAGGCTACAACATCTTCCTTCAGCTCCAGGTGGCCTTCTGGGAACCATTGTCCCTGACTCCGAATGTTTGCTGTTTGAGGATCCTCGGTGGCAGGGCAAATGCCTCTTTGCACAGTGATCACAGACTTCCCGCTTCTTCCATCATAACACCCTCCAGGCCTCCACCAGGTCCTTTGGAGATAAGAGGAGCCATCAGAAATGGAGGCAGGCAGTCCTGCTTGAAGACAGAGGGAGGGACAGCATGACCCTTCAGCTGTGCAAAAACCACAGATCAGAGCAGACGTATCAGCAATATAGGCATGAGAGAGTAGATGTTTCTCAGTCTAAAATAAGCATTGAGAATAAAATTTCCATTATTGTATGTTTTTATGCAGGTGGCCCCAGGGAATCCAAGAGTGGTTGCACAGGGGCGTTGGGGAGGCAGTGAGGCAGTAAGCCTTGCAGCTGATGTGATGTGAAAGACCCAGCAGCCTCAGAAGAGGAAGAAAAGTCTAGCCAGCCCTAACACAAATTAAATAAGTGAAGTGTGTTTAGATAGATCTCTATTCCTAAAACTCCATAAAACATAGAATCTCAGGGTTAGACAAGGGCTAAGAGGCTTCTAAACAAATCATAATCTTTCCCTGTTTATGCCATCCCTTCTCATTAACTGCCCTTACCATTGTCTTACCTGCAGAGAGACCCTGCCCTATACCATCTGTATCAGTTCTAATAGGACCCAACTCTCTCTCTCTCTCTCTCTCTTTTTCTTTTTTTTTTTTTCTGAGACAAGGTCTCACTCCCTTGCCACGTGGTCTAAAGTGCAGTGACGTCTTCATAGCTCACTGCAACCTCAAACTCCTGGGGTCAAGTGATCCTCCTGCCTCAGCCTCCCAAATAGCTGGGACTACAGGTGTGGGCAACCATTCCTGGCTAATTTTTTCTATTTTTGGTAAAGACGGGGTCTCGCTCTTGCTCAGGCTGGTCTCAAACTCCTGACCTCAAGTGATCCTCCCACCTGGGCCTCCCAGAGTGCTAGGATTACAGCCGTGAGCCACCATGCCTAGCTCCAACTCTCAATATGGAAAGCAAAAAGTCACCTGAAGATCTGGGATGAAGCTATGAAGTTCTTTACACTTAAATCCCACGAAGCTGCTGGGAAAATTTCCTCACTTGAAGCTCAATTGATGAACTATTTAAAATAGGTGTCATTCACTGGGGGAAAGAGCACCATTGGGTCTGCTGTGTGCTCGTGGAGACTGAGATTCAGTTCACTGAGTTAGTTCTGCCATCAGGATCACCTCAGAATGCTCCCAGGGAGATGGGACAGGTCCAGGCCCTCATCCCTTCCCAAGACCAACTAGGCCTTACAGGCCCTCCTTGGCTGTTCCTGGCTTATCACTAGTGGGCTGATGCTTAATTTTCTTTCTTTTTAATTGAGTAGATAAAAATATTTATAAAAAGTGTGAAGGTATAAAGAATAATAATATAATGTACACTTTTGTACCCTCATATGGTTGAAGAGACAGAATAGTACCATAATCCTTGAAGTACTGCGTGGGTCCCTGTCTGATTACATTGTCCTCCCTCCCCATCATCAACTGCAATCCTGGCCTTGTTTTAATCACCCCCTTTATTTCATAGTTATAATAAGTTTGTATTTTTGAACTTTTAGTAAGTGGAATCACACTGTATTTATTGTTCTGAGTCTTGCTTTCTTTTGACTCAACAGTATGTTCCTGAGATTCAACCTGACGTTCTGTGTAGCTACAGCTAACTAATTTTCATTGCTGTGAAGTATCCCATCATGTGATTATGCCACAAATTATTCTACCAACAATGGACATGTGAGTTATTTTCAAGTTTTTGCTATTAAAAACTGTGCATTGGCCGGGTGTGGTGGCTCACACTTGTAATCCTAGCACTATGGGAGGCCCAGATGGGAGGATCGCTTGGGGTCAGGAGTTCAAGACCAGCCGGAGCAAGAGAAAGACCCTGTCTCTAAACAAAAAATAGAAAAATTGGCCAGGCGTGGTAGTGTCCACCTGTACTCCCAGCTTCTGGGGAGGGTGAGGCAGGAGGATTGCTTGAGCCCAGGAATCTGAGGTTGCTGTGAGCTATGATGATGCCAGTGCACTCTACCCAGGGCGACAGACCCCTGAATCACTTTCAGATTCATCCATGTTGTGTTTTTCAATAGTTCTTTCCATTTTATTGCAGAGGACTATTTCATTTTATGGCTGTATCACACTTTGTTTACCCATTCACCTATTGATTAATATTTGGGTTGCTTCCAGTTATGGCTACTACAAATAAAGTTGCCACAAACTTTCACATACAAGTTGTAAAGACACAGGCTTTCATTTATCTTGGGTACCTAGAAGTGGCCTGGCTGGGTCATAGAAGTGTAGGTGTATTTTTAGGTAGGCATATATTTAACTTTATAAGAAAATGCCAAAAACTGTTTTCCAGTTTGGTTATATTAGTCAAGGTTCTTTAGAGAAACAGAACTAATATACATATATGAGGAAACTTACAGGAATTGGCTCACATGATTATGGAGACAGACAGATCCCACTATCTGCCATCTGCAAGCTGGACAACCAGGAAACCCAGTGGATGATTTAGTCCAAGTCTGAAGGTCCTGAGAATCAGCAGAGCTGATGGTGTAGGTGCCAGAGTCTGAAGACCCAGAACCAAGAGTGCTGATATCTGAGGGCAGGAGAAGATGAAGGTTTCAGCTCAATCAGAGAAATCAAATTTGCCCTATTCCCACCTTTTTGTTCTATTCAGGCCCTGAATGGATTGCGTGATGGCCACCCAACATTGGTGAGGGCAGATCTTTACTCAGTCTGCCAATTCAAATGCTAATTTCTTCCATAAATATTCTCACAGACACAGCCAGAGATAATGTTTTACCAGCTATCTGGGCATCTCTTAGCTCAGTCATGTTAACACATAAAGTTAACTATTACAGTGGTTGAATCATTTTACAATCCCACCAGCATAGTATGAGAGCTCCAGTTGCTAGACAGCCTCAACAATGCTTGGTATGGTCATTCTCGAACTCCTGACCTTGAGCGATCCTCCCGCCTTGGCCTCCCAGAGTGCTAGGATAACAGGCGTGAGCCACTGCACCCGGCCTGTATGGTCCTTCTTTATACTTTGTACTTTTTATGTTTCATAGTAGGTCAATATGATTTTAATTTGCATTTCTCTAATGACTAATGATGTTTATCTTTTCATGTATTTATTTACCATATGTATATTTTGGTGAAGTATCAATTGAAATCCTTTGCCTATGTTTAAAAATTGGGTTTTCTTATTACTGATTTGTAAGGGTTGTTGTTTTATAATTTCTACATATGTGTCCTTTGTTAGATATATGTTTTGCAAATACTTTCCATCTATGGCTTATATTTTCATTTTCTTATTGCTTTTAAAGAGCAAACATTTTTAATTTTTATGAAGTATAATTTAACAATTTTTTCTTTTTTCATGGTTTTTGTATACTATTTAAGAAATCTCTTTCAAATCTAAGGTTACTAAGATTTTCTGCTATTTTCTACAGGGCTAGCTCTTACATTTAGATATACGATCCATTTCAAATAAATTTTTAAATATGGTGTGAGCTAAGGGTTAAGGTTTAATTTTTCCATATGGCTACCAATTGTTACAGCACCATTTGTTGAAAAGATTATACTCTCCTCTTAAATTGCCTTGGCATCTTTGCTAAAAATCAATTGACCATATATATTTGATTCTATTTCTGGACTCCCTTCAACTTTGTTCTTCTTTTTCAGAATTTCAAAAGCTATTCCATATAATTTTTGCATTTCCATGTAAATATTTTTATGTTTCCATATAAATTTTAGAATCACCATGTAATTTTTTTTAAAAGCCCGCTGGGACTTCATTATGACTCCATTGATTCCATAGATCAATTTGGAAAGAATTTACATCTTAATAATATCAAATCTTCTGATCCATGAAAACAATGTATCTCTCCATTTATTTAAGTCTTCCTTAATTTCTCTCAGCAGTTTTCAATATATAGGTCTTGCACATCTTTTGCCAAATTTATCCCTAAGTATTTTATATTCTTGATACTATTATAAATGGTATTTAGAAATAAATTTCTGATTTTTCATTGTTAGCATACAAAAATACAATTGTATACTGACTTTGTAACTTTGCTGATCTCACTTATTAGTTATAGTTATTTTTTTAAAAAAAAAGATTCCTTGGGATTTTCTATATAGACTGTCATGTCATCTGCAAATAGAGACTATTTTATTTTTTCCTTTCTGATCTATATGCTTTCTTTTTTTCTTTTTCTTTTCTTTCTATTTTTTTTTTTTTTTAGACAGAGTCTCGCTCTGTTGCCCAGGCTAGAGTGAGTGCCGTTGCATCAGCCTAGCTCACAGCAACCTCAAACTCCTGGGCTCAAGCGATCCTACTGCCTCAGCCTCCCGAGTAGCTGGGACTACAGGCATGCGCCACCGTGCCTGGCTTATTTTTCTATATATATGTTTTTAGCTGTCCATATAATTTCTTTCTATTTTTAGTAGAGACGGGTCTTGCTCTTGCTCAGGCTGGTCTCAGACTCCTGACCTTGAGCGATCCTCCCACCTCGGCCTCCCAGCGTGCTAGGATTACAGGCATGAGCCACCACGCCCGGCCTATATGCTTTCTATTTTCTTTTATTGCCTTATTGTATTGGCTAAAACTTTAAGCACTATGCTCAATAAGAGTGATGAGAGCAGATTTCTTTGCCTTGTTTACAATCTTAGGGAGAAAGTATGCAGCCTTTCACCTAAGTATGATACTAGATGTAGGTTTTTTATATATGCCCTCTATCAAGTTAAGGAAGTTTCCTTCTATTCGAAGTTTATTGAGTTTGTGAGGACTTTTTTGTTTGTTTTGTTTTTATCATGAATGAGTGTTGAATTTTATCAAATGCTTTTTTGCATCTATTAAAATGATGTCTTTTTCCTTTTTTAATCTGTTAATATAACAAATTTTATTCGTTGGTTTTTAAATTAGTCCAGGTTTGCATTGGTCAAGATATATTACCCTTTTTATAGAATGGTAGATTTGTTGACTAAAATTTTGTTAAAATTTTTTGTATCTACATTCATGAGGGATATTGGTCTCTAGGTTTTGTTTCTTGCAGCCTTTGCTTGGATGTCTGAGTTGGGAAGTGTTCTTTCCTCTAATTCTCTGGAAGACTTTATGTAGAACTGGTATTATTTATTCCTTAAATGTTTGCTAAAATTCAGCAGTGAAGCCATCTGGGCCTCGAGTTTTCTCTACAGGAAAGTATTATTAATAAATTCAAATTCTTTAATAGATAATAGGACTGTTGAGATTATCTATTTTTTCTCAAATTGTTTGTGTGCAGCTATTAAGGAAATTGTCCATTTTGTCTAAATTGTTAAATTTATCAGCATAAAGTTTTTCATAATATTCCTCTATTATCATTTTACTGTCTATACATACCAGCTGTGATAATTATCGAGAACTTTATGGCTTGTTGTAGATCTATAGGATCTATAGTGATGTCACCTGTCTCATTCCAGAGGATTTGAAAATACATTGCAGTACACAAAGTTATTCTTCACATCTTGACTTGGCTTGTTTGTGTATTTTTTCCAAGAGAAAGAAAAAAAAGGAAGGAAGGAAGAGGGAAAGATGGAAAGAGGGAAGGGAGAGGAAAAGAGAAAGAAAGAAAGAATATACTCAGAACCAGTTTCTAGTTGCTCAGCTAGAAGCAGAAAGTCTTCAGGTAAGTCAGACATGATTTGACATGCCCCTTTCTGGGTGCCTGTTTCATCACAAATAAAGTTCAGAACACACATTCAGAAAGCATGCACAAAGATGCTCTGAGCTTTCCCATGCACCAGACCTCTCACCCTATTGTTTATCTTCCAGAGAGTGACTCCCAGTTTCTAAAGAAAGCCAACCCCTTACCCTCAGATTGCCAGAAGTATGGGAAACTCATTTTCATAAAGAAAATCCACATATTCCTGGAAGACAGTGCCCTGAGTGATTCCTTCAACCTGACTGCTGGCAAAAAATAAAAGATTTAAGGGTGTTTCATGGACGATAGTGCCCTAGACTCTTTCCCTTAGAGATTGAAACTGCTTGTGGTTCTTGGGCAAGAGACAATTTTTTTTAAAAACATGTGTATGTGTATGGCTTTTTGTCTTACTCTCTTTGTGATGACTGTGCAGATTTGTTCAGCAAAACAACTCTTTAACAAAATTGTTTTGAACTGGCACATCACAGAGGCAGGCAGGCTCCTGCTAGGGCCAAAGATGAAGGTTTATCTCCCCTCTCTTTGCTGCTTTATTTGCGACTGCCAGCATAGGGCACAGTCTTCAACTCTCAGCTCCCTGTGGATTTGTTAATGTAATTTGTTATTTAATTGAAATAAGTCTCCCAATGTCTTTGTTGAAGTAGAATATCTTACAGAAGCACCAGTTTCTTTCTCCCAACATGAGTAACTGAGAAAATGAAAATGGCAACAATCCACTTCTGATTTGACAGAGCAATTTTACAAGCATTTATTTTGTGTAGGAAGACAGAGATGTCCATTACAACATTATTGCCCAGGCAACAAATTTTGAAATAAGATACCCACAAAGAATCATGGATTTCTTTTTAAAAGTAATTTTCATAAGACATGGCAATTTTTTTTTTTTTTTGAGACAGAGTCTTGCTCTGTTGCCCAGGCTGGAGTGCAGTGCATGATCATGGGTCACTTCAACCTTGAACTCCTGGGCTTAAGGGCTCCATTCTGCCTTAGCCTCCTGAGTAGCTGGAACTACAGGCATGCACCACCATGCCCGGCTGATTTTTCTATTTTTTGTAGAGAGGGGAGTCTCACTATGTTGTTCAGGCTGGTCTTGAACTCCTGGCCTTAAGTGATCTTCTTGCCTCAGCCTTCCAAAGTGATAGGATTACAAGTGTAAGCCACCACAACAGGCCAAGATATGGTAATTTTTAAAGGAGTTGTACAAAGCTTCCTTAGTCAAATTTTACTTCCAAGGACAGATTGATATTAACAGAACAAGTTGTTAAACAATTATGAATATTCACACAAGTCTCCATTTTGCCCAAGAGCACAAGATTGATATTTTTTTATAAAAGTCTCCAATTTAAGGCCAGGCGCGGTGGCTCACGCCTGTAATCCTAGCACTCTGGGAGGCCGAGGCGGGTGGATCACTCAAGGTCAGGAGTTCGAGACCAGCCTGAGCAAGAGCGAGATCCCGTCTCTACTAAAAATAGAAAGAAATTACATGGACAACTAAAATATATATAGAAAAAATTAGCCGGGCATGGTGGCGCATGCCTGTAGTCCCAGCTACTTGGGAGGCTGAGGCAGTAGGATCGCTTGAACCCAGGAGTTTGAGGTTGCTGTGAGCTAGGCTGACGCCATGGCACTCACTCTAGCCCGGGCAACAAAGTGAGACTCTGTCTCAAAAAAAAAAAAAAAAAAAAAAGTCTCCAATTTAATACCTTATTGAATTGGATTCTTGAACCCAGCTTTATGATACAGAAGGATAATGCTCCCTCTGTTGATTAAAGGGAGAGGGGACATCTCTTTATGAGACTCCTTATATTAGCTATGAAGACTTGTATTTTTAAGGTTAGAGCCTGCAATTTTATTGGTTAGCACCAAGAGCAAAAATAAGGCCTAAAAAACTCAACTTTATTGGCAAAGATGACATAGAAATAAGTAGGATTTTACTTAATAATAATAAAATAAGGTACATAGAGCATTGAGCTTCCAATTATTTACAGTGATACATGGTAATTATAGAAAATACAGAAAAAGGAAATAAAGAAATAAAAACCACCCATAAGTCTGTCTCATAGAGATTTCTCCTATTGATAGTTTGATTTATTTTCTCCTAGGTGGTTTTTTCCCCAAAAAATTAAGGGAGAAAATAAAGACTATGATTAAGTCTATGTATTGACAGAAAAGATAAGTGATAAATATATATATTAAAAATAAAAAGCTTTCTGACTTCTCCTTCTGGGAATATGTAGAAGAGGTACTTTTCTCCATTATTACTGCTAAATACAACTAAAAACCCTGAACATTATATATAAAACAGAAATAAAAAGACTCTAAGAAAGGCAGACCAGCTAAGAATCTTTGAATCTGAGGAACAACATGGTAGTAAGTTCTCTGGGTTTTCTTTTTGCTTCATATATCACACAACTGGAGCTGACCAGAACTGGGTTTCCCGAAACCCAGAAATGCCAAAGGTACAGAAAAAAATGCCCCAGCAACAGTTTGTTCTTCCTAGCCGAAGGACCAGGCCTAGTAGCCTAGCATGACTGAAAATATTTAGACAATAAGTGTGCTACTCTAGCAGTACCACAGAAAAAAATGGTGGCCCCACCACCACTCACAAAAGCATCAGATAAAGTAGACTTCAGAGCAGAGAAAATTACCAGAAACAGAGAGGGAATTTATATAATGATAAAAGTATCAATTCAACAAAAAAGACATTCTAAATGTAAATGCACCCAAAACAGAGCTGCAAAATATGTGAAGCCAAAATGATAGAACTGAAAAAGGTTGAAAGCTCCACAATTATTGTTGGAAATTTCAATATCCCTCTCTCAACAATTGATAGAACAACTAGACAGCAAATCAGCAAGTATATGGAAGAACTCAACAACACCATCAACCAATAGGATTTAATCAATATGTATAGAAAACTTCACCCAAGAATAGCAGAATATACATTTTTTTCAAGTACCCATGGAATATATACCAAGATGGACCATATACTGGGCCAAAATAAATCCTCAACAAATTTAAAAGACTTGAAATTATATAGACTATGTTTTCCAACCACAATAGAATCAGACTAGAAATCAGCAACAGAAATATAACAGGAACATCTTTAAATACCTGGAAACTAAACAATATACTTCTAAATACTCCATGGGTCAAAGAGAAAACCTCAAGGGAAATAACATAAAATACACTGAACTGAATGAAAATGAAAATACAGCATATCAAAATTTGTGAGACACAGTTCAAACAGTACTGACAGAAAACTTCATAGCACTAACTGCATACATTAGAAAAGAGAAAAACCTCAAATCAAAAATCTAAGCTCCCACCTCAAGGATCTAAAAAAAGAGGAGCAAAATAAACCCAAAGCAAGCAGAAGGAAGGCAATAATAAAGATACGAGCAGAAAAAAAGGTCGATAAAATTGACAAACCTCCAGCAAGACTAACAAAAAGTAAGACAGAGAGAGAAGACACAAGGTATCAACATCTGGATGAAGCAGGAACTATTACAATAGAACTTGCAGATCTAAAAAGGAGAATAAGGGAATACTACAATTTTACACACATAAATTTTACAACTTAGATGAAATGTACTAATTCCTCAAAAGGCACAAACTACTACAATTCATCCAAAATGAAATAGATCATTGAATAGCTCTATAATTATAAAGGAAATTAAATTCAAATTTTAAAACTCCTCAGAAAGAAATCTCCAGGCCCAGACAGTTTTACTGGAGAATCCTACCAAACATTTAAAGTAGAATTAACCAATTCTACACAGTCTCTTTTGGAACATAGAAGAGGAAAGAACATATCTAAATTCATTTTAGGAAGTTAGTTTACCATGATATCAAACCCAGACAAAAAAATACACATTCTTTGCAAATGCCCATAGAACATATAACAAAAAAGTCAGACCATATCTGGGCCAAAGACAAATACAGGATTAACACACACACACACAAGAACACTACAGACTAATATTTCTCATGAATATAGATGTAAAAATCCTTAATAAAATATTAGCAAATAGAATTTAGTAACATAAAAAAAGAATTACACACCATGACCAAGTTGGGTTCATTCCTGGAATGCAAGGCTGGTTCAATTTGGAAAATCAATCAATGTAATTCACCATATTAATATGCAAAAGAAAAAAAAAATCCCATGATCATGTCAATCAATGCCAAGAAAAAAAAAAGCATTCAACAAAAATCAACATACATTCATAATAAAAAGTCTCAAAAAAAGGGGTGGCCATAGAAGGGCACCTCCTCATCTTGATAATGAACAGCTATAAAGACTTTTGCCTAATACAATACTTAACAGTGAAAGACTGCAGACTTTCCCTCTAAGATCAGAAACAAGGTAAAAACCTGTACAGGTCTTGTATGACAAAAACAACACTGATGGAAGAAAGTTTTAAAAACTCTAAACAAATAGATATAACATGTTTATGGATTGGAAAACTCAATATAGTAAAGAAGTCAGTTCTGCCCAAAATAGTATACAGGTTTAACACAATTCTTGTCAAAATCCTGGGAAGATTTTTTTGTAGATATAAACGATATTATTTTAAAATGTATGTGGAAAAATAAGGGAACTAGAATAGCTAAAACAATTTTGAAAAAGAAGAATGAAGCAGGACAATCAGTCTAACCAATTTTAAGTATATGTAGCTACAATAATCAAGATTGTGTGGTGTTGGCAGAGTGAAAGACTCTTAGACTAATGGAACAGAATAGAGAAGGAGGAATAGACCCACATACATATGTCGGAATGATTGTTGACAAAGGTGCAAAAGCAATAACACAATGATGAAGATAGCCTTTTCAGCAAATGGTTGTTGGAGCAATTGGTCATCCATAGGCAAAAACAAACAAAGAAAAAACCCTCAGTTTAAGTCTCACACCTCATAAAAAATGAACTCAAATTGGATCATGGGTTTAAATGTAAAACTATAAAACCTTTAGGAAAATACAGGAGAACATTCTTTGGGATCTAGGGCTAGGCAAAGAGTTCTTAGATTTGACATTAAAAGCATGATCTATTAAAAGACAAAGACTCACTGGATATATGGAAATCATAGTTAAAGGGTTTAATTTTTTTGGCTAGCAATAGTTATGTAAATGTATGTTACAATGTGTTTGATGAGAAATCTCTTAAGTAATCTTGTTGATATAAATACTTGTATAATTTAAATGCTCCATTGAAATTGTGCTTTTCAGCAAAAATAGAGAAATTAAGGAACATTTAATTTCAGTAGACACAGGAGTATAATAAACAAAGAGACTAGCATGGTGTGGCAAATGTCTTAGATGACTTTAAATCTATACATTTTTCTTGGTATTAAAAAATGCAAAAGAGGCTGGGCGAGGTGGCTCATGCCTGTAATCCTAGCACTCCGGGAGGCCGAGACGGTGGATCGCTCGAGGTCAGGAGTTCGAGACCAGCCTGAGCAAGAGCGAGACCCCGTCTCTAATAAAAAAAAAATAGAAAGAAATTATCTGGCCAACTAAAATATATATATAGAAAAAATTAGCTGGGCATGGTGGCGCATGCCTGTAGTCCCAGCTACTCGGGAGGCTGAGGCAGTAGGATCGCTTAAGCACAGGAGTTTGAGGTTGCTGTGAGCTAGGCTGATGCCACGGCACTCACTCTAGCCCGGGCAACAGAGTGAGACTCTGTCTCAAAAAAAAATTTTTTTTAAATAAAAAAATGCAAAAGAACTAGAAATAAGATTAGGGACTAAGAATTATTACAAAAATAGAAGAGATTACAATGTACAAGATAGAAAGCAAACAAAGGGAAGACTTGATCAAAAAATCAAAAGATAATTCTGTGAAAAGACCAATCAATTAGACTTTGACAAGTCTCATTAAGATAAACAGGGATGTAAAGATGTCTCTTTGTTATTCAACCAATTAATAACACTATTTTGTCTAATATCTAAGAAGTAACATTGGGACGACCATAAATCTTGGTCATGTTGTTATAGAAAATTGAGTGATAGAGAATAGAGTTTATTTTTTTAAAGAGAGGAATGCTAATGAGAAGCAAGCTAATTTTCCTGGAAGATCTCAGGAAATGTTCAGGAATTGGAGGAATCATGTACAACCAAAGATATGGATAAGGAATGTTTTGAAAATGAGAAGATAATTGTAAATTCTGTATAAGGAGAAGTTAAACTCTTAAGGCTTCTCCTCCTACCCAGGGTGACAGTTTCCAGGCAGCTAATTTTTCCTCACCGTGGTTTAATTCTCAGGAGAATTTGAACAGCCAGCACCTGCAGGTGAGTACAGGTGATTTGAGTATGAGGCAGGGCATAACGGCATCTGCTACACTACCCACACACCGTTTCTCAGGATGCCTCTGGCAAACATACTGCAGCCAAGCAAGGAAGCAAACCTAGAAATGGGAAGACATAAGATCCAGAAAACAGGGTGTCATGCAAAAGACAGATGAAGGGAAGTCCCAGGACAGCAGCTGTGGAAGGGGTCTAGAGATCAAATGATCCAAATTAGTGCTGAAGAAGGAGGGATATCTTGTGGTGAAAAAAAAAAAAAGAAGGAAAAAGGAACTTTAAAAACTATATGATGCATTTGACCACAGGGAAAATAGTATTAAGCTGCTTTAGAATTTTTTTAATTGTGGGAAAAGCTAATAAACACATAGAAAATTAAACAAATGACAAAATAAAGCATTTATTATCTCTAGAGGGGAAAAATCGTTCAAGAAAGGAAATGTAATCAGACAACATTTTGTCTCAGCAATGAACAAGTAGTCATAAGATTGTGAAAAAGCTGTACTGGAGCACTTGGTAGGTAAAGTGGGAAGTGAGTAAGCATAGTATAATAATAGTCCTCATTCTATAGTAGGAGATCAAATAGATAACATCTAACCTTGAAAAATAAAGAAATAGAAGTATATTGTATTGCTTGGAAATATGGAGGTAAATTGGCAGAAGATGTAGTTTTAAAAAATTGAAAATGGTTGCTTCTGGGGAGTAGAGCTGAGGGAATGTGAGGGAAGGGACAAGAAACAGAAATTTCTTGTTGTATACCTTCTATTCTATCTACAATTTAAGTGTGTGTATTGCTATAATATAAAATAAAAGTTTATTTTAAAATGAAAGAAAGCATTGTTTTCACACATATACTTAAAGATATTCACATACAAAAAAAATTATACAGATCACACTTACTGACCATTCTGCAATAAAAGTAGAAAATAAAAAAGTGCTCATTTCCCTTGAATTAAAAAAACACAACAAAACTCTTCTAAATAAACTTTGGGTTAAGAAGAAAATAAAACTAAAGGTATAGATTGTTTTGAAATAATAACTACAGGAGTACATACATATCACAATCTAATGGATGTGGCTAAAATAGCAGAAGAGGAAAAGAGCCTTCTGTGAATCTGTTTTAAAACAAGATGTTTGGAAATTATTGAACCATATTGTAAATCCAAATAAAGTAGAAGAAAGAAATAATATGTTAGAAAACAAATAAAGGCAAAGTACTTGATGCATAAGTCAAAATCTGTGACAAGACAAAACAGACAAATCTTTGGAAAGTCTGATTAGGATGAACAGAGATAAATAGTGGTCAAGGTGGTCAACTCCTTAACAATCATTTCACCTTGAAATGATAAGTTAAGTAAGTTACGGTAATCTCAGTCCCTTTCTCATGATTGACTTAGAAATGGGCACTTGAGCCAACCTGACCAATATATTATAAGATCAGAAGATTGCTCCAGGGCTTCTAAAAAAGGTTTTCTCACTCTCAAGAGACATATAAGAGGTACTTATTACATTTCTTTCTCTAGATATCTGGATATGATGCTTAGAACCATAATCCTCTTGCTGCTAGACCAAGGGCAGTGCCCAGAGAATTGCAGAAAAGTAGACCCAGAGTCCTGATGTATTAGAGACACTCTGTCTCTGGACTCTTTGTTATGTGAGATAATATATGTCCTTAATGTTTAAGGCAATTTAAATCATGATTTCCTGTTATTTCCAACTGAAGTCATCCTAAGGATAAAAGAAGGAAAATTCAAAAGCTAGGAATGAGAGGGAGGATGTAAATACAAACATATAATTTATTACCGAGAAATAGAAGAAAATGCAATGTACGCTGCATACCAATAAAATGGATGATTTCCTAGGAAAATAAAAATTTTCACAATTGACTCCAAAAGAGATAGAAAATCCTAACCAGACCACACATGACAGAAAAAAAGTTCATCAAAGATCTATCATAAGAGAATGTACCAAGCCCATACGATATTATAGGAAAATTCTATAAGTCTAAATTAATAAAAAGCCATAACTTGGGAAGCCTCAATATGACACAGATGTCAATTCTTACCCAAATAATCTATAAATGCAATGCAATTTTACCAATATCTTAATGATATTATGGAATTTTAAAGTACATCTGGAAGAGAAGCAGCACAGTAATAGCCAAGAAAATCTTGAAACAAAAGAATGAGAAAAAATTTGACCTTCTATATATCAAAGTACACTATAAAGTTGCAATAAGTAAAAATGTGATATTGATGCAGAAATGGACAAATAGAAAAAAGTAACAGAAGAGAAGCCAAAAATTGACCTATCAGTTTAGAGTGATAAAGGTAAGATTTCAAATCATTGAACTATTCAATAAATGATATTGAGACAATTGACTTTCATATGCAAAAAAACTATGTTAAGCCCTTACCTTACACCAAATCCAAAAATGAGTTCTAGATATATTAAAGATCTAATATTTTTAGAGTATTTAGGAATTTTAGATAAATATAGTAAGATTTCAAGGAAAGTTAATAAATAAATGATTACCTTTTTTAAAAATGATTACCTTTTGAACTCTTAAGATAAAGAATGCCTTCCTAAGCATGTCACATAATCCAGAAACTATAAGAGAAAAATTTCTTTCATTAATTCATTCAACAAATATTTATTGCATTGTTTTAGTCCCTGAAATATACCAGTGAATAATATAAGCACATAGCCTGCACTGAGCTTACATTTCAGAACATATGTAAATATTCAAGCAAAAAAAATACATAAGATAATTACATATGTCAACTGAAAAGATAAGAGTTCATAAATTTGGAGAGGAGAACTTTATTTCTTATAAAGAGATACAACCTGTAGGCTGGGAAGGGGGCCTCCAGCTGAAACTGGAGGCAGACACTTTGAGGGAGGGAAGAGTGAGACAGAAATTTGTGCTGAATGGGTTGATTAAGTATACATATTCAACAGGTATGAATATGCACAAAGGGGGGGTCCTAACACATGTGTCAGAACAAACATATATGTTACATGCATCCCATGTTCACATTTGGCTGGAGACTTAGGATTTTATTTTTAGTTTTCACATATAATGATAGTTACCATGGAGGAAATAAGAGCAGAGTAATGGCAGTGGAGGAAGGGTGGTCAGGGAAGACCTTACTGAGAAGGGTATCTGAAAGAACTCACCAGATTCCACAGGGCATAATCACAAAAGGCTTTTATTTAAAGGTACAACAAGAGAAAGAAATGTAGGCAATCATTGGGAGTTCAAGAGATTTCCATGTGCAAGCTCCCCAGCATCCTTATTGTCACTGGACTTTATTTGTGCTTTTTGTCTGGATTGAACAGCCAAGATTCATGCAAGGAATCTTGGCTATGCGAGGGCTCAAAGCAGAAGTTCCCAGAGGGGTTTATACGCCCCTCTGCCTATACAGTCAAGCCAGGCTTTCTAGCTGGTTAGGCTAGGCTCATTGAAAAACTATCAGTAAAAAAATTGACTGTGGGAGTCACACTGAAAGTCAAGTTTCAGACTTTAAATAGCACATCATAAACCCTGCTGATAAGCGTGAGACTAGTTTAGCTTATCTTAGCTAAGAGTAAAACCCAGACATCTGGGAGTCCCCCAGAGATAGAGATAGAGCTTTTTCCAGCCAAGCTATAAATCAACTCATCTTCCACACCACTTTAAGCAAAAAAGGAAAATTTTTGAAAGAATAGAAGATATCTGACAGAATAGACAGGTAAGTTCAAGGACCTCAGAAACTACAAGAAACAGGGAAGATTTAGGGATACAAGAAGTCAGTCTCATCTGGGCAGTACCACTGGGATGAATGAACTTCACCTGCCTTCAGTCTTAGTGACACTGTGTCAAGATTTATATGCTAGGGAAATAGCACCCAATTGGCCCAGCTTGGGGTCTGTGCTGTTCCCTGAAATAAGGGATGAAGTCAGTCCACCTACCCATGTAGACTGGGAGTGCAGGTAGGGCTATTTTGCCAAAGCAAAATTGGGCTGTTACTAGATAAGGGGAAGTTAATGCTGCATAGGGAAGAGCAACACAATCCATTACAATCAGATTGATAAGAATTAACAGTGCCCAATATTGACAAGGGTGCCAGGAAATGGGAACCATAATATACTTTGCAAGGACATGTAAACTGTTTTTATAAAGACAATATAAAAGTATCCTTTGAGCCAGCAATTTTACTTCTAGAATCTAACCTGCAGAAATACTCACACATGCAGTCAAAAATATCATCCAAGAATGTTCTTCATTGCAGCATTGTTTATAATCATGAAAAATGTGAAACCTTGAAAATATTGGTTAAATAAAATATGGTATAATGTTTGTACTATGGAATACTATATAATCCTTAAAAAGAAAATACTTCCATAGAAAGAGCTCCACAATATACTGCTAAACAAAATAACTCAACCGCATAATCACATGTAAAGTATGATCCCACTTGTGGTCTTTTAAAAACTATAAATATAAATTAAATGAAATCAGAAAAATCCAGAAAGGTACACCAAACTTCAACAGTGGTTACCTATAGAAAGGGGAACAGGATTGAGGGGAATGAGGACAAAAGCAGACTTCCAGTTTTTATCCCTTATATTCCTGTAATATTTGAACTTACATGCTTCCAATGAGCATTATTTTGTACCTGAATATATTTATAAACATGTGAAAATATATAATGCAATCCAATTTTTAAAATACATATACATATTGCCACAGATAGGAATGTGGATTGGTATACTTAAATGTTAGCTTTAATTACTTCTGGTTTGTGGCTTTATGGGTGACCAAATTTTTTTATTATTTTTGCTTACCAGAATTTAAAAATTTTTTAATATTTTTATTGTTTTCTTTCTTCTGAAAGCATAGATTCAAGTGCCCTGAATATATTCTGTCACTTATCAGTATTTTAATTTTATAAAAGAATATATTATTAGTGTAGTAAAATAATTTACATATAAATAAAAGGAATAGGTTGTTTCCATGTAATTTATAAACAAAGGGACATACATTGTAACTATAAAAATCGGCAAAAAATAAATGCACAGGAAAATCTCAAAAGAAAAAACATGAATGGCTAATAATCTTAAACTCCCTAAATTCCTAAAGCACATAGTTTGGCATAAAGTAAGGCCTCAATAACCCAGTACTTATAATTACTGTTTCTTGTTACTACAACAATATGTGCATATGAAATCTGATCGTGGGATCATAAAAAGTATCATAGAAATCTGTGGAAACCACCCAAGAAAGGAAGCTACTAAAGCCTGAATTCAAGAAGAACATTGCATAATGATACTGTATTACAGTCCCAGAAAAATGAAGCTTCTTCAAGGACACTCACCAAGCCCTCAAAGAGACTGTCAATCATGTTTCTAACCTACTGGTGATGGCTTCTCTGAGAAGGTCACATATTTCTGGTAACTACACTGGGAGGACATCAGAACAGGAAGAGTCAGCAATTTCCACTGAGGACTCATCTGAAGTTTGACTTCCTGAGAACTTGTGTTGCAAAACAAAGTGATTGTTTTATTTGCCGTAGGAGGAAAGGGAAGAAGATATAAAAACAAGAATACAGATTCACTAGAAGAGTACAGTCATTTTTTTTAAGATGGCAGATCAGAGACACCAGCTACCAGATCATCTCAGAAAGAAGGAAAAGTTTTAGATGAAAAAGAAAAAGCAAACAATCATAGATCAGGTGTAATTCCAAGGGAAATGTGCCAGAACCTACCAGAGATTTCAAAGGAAGAAGTTGAGGAGCAGAACAAGGAGGAAGATATCAGCAGAGATCAACCCTGAAGAGGGTTGGAGTCCAGTGAGAAGGGACATCTCTGGCAGTCAGTGGGCTCCTTCTACCAGTGAACTGGGAGCTTCTCGAGGACAAAGCTCTAGGCTGCTAGCGCCCTCTGGGCTGCTTGCAGTCACCACAGACAGGAGCCAAGGTGGCAGGCACCATACTGCTTCTCCACCTACCATGCATCTTTGTCCTCCTCAGGGAGCTTCACCCCTCAGTTTTTGTCTCCCTTGCTCCCACACAAACATTTCTCAACTCCATTGCAGACTGTAGGAGACCCAGGGGGCCAGCGGCTCCTGGGGCATCTGTGTGACCCCAGAGCCTGGACATTCTGGACAGGCTGCCTTCTGGAGAGAGGGACAGAGATGACCACAGTGCTAGTTTTCTTCCATTCAGACTCTTTTCCTCTCCTTTCTCTCCCCGACCTATGGCTGCCAAGAGAGACAATTGGGCTGGGGCTCACAGGAACTGCTCTTCCCCTCTGTTGGTGCATCCACCACACCGGGGCTTCCACAGAGAGTGTGGCTCAACCTTTCCTCTTAAAGACCTGCAGCAGACTAAGGGGTGCTCAGACTGTGAGCTCCCTGCTCACTGGCCCTCCCTGGTGTTACTTGCCTAGCTTCTCCATCAGAGCAGGACACACCCCAAAACAGAGGGACATCAAACCTGCTTGAGCAGCCCATTGGCAACTCAGGACCAGCATGCTTCTCCCTGGCACAGTTAGGGATTGATCTTCAGGACCCCCAGGACAGGCCCACAGGCCAGATCCTGTACCCTCAGTACTTAATTGTGTTGCTTGGGAGAACAAAAGGGAGATTTGTGAACTAACCTCAGGAGGTGATGGAGCCCACATGGTCAGAACTGAAAAGAGAGTTGCAGAGTGGGTCCCAGCACTCTTGTTGGGGAGCTCAGCTAGTCTGAGCTCCTGTCTGCTGATAGACACCAGACGGATACTGAGGAGCAGGGAAGAGAGGAGAGGAGCGAAACCTGCTCCTGATAGCCAGATTGTGAATCTAAATGGCCCCCACCCACAAGCAGACTTTCTGGCTGGGTGGGGCCAGTTCAGCCCCTCCCCTGGTGGCCTGGGAGTGGACCTTTGAGCCCTGGTGAGACAGCCACCTTACCAGCTTTTGTGGAGCCTGAGGGAAGGTTCACCTGACTCAGCTCCACCCAGCCACACTCCCCCACATGCCTCTGCTGTGGTGGAGAATCAGGACTCACTTGGAAGTTCCAGGGTCCCACTCACTACTTGGGGCATTTGAGTGCTTCTTCTAAGGGAGTAGAGCCCGTCCCAGGTCCCCAAAACAATACAGCAGCCTGTTCCTTACAACAAGTGCCACCTACTGATAGGGAGATCAATTTGCACAGCCTTTTACAGTATTTACTGACTCAATCATATAGGCTGTGTTTGATCCTTACCCACAAGCACCACCTACTATTTCAGAGATTAAACTGGACATGTCAATACAGTTCACATGGTTCAGAAGACCATGAGCCTGGGTAAAGAGAAAGGATTTCAAGGACCTCCATCATCCCTCATCAAAGAGAAACAGGGAATCTGCCCACATACATAGCTGACCACTGCTACAACCTACAAACAACTAGCAACTGAGAAAATCACCACACTAAGGATATCTATAACCAAGGCATCCACCCAAAACCTAGATTGCCATCAAAGCACCCACAAGAAAAGCCATTGTTCTTACCCAACATATGCTACAGCCATACCCTTATGAGGGAGAAGAAAAAAGCCCTATCTAAACAAAAGAAAATCCAAAAATAGGAAATGACAGCTGATGAGAAGGAATCAACAAAAGAACTCTGGAAGTATGAAAAATTAGAGCAAAAGGACACCCCCAAAGGAGAACACCAGCTCTCTAGCAATGGATGCCAACCAAAATGAAAATACTGAAATGACAGATAAAGAATTCCAAATATGGATTATAAGGAAGCTCAATGAAATCCAAGAGAAAATGGAAAACAAACTCAGAGACCAGAAAAACAATTCAGGAAATAGATGAAAAATTCATTAAAGAAATCAACACATTAAAAAAATAGAACTTCTAGAAATGTAAAATTCATTTAAGGAAATATAAACCACAGTGGAAGGTTTTAAGAATAGACTAAACCAGGCAGAAGAAAGAATCTCAGACCTTGAAGACAACTCTTTTGAATGAACTCAGTCAGTCAAAAATAAAGAACAGAGAATTGAGAGGAAAGAACAAAGCTTACAAGAAATATGGGATTATGTAAAATGGTCAAATATAAGAATCATAGGCATCCCTGAGAGTAAAGAAGAAAATGTACAAGGGCTGCAAAATCTATTTGAAGGAATAACTGAGGAAAACTTCCCTGGTCTTGCTAGAGATAGAGATCCAGGTACAAGAAGCTCAATGAACACCTGGGTGATACATTGCAAAGAGGCAGTCACCAAGACACATAGTCATCAGACTGGCCAAAATCAACATGAAAGAGGAACTCCTCTGAGCCCTGAGGTGAACACATCAAGTGTAACTTACAAAGGAAAACCCATCAGGCTAAGTACAGACTTCTCAACTGAGACCTTGTACACCAGAAGGGATTGGGGACCCATCTTCAGTCTTCTTAAACAGAACAACTTCCAGCCTAGAATTTTGTATCTTGCAAAACAAAGTTTCATATATGAAGAAGAAATAAAGACTTTTCCAGACAAGCAAACACTGAGGGAATTTGTCAAGACCAGACCTGCACTGCAGGAAATACTCAGAACTGCATTACACACAGATTAGCACAATACACACCCACCAGTGTAAAACCACCCAAAAGCTAAAGCTCAGAGCTCATATAAAACAATAGCCCATGAGGTAAAATGAAGCAATAGGGTATACTCAACAGGATGAATAGAACAGCATCCCACATATCAATTCTGTCAATCAACATGAATGGTCTGAATGCCCCACTCAAGAGACATAGGCTGAATGGGTGAAAAAATACAAACCAAGAAAGGCCAGGCATGGTGGCTCACACCTGTAATCCTAGAACTCTGGGAGGCCAAGGTGGAAGGATTGCTTGAGGTCAGGAGTTTGAGACCAGCCTGAGCAAGAGCAAGACACCATCTCTTTTTTTTTTTTTTTTTTTTTTTTTTTGAGACAGAGTCTCACTCTGTTGCCCGGGCTAGAGTGAGTGCCGTGGCGTCAGCCTAGCTCACAGCAACCTCAAACTCCTGGGCTCAAGCGATCCTCCTGTCTCAGCCTCCCGAGTAGCTGGGACTACAGGCATGCACCACCATGCCCGGCTAATTTTTTCTATATATATTTTTAGCTGTCCATATAATTCTTTCTATTTTTAGTAGAGATGGGGTCTCGCTCTTACTCAGGCTGGTCTCGAACTCCTGAGCTCAAACGATCCGCCCACCTCGGCCTCCCAGACAGCTAGGATTACAGGCGTGAGCCACCGCGCCTGGCCCAAGACAACATCTCTTAAAAAAAAAAAAAAAAATACAATCCCAGTATCCGCTGTCTCCAGGAAACACATCTAACCCACAAGGACTCATACAAACTCAAGCTGAAAGGATGGAAAAAAATATTCCATTCAAATGGAAACCAAAAGAAAGCAAGTGTAGCCATTATCATATCAGATAAAAGTGACTTTAAATAAACCATAGTAAAGAAATACAAAGATGGTCATTATATCCTGGTTAAGGGAGCAATTCAACAAGGAGACATAACAATACTAACCATTTATGTCCCTAACACAGGAGCACCCAGATTCATACAGCAAACCGTACTAGATCTAAGCAAAGAGATAAACAGCAGCATCATAATTTCCAGGGATTTCAACATCCCACTGACAGAACTGGACAGATAACCCAAGCAGAAAATAAATAAAGAAACATTGGACTTAAATGGGACTCTAGAACAAATGGGCCTAACAGATATCTACAGAATATTTTACCCCAAAACTACTCAATAGACATTCTTCTCATCAGCACATGGAACATTGTGAAAGATACAGAATATCTTAGGCCACAAAACATGTCTCAACAAATTAAAAATATAGAAATCATACCATATGTCTTCTCAGACCACAGTGGAATAAAATTAGAAATCAACTCTAAGGGAAACACTCAACTCTACACAAAGTCATGTACATTATACAAGCTTCTGCTGAACAATTATTAATTAGGTCAATAATGAAATTAAGATGGAAATCAAAATTCCTCAAACTGCCTACATCAAAAAGACAGAAAGATCACAAATTAATCTTATGACATGTCTCAAGGAACTAGAAAAGAAGAGCAAATGAAACCCAAAGCTAGCAGAAGAAAAGAAATAACTAAGGTCAGAGCAGAACTAAATGAAATGGAAAATAAAAGAACAATACAAAGAATCAATGAAACAAAAACTTGGTTCTTTGAAAAGATAAACAAAATTGATAGATCTCTTGCTAGATTAACCAGGAATAGAAGAGAAAGGACCCAAATAAGCTCAATCAGAAATGAAAAAGAAGATATTACAACTGATAGCAGAGAAATACAAAATATCATCTGTGAATACTATGAAAATTTCTACACACATAAACTCAAAACTATAAAGGAAATGCACAAATTCCTGGAAACACACAACTTCCCAAGACTCAGTCAGGAAGAAATACAACTCCTGAACAGACCAGTAACAAGCAACAAGATTCAAGCAGTGATAAAAGATCTTCCAACAAATAAAAGCCATGGACCAGACTATTCACAGACAAATTTTACCAAACTTACAAAGAAGAGCTGATATCCATGCTGCAGAAACTATTCCATAACATTAAGAAGGAGGGAATTCTCCCCAACTCATTCTACAAAGCCAATGTCACCTTGATACCAAAGCCAGGAAAGGACACAACAAAAAAAGAAAACTACAGACCAATATCCCATATGAATATAGATGCAAAAATCCTCAATAAAATACTAGCAAACTGAATTCAATGGCACATCAAAAAAAAATAATAATAATCCACCATTACCAAGTGGGCTTCATCCCAGGGATGCAAGGATGGTTCAACATACACACATCAATAAATGTGATTCACCACACAAACAGAAGCAAAAACAAAGACCATATGATCATCTCTATAGATGCAGAAAAAGCATTGGACAAAATTCAGCACACTTTCATGATAAAAACCCTCAACAAACTAGGCATAGAAGAAACATACCCCAAGATTATAAAAAGCCACATGGCAAAGCCACAACCAACATCATACTGAATGTGGAAAAGCTAAAAGCATTCCGACTAAGAACTGGAACAAGACAAGGGTGCCCATTGTCAACACTCCTGTTCAACACAGTGCTGGAAGTCCTAGCCAGAGCAATTACGCAAGAGAAAGAAATATAGTGTACCCAAATTGGGAAAGAGGAGGTTAAACCATCACTTTTTGCTGATGATATAATCTTATATCTAGAAAACCCCAAAGACTCCTCTAAGACACTCCTGGAATTAAGAAATAAGTTCATTAAAGTCTCAGGTTACAAAATCAATGGACACAAATCAGTAGCATTCCAATACACCAATAACAGTCAAGCTGAGAGTCAAATCAAAGATTCAGTACTATTCACAATAGCTACACAGAAAATAAAATACCTAGGATTATACTTAACCAAGGAGGTAAAAGGTGTCTACAAAGAGAACTATGAAACACTGAGGAAGGAAATAATGGACAACACAAACAAATGGAAAAGCATATAATATTATGCTCATGGATTGGTAGAATCAACATTGTTAAAATGTCCATACTACCCAGAGTGTTTTACAGATTCAATGCAATCCCCATCAAAATACCAACATATTTCACAGATCTAGAAAAAAATAATTCTATGCTTCATTTGAAACCATAAAAGAGTCTAAATAACCAAAGCAATCTTAAGCAAAAAGAACAAATCTGGTGGCATCACATTACAGACTTCAAACTATACTACAAGGCTATAGTAACAAAAACAGCATGGTATTGGCACAAAAATAGAGACATAGACCAACAGAACAGAACAGAGAACCCAGATATACAACCATCCACATACAGCCAACTGATCTTTGACAAAGCAGACAACAATATACATTAGGGAAAATGTTAGGCAGGGACTAAATCTGCACATGGCAGATACAGGCCAGGAGGGTGGTTCCTAGTGGCAGAGAAGCCAGGTGGGGGCGGGGGTGGGAAAGGACTGCAGGAAAACACAGCTAACAACTGCAAAGAGCAGGAACTTGAGGTTTTGAGGCATGTGCACCTGTGGAACTGCAACTTTGTTATAAGAACACCTGTCAATCATGTATATTAATCATCTGGTAATATCCCACACCTCCCTTGAGCCCTCCCCCAGACCAGGCCAATAAAAAGAAATTACCTTGGAGTTCTCAATGTCTTTCTCCATTCATGGAGCCTGATCTGTTTTGGATAGCTCCCTTCTTTTCTGCAATAAAAGTTGCTTGTGTAGAATTCCTTCCTGCCTGTGGTCACTCCATCACACCCTGCTTGTGAATTTTCCAAGCAAGGAGCCAAAGGACCAGGACAACAGTCTGCCAAGAAGCTGGACCTGACAGAAACGAAGCCCTACTCAATAAATGATGCTGGGAAAATTGGACAGCCACATGCAGGAGAATGAAACAGGATCACTATCTCTCATCACTCACAAAAAATAATTCAAGATGGAAAAAAGACTTAAATGTAAGGCATGAAACCATAAGAATTCTAGAAGAAAGTGTGGAGAAAACTCTTCTAGATTTCAGACTAGGCAAAGAATTTATGAAGAGGATCCCAATGGCAAACACAGCAGCAACAAAAATAAATAAGTAGGACTTGATTAAATTAAAAAGTTTCTGCACAGCTAATGAAATAAGCAGCAGAGAAAATATAAAACCTACAGAATGGGAGAAAATATATACAAGCTATACATCTGATAAAGGGCTAATAACCAGAATCTATAAAGAACTCAAGTAAATCAGCAAGAAAAAAATAACCCCATTAAAAAGTGGGCAAAAGACATGAACAGAAGCTTTTCAAAAGAAGATAGACAAATGGCCAAAAAACATGAAAAAAATGCTCAAAATCACTAACCATCAGGTGAATGCAAATTAAAATTGTGATGAGGCTGGGCATGGTGGCTCACACCTGTAATCCTCGCACTCTGGGAGGCCGAGGTGGGAGGATTGCTGGAGGTCAGGAGTTCAAGACCAGCCTGAGCAAGAGCGAGACCCCGTCTCTACTAAAAATAGAAAGAAACTAGCTGGACAACTAAAAATATATAGAAAATGTTAGCGGGCATGGTGGCGCATGCCTGTAGTCCGAGCTACTTGGGAGGCTGGGGCAGGAGGATCCCTTGAGCCCAGGAGTTTGAGGTTGCTGTGAGCTAGGCTGACACCATGGCACTCTAGCCCAGGCAACAAAGCAAGACTCTGTCTCAATAAATAAATAAATAAAATAAAACCATGATGAGATATCATCTTACCTGAGTTAGAATGGCTTTTATTAAAAAGTCCCAAAACAATAGATGCTGGTGTTGATGCAGAGAGAAAGGAACACTTATACACTGTTGGTGGGATTTCAAATTAGTACAACCTCTATGGAAAATAGTATGGAGATTCCTCAAGAGCTAAAAGTAGACCTGTCAACAATCCCATTACTGGGTATTTACCCAAATGAAAAGAAGTCATTTTATCAAAAAGACACCTGCACATGAACATTTACTGCAGCACAATTCACAATTGCAAAGATGTGGAATCAACCCAAGTGCCCATCAATTCATGAGTGGATTAACAAAATGTGATATATGTATACTATGGAATACTATACACCCATGAATAAGGATGAATTAAGGACTTTGCAGCAATTTGAATGGAACTGGAGACCATTATCCTAAGTGAGGTATCTAAAAAATGGAAAAACAGGCCGGGCGCGGTGGCTCACGCCTGTAATCCTAGCACTCTGGGAGGCCGAGGTGGGCGGATCGTTTGAGCTCAGGAGTTCGAGACCAGCCTGAGCAAGAGCGAGACCCCATCTCTACTAAAAAAATAGAAAGAAATTATATGGACAGCTAAAAATATATATAGAAAAAATTAGCCGGGCATGGTGGCGCATGCCTGTAGTCCCAGCTACTCGGGAGGCTGAGACAGGAGGATCGCTTGAGCTCAGGAGTTTGAGGTTGCTGTGAGCTAGGCTGACGCCACGGCACTCACTCTAGCCTGGGCAACAAAGTGAGACTCTGTCTCAAAAAAAATAAATAAATAAAAAATGGAAAAACAAATACCACATGTACTCGCTATTAAATTGGAACTAACCAATGTACACAGAGGGAAGTAAAACTCAGTGGAAATCAAGCAGGGGGCAGGGGGAGGAGGGGGAGGAGGTGAAAACCTACCTAACAGGTACAATGAACACTATCTGAGTGATTGCACGCTTATAACCCTGACCCATAACAAAATCAATACATGTTACCAAAAATATTTGTACCCCTGTAATATTTTGAAATTAAAAAAAAACAGAAATAAACAAAGACAATCTTTCTAGGGACTACTTGGCAACATCCCTTAAGATGTGCATTTATTCAACACAGCAAATTCACTTCTAGGAATGTAACCTACAGAAACAATGAAACCTCATGTGCAAAGATTTACGTATAATAATATTGATAACAGAGTTGTTTGTAATCGGAGGGCAGGAAGGAAGGGAGAGAATAAAGGAAATCAAAATCTCCATCAATAGGAACCAGTTAAATAAATAAATATGGTGCAGTGCATGTATAAAAAGCAATATTATTTTTCCACTAAAAGTGATGTTGTGGGTAAATATTACTGAATATGGAAATTGTACACATATGTTACTCAGTTTAAAACAGATTACAAAATTCTATGTAAGTTTCTATTTATATGAAGTTCAAGATCAGACAGAACCAATATGTAGTGATGGAGGTCAAAACAGTGGTTTTCCTGGAGGATGGAAGGAAAGTGAGGCTGATTTGGAAAGAAGTAAGGGAACTTTCTGGAGTTATGGAAATGTTCTAATATGACATTCTTGGTGTATGGCTTGTAGGGAGTGGGGCAACAGGATGGGTATACTTCTGCCAAAATTCATCACTATGGTCACTTAACATCTATGAATTCCATTTTATGTAAATTATACTTCAATTTAAATAAGATACAAAATCTTCAAGTGTCCAACATGATCTTAATTTTATGATAACAATGTTTCTAAAAACACACACACACACAAAAGAGTACAGTCATGCATTGCTTAATGATGGGAATACATTTGGGGAAATGTGTCATTAGGCAATTTCATCATTGTGCCAACATAATAGAGTGTATTTACACAAACCTAGATGGTACAGTCCACTCACCTAGGCTATATGGTATAGCCTATCGCTACCAGGCTACAAACCTGTACAGTATGTTACTGTACTGAATACTGTAGGCAATTGTAACATAATGGTAAGTATTTGTGTATCTAAACATAGAAAAGGTATGGTAAAAATATGGCATTAATATTATGTTATGGGACCACCATCATATATGTCGTTGGTTGTTGAACTAAACACCATTATGAAGCACATGACTGTATTCAGTTTTAAGAAGAGCAGCACTCACCCTACACTCCAAATCTCCACCTGTCCTCTCCCCCACATCCTATATATTACCACCTTCCCAAGATTCTTATCGTTGATGAGACCTCAAATAGTTCAGGTTACACTGAACTAATATAGCCTTGAAAAGATAAACAGTATGTTGTTTCTATAATATTTTATCATAAAAGTAATACAAGATCTTTATAGAAAAATAAAGAAAATTAAAATCATCAATAATTCCATCACCTTGAAAAAAATCACTTTTAATGTGTCAGTGTTGGTTAATCTATTTTAACATTTCTGAATTCATATAAACTTACATAATTGTTCTCGTAACCTGTAACATAAGCATTTTCCACGTTGCTACAATCTCTTAATAGCAGTAATTTTACTAATTTTATCAGCTGTGTGGATGTGTAATAGAAGAGTCTTGATGTCGAGAAGTGCTGAGGCACAGAAGGTGCAGTTAGTCATCCAGGACCATGTTGTCTATGGCTTCAGGACTCAGACAGATTACTCTGGAAGAGTCCTTCTCCTTTGGAACTGTAGCATCCCCTTGTCCTCCCCAACAGGAATTTAGGCCAGGAGAAACCAAATCCTTGCCTCTCTTCCCAAATCCCAGAGCAAGACAGTGGAGACTAAATGCGGTTCTGGTAATCGGGCTCTGTGTCTTCCTCTAGAGCTTCTGGGTGCAGGAGAAGTGAATAGGTGATTGTATTCTCAGCCTAGAGAAAGCAGAAATGAGCAATGGGGATCCACAGACAGGGCACAGGAAAGAAGGCAACAGAAGAGGCATCAGGGGAGAAGGGAGGGTGGAGAAGGAAAAGCAGATAGCTGGCATCACCCACCTCAACTTTGGCAGCCTCCTCAGCATCAGTGACATTGGCTGTGGGCAAAAAGAAGACAGATCAGTCAGGGCACTGCTTAGAAGAGGGCCTGCCAGTGCTGATGCTGCAAAACCAAAGCCCAAACCAGACCCAAAGCAGACTGCTGCCCCATCTCGGGCCTGTCAGCCAAGCGCTGGGTAAAGATGGTTTCATTTACACACCCTTGGGGTGTCCCAGACGCAGTCCTCCCCACTGGCCACACTGGCAAAGGCAAGCAGTCATCTGTGCCTCATTCTATTCAGATGATTGCTGAGCTTTCCTAGAAGCAACCCAGGCAGCTTTGGGGATCTGAGATATTAGGAAAGAGGCAGGGGTTGTTCAGTATCAGAATGAAGAAGTCTAGGTATTTTCTAGCCACAGACTTCAGGGAGAGAAAACTGAGGTCTATTTCTACATTGTCCAAATGTAGTGCTTGTTAGTTGGAACTTTAAATAATCTAGTACTCCATGACATTAAAAAGAAAGAGAGAATGAAAGTGAGTGAGAAAGAGGGAGAAGACAGAGAGAAATGGAGGAAGGAAGGAAGGAAGGAAGGAAGGAAGGAAGGAAGGAAGGAAGGAAGGGACAGACAGAAAGAACCTACTCTGGTAAATGTCCTAAACACCAAATTCCCTCATGTTTTTGCCATAAACTCACTTTGCCACTGTGAAAAGCATCCTCAGTGTCTACAAATCAGCATTTCTCAGGAAGCTGGGGAGGAATCTGAGACAATGCATCTAGTCTTTCCTCTCATCCCCTGGACACAAAGAACCTTTATTTGCTATGCTCCAAATTCTGTGACAAACCACATTCTAAATTCCCCTTCTCAGATAACCCTCAGTGATCCCAGCAACCTGGCTATGCCTTTTGGGAAACCACGAGCCCCAGCGCCTGGCTGCACAAATGCCTCATGAAATACATTGATGCCACTGTAGACAGAGCCACACGTCCAGGTGGATAATCCAGTTGTGTTTGCACTGTTTTCTATATCTAGCTGGCTCTGGCATGGACCAGGCCCATATCCCACTGGGCCTGACCACCAGACACACAGACCTTGCTCAAAGTGCAGCTGGATGAGTGATATTTTGCGCAAGCTCTCAAATCTGTTGGCTTTGCTCTGAGTCATGCTCCAGCCATGTGAGGTGGAGTCACTGAGGGCTCTTTTTCCTGCTGGTTTCTACTGTCATGGAAGCCCCCAGAGAAAGCTCCAGTTTCCTTTGTGCTCTGACTTTAACCACAGTCAGAAAGGTGCCTGGAATCCCCTTGTTCCTTTACACACTCCCACCTGAGCCAGGGGCTGGATGGTCACTGGCTCTCAGGACGTCAGACCTAGAAGGGCTTAGAGGTCATCCTGGCCACCCACTCACTTCCCCAGTGAGGTGACTCAAGATTGCATGGTATGACCGTGGCAGAACCAGGCAGAAATTCAATAAACCTACACAAGTGGGTGGGCATCAGAACCCAGCTTTGCCCACAAAGTAAAGCCCGCTAGTGCCCTTGGTCCCCCAGAACTTTCTGAAGCCCAAATCTCTTCATGCTCCATGGAGAGCTGAGCCCGGCCACCCCTACCCCATCACTCCACAGGCACAGATTCCTCAGCAATCTGGCCTTTCTTCCCTAGGCCTCCTTCTTTCCTCTTAGACTCCTACCTCCTGAATCCTATCTGCCTTGGTTGGCTGTAGAACTCCTTACTCTACCCAGATATCTCTGGTTTCCTGCTCTGAAAATATCCCCAGATTCCTGGCCCCAGAAATTCAGACACAGCTCTCCCCTCTCTGTCTGGGACCAGTGCTCCTCTTCCCGTGTCCAGCAAGATCCTCTTCAGGCCCAGGAGTTAGACTCAGGACTGACCAAGAGATTTGAGCCCCTGCCCTCCCTCACCACCCCTCCCCCTCTGGCTCCCAGCTGAACTCACACAAGCCACTTCTTGCTGGCTCCAGGCCATCTGGCAGCTCTGGGTGGGGCATCACTGAATCCCCAAATGGAATGCTGTACTCACCTGGTTCCTCTGGGAGGGTCTCTCCCATTTCCCTGTGCTCAGGGTTTCCTGGGAGAGCTGGGAGGGGCACATAGGAGGTTAGTAGCATTATGGGTGGGGCCTGAGTCTTCAGGACCAAGGACAAGGGGCAGAATTGGGTTAGGAACAACACAGACCCTCCCTCTCACAGACACCTCCCCTCCTCCCCACTCCCCTGTTCCCCTGCCAGGGACTTCCTTAGCCTGAATTATGGTCCAGAAAGACATAATTCAGCTCATTGGTGGGGACTCCTAGGAGTGTCAGAATGGTCACTCCATTGCGTCTTTCTTAGGCTTGCTCTGCCTTTTAAGAACACACCTCTTGCAGTATCTCTCTCTGAGTCTCTCTACTGACTTATCATCAGTAACTGGGGTCCGGCCTATGAAGCCATTGCAAAGTGCTCTGGGAGGTATTAGTAGTATCAAGTTCTCTTCCTCAGTGGCTTACTCTTCCCTCGGCCCTTATCTGAGCCACAGCAGTCCTCACTCCATGCCTTGGCCCCGTTCCTGGAGTGTCCTCATGGCCCGTCTAACGGCTGCCCTCACTCGCGACCTCCTCCATGATGGCCACAGCTCCTACTTATGTGCTCTCACTGTCTACTGGGCCCTGGGGTAAGAGCTTCAGCCTCTTTCATCCTCATAACAACCCTGTGAGGTGGGTCCTATTAGTGTTCCCATTTCCAGATGAGGAAACTGAGGCACAGAGAGGTGGAGTAACTCGGCCAAGGTCAGGTAGCTGGTGAGCTGAGACTTGAATCCACACTTGGCCCCACCACTTGTGTTTCCATTACTACACTACCCTGCCCCCCATGGAACCTTCTCGAACCACCACAGCCCATGCTGGGCTATGGAGCCTCCGCTGTACCCCTGTCATAGCCTTTTCATTTCTCTGTCGCTGCTCTTATCCCACCTTATTATAATGATCTGCACATACTTCTGCCTTCCCCCCAGTATTGAGAACTCCCTGAGGTCAGGGACTGGATGTCTTTATGTTGGTACCACCCATAGCATCTAGTACATCGCCTGACACCTGAGCAAGTTTGTTAAAGTCTTGTTGAGTGAATGAATTAATAAATGAATGAATGAATGAAATATGGATCTATATCTAAATGAGAAGCAATTCTCTAGCCCCAAGATAGACTTTCTGGAAATATCTGGCATTAGTGCTTGCCCAAGCAGAAACCAATAACAAGAGGGGTATAGGGGAGGCACAAACCTGAAGTCCGCTTTCTCCTGCGGTAGGTCAAGGCTGCTACCACAGCAACAATGGCCGCTACAGCAATCCCAGTGACCACAGCCACAATTAGCACCATTGGCGAAGAGTTGCTCTCTTTGGGCTCTGGGGAAGACAGATCTCAGGACAGGCAGTACTCTCCCTGTGTCACTTCCACCCTCCCCACCTTCCCCCAGGGCTTGTCATCTGAGCTGTTCTGTGTCTGGGTCACTAGCGGGTGCAGTACTCACTTCACCCCCCAACCTCACCTGCGCATCATTTCTGTGGCTGGACTTGTGCCTCCCGCATACCCAGGTTTCTCCACCACAGTAATAAAGGCACACTGGGGAGTGTGTGCCAGCAGAGGGACAGTTCCCCTTAGCCCTCAGGGACAGTGGGGAGGCTAGGCCTGAAGCCCCCCATCCCTGAAGGCATCACTGCTCTGTCAAGCACAGCCTTGAACAATGCAGGACATGCCAGGCCTTCCAGAGTGAATGGCCATAACACAGGACATGAGAACAAATGAGGCAAACCTCAGCTCTTAGGAATGCCCAGGAGCTAAGGGAACCTCTGTGCCAACGGGAGACCTCAGCCTCACTGCTTGTCCTTAGTATGGGGCCTGCACTGCAAAGTGGGACAACAGCCTTGTCACCTATCACCTGGAAACTGAGGGCTCCAAGCTCTGACCCCTGCTCCTGTCCACTGGCCAATACTGAGCAAGGCCTCTGCCCCTCTCCTCTTTGCCTTAGTGCCCAATGTTGCTGCTGTGGCTTCTCTCAGATCTCCATGTAGGCCCATGCGACCTTAGCCCTTGTTTACCCCCTTCTTCGCTCATTATATCGCCACAGAGTCCCATACCTTGGACAGTGATGGTTACAGACTGGGATGAACGCGGCGTCTGTCCTATAATTCCTGTGCAGTGGTAATCACCACTGTGACTGTGGTTTGCTTGTGGGATGGAGAAGTTGGCATTGGAATAGGAAAACTTCTTGGATTTTCCATTCTGGAAGAACGAGATCTTGCCCAAAGGCCTGTTCTTCCAGGAGTGGCACCTCAGCATGATGGTTTCCCCGTCCTGGAACTCCAGGTGAGGGGTCTGGAGCACCAGCCACTCTGCATGACACAAAAAGACCACACGACCCAGGAGGTCTTGGCGCAACTCTGAGACCCAGACCATCCTTACTGGTGGGACATGGTATGTGGAGGGCACAGCTTAAGTTTGAAACCAGACAGTTCTGGACTCTAATTCTGGCTCCATCATTTATCAGCTCTATAATCATGGGCAAGTTATTTAACTGCTCTGAATCCTCAGTTTGCTCATCGGTGAAAATGGGTATGATAATGCCATGTATCTAGGATGGTTCCTGGCACACAGCAGGTGTTCAGGATATGGACATCTTCTCTTTCCTTTCCTGGAAGAAGGTAGCTGCAGCCCTGTCCTGCCTGGCAGACCTCTGCAGGAAGAACATAAGAGACTCGGAGATGCAGCAGTTCCTTCCCTGGGGTGGGGTGGGGGTTGCAGAATGGGGTGTGGAGAGCAAGGGGGGAATCCAGTCTGACTGAGGACATGACACATGAGGACAATGCGGAGACATATGTCTTTGGGGACAGTAGAAAGTTATCACCTGCACTAAATGTTACTTGACGAATGCTACCTGAGAAATTTACTTGAGAAATGTTAGTAAATGTGGAGCTTCACTTCAGCAGGGTCTTTGTCTGAAGGCAGCAGTGTCACAGCTGGATCATTAGTTTGCTGTGTGCTTTTTTTTTTAATTTTTAAGAAATAATTTATTGAGGTAAAATTCACATAACATAAAATTACCCATTTTAAGGTGAACAATTCAGTTCATTTAGTACATCACAATATTGTGCAACCATCACTTCTGTCCAGTTGCAGAAGATGTCCATCATGGCAATGAAAAAACCCTGTACCTATTAAGAAGTTTCTCCCCAAAGGGGCGGTGAACTCTGAAACAGTCAACAGCAGCTGACCCAGGGACAATGGGGGGTGGGTATGGCACCCAAATACACACACGCCTCCATCATTCTCACTTACAGATGCAAGTTAACACAGATTCTTTATACTCTAAGTATAAAGAATCACAACGCTGTGTTGCCCCACGGCATAACGGAGGGCTAATAAGCACACCCTTTGAGGTCACTCCCTGGCTGCAAACCCTAAGTCTGACTAGCTGCATAAGCCTCATCCTGAAGAGGAAGGTAATAACATGTATCTCAGAGGAGTGTTAACAATGACTTAAAGTAATAACGTGGGTAAGCATTTATCTTAATGAATAGAAAAAAAAATAGTCACAGCCAATAAAAGGAGGGCTGTTTGCTGCTGAGGAGGAGAGGGAAGCTCTTTCTATGCACTGCTGAAAGCAGCAGTGAATTGCTATGTACTTTTGAGGAACATTTGGGAATCAGGAAAGGGAAGTGGACTAAGTGAAGAGTAATGACGACAATATTCTTCATAATCCCACTGTAACTTTTTTTATGGAGAGCCTACTCTTGCCGGGAGCTCTGTAAAAGCATCCACCTTTTCAGCGAAGGTGTATCAAGCTCTGTCCTGTCTAAGGTGCTGGAAATACAAACATGGATAAGACACAACTTTCTCCCGAAGTTTTCCCACAGTGTGGTGGAAGAGAAAGAAAAGAGCAGCCAGCAGCACAAGACAACGTGGAGAAGGGGCATGGAGGGCAGGGAAGGGAGCAGGGAGACGGCAATTCTCACGAGAACCCTATGTGGGAGGCATTATACCCCCATTGAGCAGATGGGAAGACTGAGACTCAAGGGTTAAAGGAGTTCATCATGTTTCTATGGCTAACAACTTCCAGCACTAGGATTCTGTTGTGGTCTGTTGTGCTATTCAACTCTGCCATAAAAATAGAAGGGGTTTTTATGGAGTAGGGATTTCCTTCTGCTTTTCTCATGTTCAACTGCCCTTTTGAGGCCTTGTAACATTTTTGCTCAATCAGGACTAAGGCAACAATAACCATTAATATACGCAGAGGAATTTCTTAGGAATTTCCAACCCCCCCCCCCCACGTGCTCAGCGAAGGGGATGGGTGAAACAGGAAATGAGTGGGCAACTCACAGCAATGCTTCTCAGTAAACAGGCCACTCACCCCCCCTTTCTTGCAAATCTCTGCAGTGTAAGCAGATTTCATCTCTCTTAGTCCTCCCAGACCCTCCTGAGGGGGCCTTCCTCCACTGACCGGAAAACACACTTAGATGCACAGGGTCGCTGAGGCTGCTCTGGCCCATCTGGCACCTGTACTCCCCGCTGTCATTGGTCTTGGCCTTAAACCTGTAGCTGGGCTGGACCTGGGTCGGAATGGAGCTCCCATTGTGGAACCATTGGGTGGAGTAGTTCCCGGGGGTGTGGGCCCCCCAGCATGTCAGAGTCACGTCATCCTCCTTGAGCACGTTGATCCACGGGGGCTCAAGTCTCACCACAGCCTTCGGGAGAGCTGCTGAGGGGCAGAGAGAGGAGGCAGCATTAAGAAAAGGAAACCCAAGAGCTTGAGCAGGCCCTGAATCTCAGACAAAGAAGCATTTGTTGTCCTCCTGGGGGCACAAAGAGTAGAGCCAGGCCTAGAATGGTTCTGCAACTGAAGGCAATTCCTCTTGCTCGTATATCCCACCACAGGGGCCCCAGGGAACCCAGGTACTCTCAGCTCAACTGATCCTGGGAAGGAGAGGGCAAGGTGAACACCCTAGAAGTATATATACTTCAGCATGCGCTATCCTAACCAGCGTCTCTTTCTCTGTCTCACACACACACACACACACACACACACACACACTCACACACACACATACATACTCTTGTGGGCTTCACTTTCCTTCCCTATAAACTGAGGCATTTGGACATTAGTAGAGGAACTTTCTCCAGAGCTGGCTGGAGAAAAGTGGGCACTTCCGGTGGAGATGTCAGGTAGAGTCAAGCATCAGGTTTCTGTTCTGACCTAATGTCATTCTTTATCCCTTACAAAGGAGGTCAAGATGGTCTGTCCACCAGGCCCCTTGAAGCTATACACCCAAGCACAGAGGAGCCTCTGTGGCCTCAGAGGGGTAAAAGGAAAGGAAGAATAGCTGGAGGGCCAGTCCTGGGGTGGGGAGGTTGAATGGTGCAGATACAGAAGTGTCCAACAGAGGCCGGGCGCGGGGGCTCACGCCTGTAATCCTTGCACTCTGGGAGGCCAAGGCGGGAGGATTGCTTAAGCTCAGGAGTTCTAGACTAGCCTGAGCAAGAGTGAGACCCTTGTCTCTACTAAAAAAAAAGAAAAAAGAAAGAAAGAAAGAAATTAGCCAAACAACTAAAATAATAGAAAAAATTAGCCGGGCATGGTGGCACATGCCTGTAGTCCCAGCTATGCGGGAGGCTGAGGCAGGAGGATCGCTTGAGCCCAGGAGTTTGACGTTACTGTGAGCTAGGCTGATGCCACGGCACTCTAGCCCGGGCAAGAGAGTGAGACTCTGTCTCAAAAAAAAAAAAAACAAAGTGCCAACAAAGCTCCCTCCACCAAGCTGCAGCCAGAGGTGTGGTGAGACTTCTCTCTCTGTCAGAGAACAGGCGTTGAAGCCTTGAGATACATATAAAATAGAGGATTTATCAACACCTGGGGATAGCCTAAACAGATCATGTAATTTTGCATGTGCCTCAATTTTATCTGGAGCCAGGAAGCTCCTAATTTTATTTGGAGAGTTGAAGGTGGGTGAAAGAGAGGACAGAGTTCCCATTTCCTGTAGCAAAGCCTGTGACCTCTCACCATACCAGAACCAGAGGAGTTGAAGCCCCTGTGTACCTGGCTGCCTACCACCTGCCTCCAAGGGAGGAGGGGAAGGAGCGAGGAAAGAGGGAGAGGAGGCAGGGCATCTTCTGGGAGCAATTCCCCTTTTCTGGCCCGGACCTGGTACTTGGCTTGGTTCCTGGTGCATTCAGAGCACCTCTAGACAGGGCACCGGGAGAAGAAGAAGAGGGCAGCTGGGGGAAGGAGAGGATGTGGGTGGAGTACTTACCAGGTGTCCCAGCAACAGGAGCTGTAAGACAGAAAGCAAAGATGAGCCCAGAGCTAAACCTCTGCTCTGAAACATGCCCGCCCTGCCCTGGCCCCACAGCGCCCCTCACCTGCAGCACAAACCTTGCCCCACGTCCCCTGGGACTGCCTGGATGAGGTGCACTTTCAAAAAGACTGGGAGCTCCTTCCCCAGTAACAGAAGAAAATGAAATAAGATTATGTAGTACCCCCTTCCATCTGTTCTGTGTCACTTTCCTTTGGCTTACCACTTTTGACTGATTAAAATAAAAATGCCTGTGGAAAGAGGTCCCTGTTGGGCTTTACATATGCTTTATGCTTCAGTGTAAATGATTTTTCCAGAGTGGAGATAAGCACATGCATAATCTAGTGTAGAAAAGACATACGTAATGCCATTAGAGGAGTACAGAAAAAGTGCTATGGAAGTTCAGAGGAGGAAAAGATCCCTGGGGTCTGTGTTTGCCAGGCTTTGGGGTTGGTAAGGAGAGGAATCCCATGGAGAAGATGGTATTCCTCATGGACCTCCAAGGATTGATAAGATTTTAGCAGACAGAGAAGGAAGAGGTATTCTATGGGAAGGAATGGCAGGTACTTATCAACATTCCCAGCAAGTTGCAGCCCAACTTCTACTTGATGTCTGGTCTCTGCTCAAGCACCTCCAGTAGTGAGGGACAAAGCTGAAAAGGCTCCTAATGCCAGATGACAGGACAGTGAGTAAGAACACATACTGAGTGAAAGTGGTGACCCCGCTGCTGAGTGACCTTGCACAAATTACTTTTCTCTGCTTCAGTTTCTTCGCTTGTAAATGGAGATAATGACAGCAGTACCTACTTCATAGGGTTGTTGTCAGCATTAAATGAGATAATCCAGATAAGGGATTTAGCATGCTACCTGACGCATGGTAAGTTTTAAATAAACAATTTTAAGAAGTTTACTCTTTGGTTTAATAAACAGTGGGAAGTCACTTAAAATTTTCAAACTGGAGCTGAAAGTGCTGTACCAGCTAGATTGGAACAGGGAAAATACCAAATAGATCAATTAAGAAAGGGGCTGTTGCAGTGATCCAGAACATGTGGATGACCTAGCAAACATCTGGCCTCTTCGTCCGTTGACCTACTCATCTCCAGTGAACTTTCTTTCTTAGACACACATGCCTATGTTATACCCAAGAAGTCATCATCACCAGAAACTATACCAATGCCAAAATCACAAAATCAAACATCCCATGCTTCAATCACAACCTCCTTTTCTTCCATTTCATCTGCTCAAGTTCAGCCCCATAATCATCTATGACCTCATCAAGAATCCCAAATCATCCACCTCACCACCGTCTGTCCTTGAGCCCATCTTTGCCTTCGCCTCCCCACATCTATTAACAGCTTGAATTTAATGATGCATCATTAGCATCACCTCTTTGCAAATCCCCTTAACTCCCTTGCCGTTCTCTGGCTCCACCAAATGCACCTGTATTCCCCATGCCTTTACTGAAATTACCACACAAGCAGGCAGATTGTGGACTCAGTAAAATTACGATCACCACATTCAAAAGGACACTGAATTGCTGTTCTGACATTTTTCTTTAATAAATTTGCTATGCTACTCTTAGTAGTGACACTCATCTTTTCCTTATTCTCCAAACTTTCCCATGCCACCCTCTGCCTCCAGTCCCCTCTCTCTTTTTGCTGATGCCTTTCCTCACACTTCATGGAGAAAACAAAAAGCAGTTAGACAGATCTCACATCTCCCCCCAGTGACATCTCCTAACCTATCTGCGTCTCTGCCTGTCTTCTCCTTCCTTGCTTTTCACTGAGGAAAATATCTCCCCTCCTGTCTCTGGGCAGTGTCTATGCATGTACCCTGTATCCCGTTCCCTTTAATCCTCTCAACGATTTCCCTCTCTGTTATTTCCTTTCTCTACTGCATCACCAGTTTCTCCGTCTCAGCTGCACCTTCCCATCAATGTAAATATATTCCAGGGTCTTCCATTTAAAAAAAAGCTGTCCCTTGACTCTGCATATAATTCCAGCTACTGCCCCATTTCCCTGCTGCCTTTTGTATTAAATTTCTCCATTTTCTACCTAGGCTGTCCTCATTCTTCTCCTCCCATTCACTATCTAATTCTCTGCAATTTGGACTCTGCCATCAGCAATCCACTAAACCTTTTCTTGTCAAAATCACCAATGACTTCACATCATCAAATGAAGTGAACACATTCTGTTTCTCTCCCTGTCTTCCCCGTGTCGATGTCTATCTTCACTACCCATCCAATGAGGAAACCTGCAAGCCACCTTTTATTCCTCTGTCTCCCAAACCCCATCTCCTTCACACCCGGATTCTGCTCCCAAGTTAGATTTTGAATCCACTGAATTGTCTCCTCCTCTGTGGCCACCACTCAGCTTAGGTCACCATCAGCTTTCTCCCATCTCCTAACTTGTCCTCTCACTTCTTCTCTTCCCCCTATAATCCATTTTCCACAGAGAAGCTAGAGTTCTTTTTTAAAAAATAAAATCAGATGATGTCATTACCCTGCTTACAATCCTTCAGTGGCTTCCTTTGCTCTTAAAATCAAATGCAAACAGCCTACAAGGCCACACCTGATAGGGTCCCTGCTCACCTCTCTGGCCTCATCTCAAAAGTAGTCTCTTCCCCTACGCATTGAGCTCCAGTAACACTGATCCTTCTGAAAGTCTTCCAACGTGGGGCTTTTCTGTATGCTGATCCTTCTACCCAGAACATGCTTCCTTTGGATCTTCAAGTGGCTAAATCCTTACCATGCTTAAGGTCTCAGCTTAAATGTCACTTCCTCAGAAAACTCTTTCCACATCATCCTGTTTATGTAGGCTGCCCTCTCATCTCTCCCACAGCTATTCTTACCACAGTAACCTTTTTGCATCTTCACAGCCCTTTCCAATTTGTATTTGTGCCTTTTTGTTTGTTGATTTGTTCATATCCCTCAACAGTATGTAAGCTCAACAGTAGCAGTAGCCACGTTAATATTATGAGCTCATGCTCTGAAAATCATTAATTGGATGAATCTAGGTGGGAGATAAGAGATCCCAAAATTGTATTGACAATAGGAAGTGAAGAAGAGGGTACAGATTTGAGAGAAACTTAAGAGGCAGAACAGACAGAACTTAGCCCTTAATGGAATGCGGGATGACATAAGTGGACGACTAGGAAAGTGTAGCTGTGCTCATGCAATGCAAATGTTAGGAGGAGAAGAACATTTAAGGGGAAGATGATAAGTTGGATTTGGGGTATGTTTTGGTATTTGGTCTGGCAAATCAATTTGGAAGTGTCCAACCAGCAGGTCAAAATATGAAATTATATTTGACAGAAGCAAGCAAGAGAAATAGGTTTAGGAGTTATTGACATAGAAGAAATAGCTAAAAGCTTGAGTGTGTAGGATTGGTAAGGGGGAAAGTGCAGCAGGAGAGTGGGTAAAAAAGAAGAGGAGGAAGGGGAAGAGGAAGAAAAAAATAAGAAAGAAATGAGGAAGGGAGAGAGAAATCACCAATCATTTATTTATTCCACACGCAAGAAAGAGTAGTGAATACTAAGCATGTTCCCACGCAATGTACTCATTGTGAGGGAGACAAAGACCTTGTACTGAATTTGGATCAGGAAAGCTGTCTGTTGTGCTCACTGATCGGTCCTCAAGTCTTCAAACAGTGCCTACACATAGAATTTATGTAAAGTTTAAAGGCAGTTTAGAGAACAAGGCAGTCTGGAGAACCAGCAGGAGCAAAGGTGTTGAAAACAGAAAGTGCATTGTGCACATTGCCTGGCTGTGGAGGAAGATCCATTTAATGTGCAATGGGGAGCACAATCAGCAGGGTAGAATTGGAGCTTTTGCAGTAGGCAGTGGGGCAGCGTGGAAGGCATTTATGAAGTGCACTGACTCAGCCAGAGCTGTCCTAGAGATCCTGGATCTCTAGGATCCCTCAAGGATTAAGGGAAAGGGAGACAGGAGCAAACAAGACCTGATCAGAGAGTGCTGTAAAAATTGAGTTATCAAGTGATGAAGACCTAAACGTGGAGGCCCCAATAAGGATGGAAACGATGGAGCAGACCCTTGGTGACTTAGCAAAAAGCAGATAGAAAAATACCAAAGGTCTCTCCAAGGAGTCTTGCCCAGGTGACTGGCACCTTGGTAGCACCATTAGCTGAGATTGGAGCTCCAGTTGTGCAATTGATTAGTGTGCAGTGCTTATATTAGCAGAGATAGCAGAGCACATCACTTCTCTAGGCCTAAGCTTCCCCAGGGGAAAAATGAGGTAGTTCAGTACTCACTTTTATGTTCATTCTACTTTAATCCATTCCATCCCATTCATGGAGGAGTACTCTGACTTCCTTACTTCTGCCTCCTGTAGCCCGGTATCATTTAGCATTGAGGGCCAAGGGCTCCCAGAGCTTACCAGATTTCACTATCCATCATAGCATGTGACTTGGGGGAGTGGCTGTATGCTGTCCTCTGGGATGTGAGGGTGGAAGCCCCGGGAATTGAGCTTGCAGAGGTGGTCCTGGCCATAGGTCTACCCTACATGGCCTCCCTAGATTCTTCCAACCACCCAGCACCATCTCCCTGTTCTCTGGCCCACAGCTGAGAACATGGGCAGAAAATAGCCCTTCATCTTGGCCTTGATCAGAGCCAGGATCTACCCCCATGGTCTGTGCAGTGAAAGGAGGCATGTGTGATTTCTCTGGTCCTACAACTGACAATTCCAGAGTTACCCTGGTTTGCGTATGCTCAGAGCTCCCACTCCTGAGATAACCCAGACATTCCCATGCTTCTGCCCAGAAGAATCTTCTTACACATAAGGAGAATAGGTTACTGTTGCGTGAAGTGGTTTCAGAAGCACAGAGAATGGCCACTGCTACCTCCCCACCAAAATAGATCTTATAGCTTCCTCCCTCCCCCTTGTCTAAGGCAGCACTAGCTCTCCTGCCTAAGATTTGGTCCCATATACAACACCAATTTCAAAGAAGGAAAACATTCTGGCCACTCATTTGCCATTCAAATGTAGGTTACTAGACATTCCCCGGGGGCGGGTTTTGATGTGGTGGGTGGCAAAGCATCAAGAGCCTGGGTGCCCAGTGACACTGGGTAAAGGACACTTAAGAAACCCCGAACTCTGCCAATTTTATGACTTTCCAAGGCCAGCAGAATTGTTAGAGTTCGATCTTAACCAGTCTGCCTTCACTGTCCTGATTTCCCTGACGTGCTTCCCATGCTACCCCTCATCCTCGCCAAAGGTCAGCCCCAACCAAGGTGTTCCTGCCTCTCTCTCCTCCTGGGGGGACTCACCGAGGAATAGCACAGCTGTCCACAGAAGCATGGGGCCCAAAGGCTGGGAGGGCTTGCAGTCAGCCCAGCTGCTCTCAGTGGCAAGGAGGCGTAGGAATGCGGGGATGCCCATCAGCCTCGGCAGTGAGCTGGCTCCACAGCACAGCAGGCACAGGCTTCTCTTGAGGTTTGGCAGACTCTACCCCAGAGGACAAATTCTGGAGTCCAAAAGAGGAAGTGAGAAAGAAATGTTCTGTTTTATCTAGGCTCCTCCCCTTCCACCCTTTTTCCTCTCAACTGTTCCCTCCTAAAAGATTCAGGGCTTCCAAAAATAAATCTGGCTCAGCCCATGTTCAAATATATGGAAATTTTAGAAACTGAGAAACAACTCCCCTCTTATTCCTCTGGGGCCACAGCTGGCCTGGGCCAGTAGGAAAGAGGGAAATGGTCACCCAAACTCAGCTCAAAACCTCCTGTCTCAGTCTCTATCCTCCTTAGAACGGGTGATGGAGAACAGTGCACAGGCAGTTAGTCTTCCAGGACTTCTACTTCCAGCTGGAGACCAAGGCACTGGGATCTGGACTCCTGAAATTGAGCATAGGAGCTCGAGGCCACACATCACCATTTTATTTTCTCTATTATCTTAATCCCTTGTCTAACTTAGATTGTGGAACAAAGACAAGGAGGTATGTCAGGGTGGCAATAGGATGACCACACTCATCCTCCCTACTTCCCTCTCTCATTCATTCTTTTACTTTTTCCTTCATTCACTTAATGAAAATCTCAACCCATATCTATTTGAGCATGAATATGTGCCCTGGTTCTTTATCTTGGTCATTTTTGCCCCCTTGTTCCCATCACCATTGTCACGGCTATGGCATGGAAAGAGAGCATGAGCTTTGGAGCTGTCTTAAGTCTAGGTTTGAATGCCAGGTAGCTTCTCAGAGCTTCAGGTTTAGAATTTATAAAAATAAAGGTTATCATGCCTACTATTCAAGCAGAGTTTCTCAACCTCAACACTATTGACATTGAGGCCAAATGATTCTTGTTGTGAGGACCTGCCCCGTGCATTGTAGGGTGTTTAGCAGCATCCCTGGCCTCAACCTGTTCGATGCCAGTGGCACTCCCCAGTTGTGAAAACAAAAATGTTTCCAGACATTGGCAAATGTTTCCTGGGGATAAAATTGCCCATGGTTGAGAACCACTGCTCTCAAGGTTTTGGGAAAACAAAAGAGAATATGAGGGCTAGCAAAATGCTTGTTACATCAAGGATGCCCAGTGAATGCTAATTTCCTTTTCTTACTTTCTGTCGTCATCCGCACTACCATTTGTTCACCCTCTCAGGAAGCCAGCAGTAATACTCAAGGAAATGATACTGTAAAACCTTGTTCTCCCCCTTTATGGTCTTGTGAAACCTTCAGCAGCCCCACCCACTCTGCCACATGCTTTGACTAGTGGCCCCCTCCTCCCCTCCAATCTACCTCCAGCCCTCATCTGATTTTTAAGTGAAAAAAAATTTTTACCAGATGGGACACCAATGAGCTGACATCAGTACTTTCTATCATTAGAAGGAAAAGCATAAAACAATATATAGGTAACACACTAAGAAACCAAAATTAATATGAAAGCATATGAATGCTTACTGGAGAGCAGGCACTTGACTTATATTATCTCTAATTTTTATAACAACCCCAGAATATAAATATTATATCCATTTTCACATGAAGAAACTTAGTTTCAGAGAATTTAAAATAATTTGTCCAAGGCTACATGGTTAGTAAATGATAAAGTCAGAATATGAAACCAGGTCTGCCTGATGCTAAAGACTTCATGTTTTCTGCAGCGCTAGAGAAGCTTCCTGGCGTGCAGAGACCACTTACCACTGAACAGAACCACTGAATGACCCTCAGGCCTAGGAATGGTTGCCCTGGCTGTGAGCAGCCTCATGTGTTTACAACATTACATGTGTGGTTTTCTCTGTGTGCCATGATATGAAAGTGGTCAGGAAGCTCTGCACACTGCACACACTATTTCCCTGAATTGTCTCAGGCTCCAGATACCACTCCTAGCCATTTCACTGAAGTAAAAGAACCAGACAACAGTTTTTGGATGACTTATAAAAGAAGATAATCACAGAATCAGGTAGGGCATTTCCAGGGACACCAAAACGGAAATGAGTCTCTCTCCCATCATAGCTGTGAAAGCACAAAATACAAAGAGATGTTTCTAAAAGAAAATGATTACAAATATAGGGGCACACTATTTACTAAATCTGAAATATGCCAATCAGGAAGGAGAATTCTTTGAAAGGGATAGCTTGATATAAAATGTGTATTCTGGCCATGGGAAAAGTACAATATGAATAACTCAAAAATCATGAAAGCCCAGTGATTAAGAAGCTTTGGAGACAGACCCAGGTCAAAACCCTCCTCCCCTACAAGCTGTGCAGTCTTGAATATATTAGTCATCCTTTCTAAGTGCTGTTGCCTCATCTGTAAAATGGAAATTTCATGAGTACTCACCCTATAATATTGTTGTGAAGACTAAATGAGAAAATCCATAAATAATGCTTAAAACAGAATCTGGCATATAAATTTAGTCTTTATCTTTTTTATTATCAAAAAACTAGAAGAGTCTATTCACTGCTTCCAGAAGGACTGGTGTTTATAGACCATTTTGGGAAGGGTGGATAAATGCTATAAACTCAAATCTTTCTAACTCCACTTCCTCTCAGATTCCAGCCACTAGGTTCAGAATGCACTGTTTTCTCTTTTCCTTGCTTAGTTGGGTTTTGTTTCTCTTCCTCTTAATGTCCTGACCACAGGATCAGCGCATCCCTGTGATTGTTTTGTCAGTCCTTTCTAGGGTTTCCTCAATACAGCCACTTCCCCATGAGTTGAGCCACTCTAGGCACTTTATTCAGCTGCCAAATTCAAAGGAAGAGGAAGCCTGGGAAGGGAGGCAACCACTGCAAGGGAAGAAAAGAGAAAGAATTATTGAGTTGGGGAGGCTCTGGTTTGAGGGATCAGTATCACCTGTCAAGAATTCAGGTCTTTAAAGCACTGATATCTCTAACAACCATTTGGAAATGCAAATATCCTAAGCTTTGTGGATCATTAACTTCACCAGTTAATTTGTTTCACCAGTCACTTTTCTTTAGAGCAGGAGTATGCTGAAGAGTTTTGATGAGAAGAGAGAGGAAGAGGGCTATTTCTGAGGAAGCCAAGACCTTTGACAAAATGAGGGGCTTAGACAACAAAGGGCTATTTCTCATTGAGAACCTAGGTTAGGAAGGGAGAGATGAAACCCTGTTTTGGACCCAGCTATGCCACTGTGTGATCTTGAGCAAGGCACTGCTTCTCTGGACCTCAGTAAAGGGAGAAAGATGGAAGGGATGTTCTTTATCAGATGTGTCTTTTGCAAATACTTTCTCCCAGTCTGTGGCTTGTCTTCTCATTCTCTTGACAGTGTCTTTTTTAGAGCAGAAGTCTTTTTTTTTTTTATTTTAATATAGTCCAACTTATCAATTAATTCTTTCCTAGGTCATACCTTTGGTATTGTATCTAAAAAGGTGATTACTTTTCTCCATTGTATCTCATGTGCTTCTTTGTCAAAGATCAGCTGACTGTATTTATGTAGATCTATTTCTGGGCTCTCTATTCTGTTCCACTGGCATGCTGAGTAGATTGGAAGGCCTCAAAAGTAAGGTCTTGCTGAACTTGTCTTGCCCTTCTGTCTCTCACCTCTTGTGAAGCAAGTTATAGAAACCAGAATCCCTCTTCCCCAAGGTGGGTAATGGAAACTAGAACCCCTCTCCTCCAAAGCAAGCCATAAAACTTAGAAATGTCACTTTCTCTGTCCTCTCTTAAAGACCCTCATTCCAGAGGGGTTCTGCCCCATACCTCAGAGGAAGGAATGCTATACAGAGAAGCCAAGAAGAATCTAAACAAACAGGGCTTGCTAAGTTTCCCACCTCAGTCTATTACCAGTAGACCATACTCTTATCTAATCACATTTCTACATACTGTACATTCTTCACTGAACCTTAGCATAAAAACAGAGTTTTCCCTAGGTCTTTGGGTCTTCATTTCTGAAGGCGCCTGTGTTATGCAAAATTTTAAGTAAACGTGCCATGCTTTTCTCTTGTTAACCTGTCTTTTGTTATGGGATTGTCAGCCATGATCCTTATGGTAGATAAAGAAAGATATCACACCTTTCTACTTCTGTGAGGCTCCAGACACTCCTTTCTCTTCAGTGATGATTTTCAGGGTAAGAGTGCCCAGTCTACCACAACCTGTGAGGGACAGGAAAGAGTTGAAATCCCAGGTCACATCTGGGCAGGTTGTTCTCTGGGGCAACGCACAGAAGGATGGGGACAAAGACATAGCTTACCGTAAGTGCCATTCTAAACAGGTGCTGAGCCAGGAAGGAAGAGGTGTGCCATCACCTAGACAAAAGGCAGAAGGGCCAGGAGCCATGGAGGCCCATTAATCACGTATCCAGAATAGAAGGGCTAGAGCATGAGGAGTTAGAGGCAGATGGGAGGGTGGTGAGTCCACGGTTAGTTTGAAACAAATCTTGTTAACACCCAAGTTTCTACCATTCATTTCTTATTGTGCATTGATTGGCATATTGCTAGGGTAGGAGAGATCCTAAAAGTGACTGGTATGTAAATAACTCTGACCATAGCATTCGAGTAAAGTTGCAAACATGAAGGCCGTATTGTGGCTGGTTGAGTAGCCTTATGGGAAAGGCTCTCCCTCCGCACCCTTGGGTTTTGCATCTGTGGATTCAACCAACTGTGGATCAACAATATTCAGGAAAAAAGATAACAACAATGCAATAATAAAAAATTAAAAAGAAAAAAATAAAAAGAAAAGGCTCTCAATGAGCCTTCATTTTATCAATCTAGAAAATGGGAAAACTTATTTTGTACAAGAGGACTGTGGAATCCCCTGCTTACCATCTGTTATTTCCTGTGGCCCCCAGTCTCAGTAGAGGGCCTAGGAGAAGAGTTTATTCTGACAAAAGTTCAGAGAAGGAGGGCATCCTGGGGTGAACTTGGGCCCTGACAGAAGAGTAGAAGTTATAACAGTGTCTTCTGGAATCACTGGAGGAAATGATACTGAGAGTGGCAATAGCAACAACTTCTGAGCAGGGAAGAAAGAACTCATAGGGGTCAAACAACAACTGAGCTACTGAATCAGCATGTGGTGCTCTAACCCAACGTTGACTTTCCACTAAATATAAAGGGGTGGGGATGGGAGTAGAAGATGAATAAATAAGAAGAGATAGGAGCCTTTGCCCTGAGGAACTCTCATTACGATGGGAAAGACAGGAGACAGATATAAAAACAACGCAAACACATCCTATGCTTCACGTGAATTAGCAGAGCAGAAAGGAACTTTGAGTTTGTGAGTGGAATTAAAAATTGAGGAAAAATGTGAGTGTTAGAAGACATGGTTGATTGTAAAGCCAAAATATCTAATCAGAAGGGTTTTGATTTCACACACATCATACATTTATGTGATATCAAGCAGTAATCACATAAATGTATGAAATCACTGAAGAGCACACAGCTAAGAGAGTCAGGTTCTCACCATAAAGAGTTAGGACGGTCATAAAATGGAAATCATGTTTTTGTGACAAACAACACAACAGCCTCAAGGAAAACAAATGTCAATATCAGGCTAGTGAAAGCTTAGAACAGGGAGAGATTGGAAACTGAACTGGAGGTGAGAAGAACACATAGAAGAGCCTGCCTACATAGAAAAATTCCTTCTTGCGTAGCCCCTTGGTCATATTTGGGCCCTAACTCTAGCACACTTTCATACCATTTCACTTTAAGCTTTTTAGATTATCAAGTCATGTAAGAAATAATATCTTCACCTAATTCCTGTGCCTAAACTCATCAAGCTCTGCCATTCTGATGATTTTTCATTTTAGACTTGGCCATTTTGATTTATGGTATAAAAACAACTGTAAAAACCAGCCATATACAAATATCTTAGTTAGAACTGTTAACTGAAGAAATAACAAGATTCATAAATCTGGAAAAGAGAACTTTATTTCTCATACAGGGTTGCAGCCTGTGTGTGGTCAATTCTGACAGGCTGGAAAGCAAAGCCTGGGCCAGAAGCCAGAAACACATGCTTCAAGGTAGGAAAAATGGAAACAGGAATTTATACTGAGCTGGGTGGCCAAATACACACATTTAACAAGCTATAGGAGGAGTCATGAATATTCACAAAAGGAGAAACATGCGTATGCATAATCAAACTTTGTACCCCTTTATGAGGTCAGAAATGGTGGCCTTCTTATGTCAAAAGGTGAAGCAAGGACAAGAAAACCCTTTCTGTAGACAGGTTAAAACCACCCTGTGGTTGGTGGTCTCTTCTCAGGAAAGAATGCTGATCTGGATCATGAGATTGATTTCTGTTTAGGCCTTAGGAAAAAAAGCCTGATGGCTGTTAACAAGGGAGGGGATATAATGAAGTGTGTGTGACTTCCCATCCCATCATGGCTAGGAACTCAGTTTTAAGGTTTCTCTGGGGTCCTCTTGGCCAAAAGTTAGCAGGGGGCTTAGGAGTTTATTTTCATTCACAGAACCACCAGAAAGAGCCAGATAATATACAAAATGATACCTTTTCTTGAACCCATCAGACTGCTAAGGTAGCAGGGCAATGAAGTACCCTGTAATCTAAGAAAAGACAGGTGCTTCCAAAGAGAGCTAGGAAGGAAGCACAGGCTCGCCTGTAACACACTATGTAAGGAAGACGGGGCTGCCATACAAATAGGTTGGAAGAATTCAGCTAAAATTTTAAATAAATTGCTAAAAGCCAGAACTGGGACTGATTATACAAGGGGTGTTCATACTCATTTGAAGGATCTTCATGGACCTCCACCAGAGCTCATAAAAAGATTGTGGGCAGGGCAGGCAGGAGACAGAGAATGTCTCCTGTTGGCATATACCTAGATAATAGGAGCAGCTGCCATTGTGGGAAAGGCACAAAGCCCACCTGAACACCTTTCCCTAAGGAACAAAAGCCTTAAAACACTAGAAGAGGGACCCAGGGCACAGGTAAAAGCCCATTACACCTGGAGAAAAGGAACAGAAAAAACCTTCTCTACTCTTGGGAAAGGGGCTGGAAACCATCCCAGGCTAGACCATTAGCAGTCTTCTACCATTGAAGGAGGTATAGGATCAGTTAAAAAGTCCTATCATCAAGATCTAGGGACAGAAGGCCCACCTAAGACTGAGGTAGGACTAGAACAACAGAGAAGCCCTGCCCCACCTCTCAGACTAGCAAGTACTGAGTGAGAAGCAATAGCATGCTACCACTGGAGAGAGAATCTCTGAAGTTCAGGCACATAGGGAGGGCCTAAAGTTGGTATGGAGCAGGAACATTGAGAAAAACACCCTCCAGGAAAACCAGCCACAACACAAGCACAAGATAGCACAGGAAGTATTTAAAGGTAACTATGGGAACAACAAAACCTGAACCCAGCTCAATTCTTGACTAGATTGGCCCAACCCTCCTATACTAATAGCTTCCCAGAAGAAGAGTGGTGCCCATTTCCAGACATAAATACAATTTACCTCAGTCTCTACTATCCTACACATGATGTGTAACATTCAATAAAATTATGAGTCTATACAAAAAAGCCAGATAAAAACAACCCTGTCAAGAGACAATGTAAGCAATAGAAACTATTTTAGAGATGATCCAGATGTTGGTACTATCAAAAAGAATTTAATATAACTATAATTAACATGTTAAAGGCTCTAGTGGAAAAGGTGGACAACATGCATAAACAGATGGGAAATTTCAGCAGAGAGATAGATACTACAGGAAGAGTTAAAAGGAAATGTTAGAAATTTTAAAACAAAGTAAGAGAGAAGAATGTTTTCAACAGACTCATCAGCAGTAGATTCCATTCAGCTGAGGAATAATCAGTACCTTGAAGATGGGTTCACAGAAATTACCCAAACTGAAATTCAAAGAGAAAAAAAGAATGAAAAAATGAAAGAAAATAGAATAGAACATCCAAGAACTATGGGACAACATAAACTAGTCTAACATGTGTGTAAATGAAAATTGAAAGAAGAAAGAAAGAATGGGAGAGAAGAAACATTTGAAGAGATAATGGCCAGAAATGTTTCAAAAATAATGGAAGTTATCAAACCATAGATCCAAGAAGGTCAGCCAACCATATGCAGACTAAATACACACACACACACACACACACACACAAACACACACAAACACCTAAATCAGGAGTGGGGAACTTTTTCATGCTGGGAGGTTGCATTAATTTAGCTGTAATCAGATAAGGCTGCATTCAAAAACTTCAATTAGATGTACTTAAAAATGTACATTATATCATAAAAATCTAACTACTATGTATTTAGTAATTTCAAAAAATGAAAACTATTTGTTAATTTTAAAGTTAACTAACTTTTTAATGACTTTGTTGTGTCTGCTTTTTGTTGGAAAGCATTTGAATATTTGGCTGCAGCATGGAGGTCCACAGTTTCAGTTGATCCTCTAGATGGGTATCAATCATTTGTGAGCTTAAGGCGTCCTGATTTGGATTAGATAGGGGAATGCAGATTCACAGCAATAAGTGGTTGAAAAGCAAGAAAGCATTTTTTGGTCATGTTGCCAAAGACATGGGTATTCTACTACATTTTTCCCATATTTCAATTGGATCTTTCTTAGCATCAAACAATGACTTTAAAATGTCATCTGCTGAGAGCTCAATCAATTCCATCTATAGTTCATTAGGTGCCTTGGTGATATCAACGAGGTGAGGCTGAAATGCTAATTTGAGTGTGATGTCATGATCTCAAAGTCAGTGAAGCTTTCATTGTATTCTCCAATTAATAGGTCTATAATAGCTACATATTCTTCAAATGATTTGCATATATCATCCTGCTCATCAATGACCTTTGCTAACTGGGGAAAATGTTCATCCAAAATTTCCTTTTGAAGAAGAAGTGTTTTGAAAAAGATAGCTTTTTTCAAAATGCTTGGATTTTTTGCCACATATCATATATAGATTTATTTTACCTTGAAAAGAAATATTCAAGTCATTTTGATTTGACATGATATCACACAGAAGTGCTGCATTCCTGTAGAAATATTCTTTCAATAATTCACATTGCTGATTCTGTTCTTCATAAAATTTAACTATCTGTTCTCACAGAGATAAAATTTTGGCTAACACCTGTCCCTGAGATAGCCAATGCACTTTAGAATGCTAAGGCAAATCCACACTGAATACCTCATCATTCAAAATGTTACAGCATGTTGCAAAACTGATAATGACACATTGCATTTGCACTAATATAGTTAACAATTCTTATAGCTTGTTGCAAAGTGGCACTTAAAATAGCAGCTTTAGCATAGGAATTTTGCTGATGCAAGATACAATGAAAAGAAATGAGAGCATCTGAATCTGTTAATACTTTTTTTTATCTATGCGATAAACCCTTTATGTTTTCCTGGCATGGAAAGTGTATGGCCTACACATACACTCACTAAATTTACCAAATTCAGTCCAACTTCATGACATTTATCTTGAAAGTTGTTTAAGATATCTATTCCCTATGTTCTGTCCACAAGAGTGCCCAAAGTGAGTAACTCTTTGTAGCAAACAAAATCTTCTGTTATGACCCGAATGAAGTTTAAAACCCACACTGAGTCAGTAGTATCAGTTGATTCATCCAAAGTGATTGAATAATATATATTTTCCTTTTGAAATATTGCATGAAGTTCTGTTAAGTTGAAGGCTAATGCATGCTGACAATCAGTTATGGTTCTCCTTGAAAGAGGCAATTGTTTGTACTTTGAAGCATTATCAGGATCTAAGTATCCTACAACTTCGACAGTGCATTCTTTCAAAATTTCTACATCACTGAATGACTCCCTTTTTTCCTGAGTGTATAAGCTACTTTATAAGTTGCTTCAGTGGTATTATTTCCAGTCTTATTGCTGCTTGAAAGAATTGTCTTTGCTTTTAATCTTTTAATTTCTGCAATACAACATTTTAAACCTCTCCCTCTGCTTTAAAATATTTGTGGTCCTTATGAGTGTGATAATGCTGATGAGCACTGAATTTCTTTAACATTGATATTGCAGTATCACTAACCAAGTAAATCATCTTATCTTTAGCAGAAACAAGATAATATTGCAATTCCCAATCCTCGTTAAAAATCTGTTTTCTTCCTTCAACATTCTCTTGGTTTTCTTCGACATGATGGGCTGTTAAGCAGACAGATTAAAAAATACTGTCGAGCTATCAACTATTCACAAATTCCACTTCAAACACAGTGCACCATTGTCAAAAGCTGATAACAGACTGGTGTACTTGACTCCCATACACTGTCACCAACCAGCCTTCTGCGGTAGTGGCGTCAGTCAAGCAGGGGAAGTTAGAATTAAATCATGAGCATAGCAACCATCAATTTAGCCCTTATGGCTCACTAATATTCTAATTGTGCTGGTTAATCAGGGAGCATTATTTCATTGAAACTTATTTTATTCTTCAGTATTTTAAATATATTCATTTTCAAAATAAAATAAAAGATAAACACAAATATATTAATAAAAATAAAAGAATTTGTTCTGTAAATTTGAATTCAGTCAAAAGGCTACACTTAAGGACCTAGAAGGCCACATGTGGCCTTAAGGCTGCAGGTTTCCCACCCTTGACCTAAATATTAATACATCATATTTAAACTGCTGAAAACCAAAGATAAAGAAAAAATCATTAAAATATCAATGATATTTATTTTTAAAAATCTTAATTAGAGAGCTAGGATGGGCCAAGCATGGTGGCTCAGGCCTGTAATCCCAGCACTTTAGGAGACTGAGAGAGGAGGATCGGGAAGATTGCAGTGAATTATGATCACACCACTGCACTCTAGCCTGGGCAACAGAATGAGATCCTGTCTCTAAAAAAAGAGAGAGAGAGCACTCTAGGGTGCCATTGGCCAGTGCCACTACTCTAGCCAGACACCAAGGAAATAACTAGAAGCTATATTGGCAGAAATGTCAAAATAATCTAAACCTTTCTCTTGGCCAACACATTTGCACGGAAGATTTAAGAAGAAAATTTTTCTAAGAAAACAATACTCTGCTTCCAAAATAAGTGGAAACCCAGATCTTGTTTTCTAGTCTTCCCTTTAAGACCAGAACTTCAGGTCCTCTCCTCATCTGCACTCTTCCTTATCTCCTCCTTGGAAGAGGAAGTCATTTTTCTTTCTGAATATCAGTTTCCTCTCTTGATTTGTCTTAGATGTTGCATCGGGGCCAGTCACAGATAATGTCCTTTTTACTCTAAACCCAGGGAGAATTCAGAATACTTTCACTTCTCTACAAAGTAACAGGGGCAGTATGTAGTCTTTTTGGATGTATATTTGCAGTTTGCAGGGCCAAAATAATCTGGTGGTGTTCATTATCTGTTTCATCAAGACTTATCAGGGTTCCCCTCCTGGTGCCCCTCTGATGACTCTTGCTACTCTCCCTGAACACTCCTCCATCTTCACCAACCCAATAAATATTGATGTTTGTTCTTTCTGTCCTCGAAGTAATTCTCTCTATCAGTGATTTTCTAAATAAGGTGAGATGCTCCCAGGGGCTGTATCAGAATAGGAAGGGAAAGAATAGATAGAAGTGTAGTTTGAAAAGCTTATTCAGCATTTAATCCCATTTAATACGTGTAAATTTGACAAATCAGTTTTGAAATGTAAGATAAAATTAAAGAAAAGTGAAAAATTTTTATGTTTATGTTTGAAATGGTTGAGAATGGACTTTAAAGAGCTGAGAAACATGATCTTGTACATTTCTCACTTCTCCTAAATGATTTTGTCTACATTCATGACTTCCTCTATACCACTGGTTCTACACCAAGTTGATTTTGCCCCCTAGGGGACATTTGCCAATGTTTGGAGACATTTTTATTATTTTATTTTATTTATTTTTTTATTTTTTTTTTATTTTTATTTTTTTTTTGTTGAGACAGAGTCTCACTTTGTTGCCCAGGCTAGAGTGAGTGCCGTGGCGTCAGCTTAGCTCACAGCAACCTCAGACTCCTCGGCTTAAGCGATCCTACTGCCTCAGCCTCCCGAGTAGCTGGGACTACAGGCATGCGCCACTATGCCCGGCTAATTTTTTCTATATAGATTTTTAGTTGTCCATATAATGTCTTTCTATTTTTAGTAGAGACGGGGTCTCGCTCAGGCTGGTCTCGAACTCCTGACCTTGAGCAATCTACCCGCCTCGGCCTCCCAGAGTGCTAGGATTACAGGCGTGAGCCACCGCGCCCGGCCTCTTTTTTTTTTTTTTTTTTTGGAGACAGAGTCTCACTCTGTTGCCTGGGCTAGAGTGCCATGAGCATCAGCCTAGCTCACAGCAACCTCAAACTTCTGGGCTTAAGCAATCCTTCTGCCTCAGCCTTCCGAGTAGCTGGGACTACAGGCATGTGCCACCATGCCCAGCTAATTTTTTCTATATATACTTTTAGTTGTCCAGCTAATTTCTTTCTATTTTTAGTAGAGACAAAGTCTTGCTCTTGCTCAGGCTGGTCTTGAACTCCTGCCCTTAAACCATCTTCCCGCCTCGGCCTCCCAGAGTGCTAGGATTACAGGTGTGAGCCACCGTGCTCCACCAACATATTTTTAGTTGTTACAACTGGAGAGAGTTGCCCCTGGCATCTACTGAGTAGAGGCCAAGAATGTGCTAAATGTCCTCCAACGGACAGAATAGCCCCACAACAAAGAATTATCTGGCTCCAAATGTCAATAGTGCTGAGAATGAGAACCCTATATGCTGGTCACTTCCAAATCTTTATCTCCAGTCAACACTTTTCTACTGAATTCTAAAAAAGTATGTTTAACTACCCATAAGACATTTTGACTTCAAAAAATTTTTTTCTAAAATGAAATTCCCTTATTTCCCCCAAACATGCACTTCCTTCTCTATGACCTACTAAGTCAAAATCCTTCAAGTTATCCTAGGTCCTTTACTCTTCCTCATTATTCCCATCTAATCAAGCATTAAGTTCTCTCAAAGGTCTTTTCCTCCTTCCAGTTACTAGCAGTACAAAACTTTGAGCAAATTATCTAATCTCTTCATGCCTTGGTTTTCTCATCTGTAAAATAGAAATAATAACAGTACAACTATATCTCAGTTATGAAAGAAGCATACTTTTTTTGCTTATAAACAACAGAAACTTATTTCTTTCATACTATTTTCAAAAACACTTATCAAGCTATTATTCTTCAAAAGACATCATTTTAAAATGAGTAGGATGATTCATTCATCTAACAAACAATTATACCCCCTATTTCTATTGAAATAAAATTTTTTTAAAGTGAGTAGACAAGCCACAGACCATTAGAAGCCATTTGTAATAGGTATATTTGACAAAGGATTCATATCTAGAATATATTAAAAACTACTAAAAATCAATGAGAAGACAGACCAATTAAAAAGTGGGCAAGGCCAGGTGCAGTGGCTCACATCTGTAATCCTAGCACTTGGGAGGCCGAGGTGGGCGGATTGTTTGAGCTCAGGAGTTGGAGACTAGCCTGAGCAAGAGCAAGAGCGAGACCCCGTCTCTACTAAAAAAAATAGAAAGGAATTATCTGGACAACTAAAATTGTATAGAAAAAATTAGCAGGGCATGGTGGCTCATGCCTGTAGTCCCAACTAGTCGGGAGACTGAGGCAGAAGGATTGCTTGAGTGCAAGAGTTTGAGGTTGCTGTGAGCTAAGCTGACACCATGGCACTCTAGCCCGGGCAACAGAGTGAGACTCTGTCTCAAAAAAAAAAAAAAGAAAAAGAAAAAGTGGGCAAAAGATTTAAACAGACACTTCACAAAAGAGGATATCCAAATGGCCAAATAGCACACAAAAAGATACTCAATAAGGCATTACTTGTCAGGGGAATGCACATTAAAAACACGATATCACTACATACTCACCTGATTTAAAAGATTGACCATACCATGATATACCTCAATTAAAAACAAAATAACAAAACCAAGTTGCCTAACAGATCATATCACTACCCTGCTCAAAATTTTTCAATGATTTTTCATTATTTGACAATGATGTTAGACCCTTTAATGTGACATTCAAAGCCTTCAGGATGGCACATAGCATCTGAGACTCTATAGCTGCTGTCCCTACCCCAATTCTGTACCAAACTTCTTGCTATCCCTCAAACCTGCCATGCTGTTGCCATGTTTTCACCCACGCTGTTCTCTGTGAACAAAGCTATCTTTCCAACTCATACTCATTCTTAAAGATCAAGCTTCTTCTTCGTAAAGCCTTCCATAAGTCACATATGGCTAGACTGTTGTTTGCAAGAGAAAAGGTTGCCTACGAGTTGCTAACTCTCTGGGATCTGGCCTGCCTCCACAAAAGTCTCTCCCATTCATGAACACATGGAGCATGATGTGCCATATTTTGAGTACTTTGACATGAGGATAACATAGAAGATAAACTTATTTTGTTTTTTCTGGGCTTAGAAATGTAGGCTTTCTACTCTCTACTGCCCTCTATTGAAATAAAGTGGGCAGTGTAAGTCTCTTCTGCAGGACAAAGGAACCCAGTTTTCAAGGAAACGAAAGAAAGATCTGAGTGGTTTAACACAGATGCAGCCAGCTAATGGCTAGGGGAGTCAGATACAGGAGCAAGGAGAATCTGGGGATGTCCTTGCCTTAAGCCACTTGGTCTGCTCTTCTGATTGAATGACTCTTGACTTTAGCATGACCTCAGAGAGTGGTATTCATTCATCTGCACTCTAGCTTTAGACCCTTAGTGGTGAGGGTAGAATTTGAAGTTGTAGTAGAAAACTTAAGAGTTAGATTCCAATACCTAGGGTCTGAGACTCAATTGGCTTGAGACCTCCCCTCAGGCCTGTTTTGTACTTTGACTGTATTAAGCACATTTGTCTCCAGCAAGGGCAAAGATTCAGGAGGGAAGGAACTATGTCCTAAACCAAACATGCTGAGGAGTGCTGGAAAAGGCTATCAAGAAAGTCTGAGGCTGCCCTGCTCAGTAGCAAATAGATATTTTAATAACATTTGCAGAACTGTAATTGAGGTTCTAAGTGATTCAAAATTGTCTTCTTGTCACTGGAAATAGACCTACTTCAAAGTCTCAGCAAATAAAGGAATCATCTCTTTAGCTTCCAGCTAATTTCCTAAAAGTGTAACTGGCTGCATAAGCAAGAAAAAAAATTTAATAGTTTTTTTTAATAGTTCTCTAATGTTTCAAGTTCCCAAGCCACTGAGATTTACTGACCAGAACTTTCTGTTGCACTGATGCATTCCCTTTTGAGTTTCTTTCCCAGAAATGGCAGAACCTCCTTGCAGCCACAAGATAACTACAAAGCCTCACACCACCTGTTTGTTTGGAGAAGACAAGTGACACTCCACCACAGACTGTGCCCAAGAACCTACTGAACGGCCTACTTCCTGCATCCTACCTGCACACACAGCTGAAAGAATGACCAATATTAACCCCCTAGCTCATTATACTACTAAAATCCCCACCCTGGGAAGGACTTAACCACCATTTTTTGATCATGGGATGTATGTACTAGCATGATTTCTCACTGTACTTGTGTGCCCTGCACTCCGTCCCAAACACTTAATGATGCTCATTCCCCTCATGTGTTATTCATTTCACCTCCAGAAAAACGCCTGATGCCATTAGTTGGGGAGGCAGATTTGAGGCAGTTCATACCTCCCACCTCCTGGTTGACATATCCTCTGCAATAAATCTCCCTTCATCCTTGACAATCCTCATTGCCTCGGTAGGTGGCTTTCTGTGCAGTGAGCAACACAGGGAACCTCCTCCCCTTGCCGGTTGGTTAACAGAAGCACAATTCGGCTCTAGTCCATGTCTCTAGTTCTAGCCCAGACCTCTCCTTCCAAACATCCACTGGACATACTAGTGACCACTCCACTAGTGGTCACTGGGTGTCCCTACAGGCACTTCAAACTCAGGAGATCCAAATCTGAATTTATCATCTCTTCCCAATTCCATCCCAGCTAAACTTCTTTCCATTATATTCCTCACCTTTTGCAAAATGTAACCAGAGTAATCGTCTTAAAGTAAAATCATATTATGTCACTTTCTTCTTATATAATTCAGTGGCTCCCCACATCCTCAGGATAAAGCCCAAACTCCTTAATGTGGCCTGTAAGGCATTATGGTTCAAAGACCCACATATTTCACTGCAGCTTCATCTTGCTATACTACTCTCCTCATACTCAAGAGATAACAAACTCAGCTCTGGGGGAGAATTTTTGGTCTTCGTATAGGCATTGTCTCCTCCAGGTGCCTCTCCTGGCTTCCTAAGGTTGAAGGGGTCAACAATGTTTAGCCATTTCTGTCTTTAAGGTGCTTCTGCTTTAAACATTAATTACTAATCAGAAAGGAAGTATACATGAGAAAAAGTCCATAACATGAAAAAAATGGGGTGAATATTTCACAATTTCTATGTCATCTCTTTTATATCTCTTTTTCTTGGGGCCTAAGGAGAGTCAAAAAGCAGAGAACTAGGAGGCAGGGACTTGGAGGCATTCGTAAACCCCTCCAGCAGGGCACATTGTTAGGCAGACAACTCCTCTTAGAATAAAAGCAAATCTATTTCAGAAGGATCATAGAGTGAACCACAAAAATTGAGGTATAGAATACCCAGAAGGTAACAGAATGGAATATTGACCAAATTCTCTGAAGGAAGAAAGATTTATAAACTTAGAAAAAAGTAGAAGAAAATGCAAAAGAAAACACCTTTATAAAACTTCTTAAATATCTCAATGACACAAAACTAAAACCAACCCCAAATAAAATACCAACTGCAAACTGAAAAAAGGAATATTTATAAAAAAAATTATACCCCTCAAAAAAGGTATTTTTAGTATACAAGAAATTAGTGAGAAATACATAGAGTTTTTATAAGTATGCAAGGGCAGGAATATCAACAGAAAAATCCCAAAACATTTGGCTAGGCAAACATTAAATATCTAAATGTGCCAGACACTATGCTAAGTGCTTTCCATCTAATAGAAACATGAAAGAGGAAATGCAACTGCTTAACAAACACATGGGAAGCATTCAGACGTACAAGTAATCAAATAAATGCAAAGTAAAATGATGACACCCCATTTCTCATCTATTAAATTTTCTATGATTAAGAAAAACAATGTGATTGAGTGACTTCATATACATTTCTAAATGCAGTATAAATTAAAATAATTGTTTTGAAAATACTATCAAAAGCTTAGAAATGTGCATACCCATGACATTTTGACTTTGCAAAATGACCTTTGGAAATATGCCAAACTGGCCGGGCGCGGTGGCTCACGCCTGTAATCCTAGCACTCTGGGAGGCCAAGGCGAGAGGATTGCTTGAGCTCAGGAGTTCGAGATCAGCCTGAGCAAGAGTGAGACCCCATCTCTACTAAAAATAGAAAGAAATTATATGGACAACTAAAAATATATAGAAAAAATTACCCAGGCATGGTGGCACATGCCTGTCATCCCAGCTACTCGGGAGGCTGAGGCAGGAGGATTGCTTGAGCCCAGGAGTTTCAGCTTGCTGTGAGCTAGGCTGACACCACAGTACTCTAGTCTGGGCAACAGAGTGTGACACTGTCTCAAAAAAAAAAAAAAGAAAGAAAGAAATATGCCAAACTATTAATTTTAATATTAAAAAATTCTGGTGCTCCTTGTAGTGCTACTGAATGATAATGAAAATTAGAAACAACCTAAAATGATCAAAATCCTGCTTCACGTAAATGCTCTGCTACTATATCAGCTGGAGTGTCCATGAACACTGAGAGAGAGGTGTATGAATCAGTTAAGTGACTTTCTGCAGCAAGTACCAGAAAATTCCACTCAGATGGCTTATATAACAAGAAATATTTTGCTATCTCACATATCAAGTTTCTTGAAGATGGGGCAGTTCCAGGGCTGTTTAATCAACATTAGTGTCATCGGTAACCAGGTTCTTCCCTCTCTTTGCTTGACTATCCTCAGCATGCCAGCCACTTCTTTCATGGAAGCAAGGTGGCTACAGCAGCACCCAGCATCACATCGTTAGCATCACCATGTCCAAAATGGAAGAACACATTACTTCTTGTGCCCTAGAATTCCCCTAGCAAATTATCCCTGAGGATTCATTGTCCAAAACTGTACCATGTGCTAAGTCCCAAGCAAATAACTAGCAAGGCAATGCAATCCCATGATTGGCTTAGACAAGAGGTTCTCAAAGTGTGATGATCCTTGGACCAACAACATCAGCATTACCTGGAAACTTGTTAAAAATGCAAAGTCTTGGGTTCCACCAGAATCAGAAGCTCTGAGGGTGGGGCCCACCAATTTGTATTTGACAAGCCCTCTAGATCACTCTGATAAAGCTCAAATTTGAGAACCACTGGCTTAGACTAACGAAAAGTCACCTCTCAAGGCTGACAAAAAATCTAGCCTTCCCTAAATCTCATGGCCACTGTAAAACTGAACAAAATAGTGTTCTGTTAGCAAGGACAAAAAGGAGAAATGGCTGTGGATCAGGCAATCACTGAATAGGAGAAAGCCCCTGTTCTGGTGCCATAAATGACCTGTACCTTTTAAGAATAAAAGAAAGTTGGGCCAGGAGCGGTGGCTCACGCCTGTAATACTACCACTTTGGGAGGCTGAGGAGGAATCGCCAGGAGCCAGGAGTTTGAGACCAGCCTGAACAAGGGTGATACCCTGTTTCTACAACAAATAGAAAAATTAGCTGGGTGTGGTGGCATGTGCCTGTAGTCCCAGCTACTCAGGATGCTGAGGCAGGAGAATCACTTGGGCCCAGGAGCTTGAGGTTACAGTGACCTATGATGGCACCACTGCACTCTAGCCTGGGCGACAGGGCAAGATCCTGTCTCAGAAGAAAGTCAAAGGCATAACACTGTCCCTTCCTTTTCACACATCCTCAATACCATTTTTCTTTAGCATTTTTATCTCCAATTTTAAAAAACGTGAAAAATGTTGAGTGGTATGTGTTTGCGTGTCTATGTGTATTTGGAATTACTATTTAAAAAAAGCTGCAGAATAATATGTATCCTGTAATATGTAAACAATAAAAACAAAAATGAACAAAATATAAATACGTATAGGTAGATGTGTGTTTATATGGATATGGATGTATAGGGGAAGCTCTGGAAGGATATGCAACAAAATTCTTAGGGGTTACCCCTGAGAAAGTGTGTGAAATCAGGGGAAAGGGTAATTAAGCATCACTTCCACTTTTACTTTCTTAACTTCTGAATTGTTTCACTTATTTGCAGCAAGAATATATTGCAGATCGTGTGCATTTTCAAACAAAAAATTGCTTATAGCAAAAACAACAAAATATTGGTGAGAGGAACAAGGACAGAATGTCTAGGGATGGTTCTGAGCTCTGCTCGTGCTCCCAGTGATGTTTTCAGCCTTTTTCTGTTCTCCAATGGGAGATGGCGCTGATAAAAACAAAACAAAACAAATCAAAAAACAGTATTTCCATTTCTTTTTCAAAAACCCAGTTTTCTTCCTGCTATTACCTTTTCTTTTCCTGGTAGACTCTGAAGATTTTGCGTGTGAGTGAAAGCATGAGTTTAGTTTTTATAATTAACTTTTAAATCCTAGAAGTATAATTTGCTAGCTCTGCTAGAAGATCCCTTTGGCTCCCAAAAGTTGCCCGATGGCCTTCATTAGGATTTTTAGAAGACAAAGGCTACTACATTCTGCAATGTCTGAATGTTGAAGCCAACATTCCTAACTAGAGAATATTTAAGATAAAAAGAGCTAGATATAATCTAGCCCAATTACCTCACTTTACAGATGAGGAAACAAGTTTAGGGAAGAGAAGTGGCTTGACAATTACCCTGGTTAGACTGAAACTGAAACAGCCATTTCCTTCCTCCTCAACCAGTATCTTTCCCATAACATATCATGAGCACTCTTTTTTTGAAACTTTAAAATTTTACAAGTGTGGAGAGAGTCTAAGCATGTTCTGATATAAGATAACATAAGGTGAGGCATTTATAAATCATCCTTAAGGATAACACCAAATTTCTGAAAAGTTCTTATATGGCAATAAGCTATATTATTTTAATCATCACAGCCAAAGTAAACAGATTGTGGCTTAAGGTCATTCCACAAACTCTATTTTAATTCCTTGTAGTTTTCTTGCCTTGGGTCTATCTCTCTCTTCCTACTTTCTGGTGTGGCTCTCTCCTTATCCCCATGACTGCCTTTGTGGGTGTCCCTAGGCATGTCTGTTTCCAGACAGACTTCTCTGTATGTGCCTTGTTCTGCATGAATTTTCCATCTGTTTTTAAGACTCCATGTTTGTGAACCTGGGTGTATTTCTTAGTACTTTTTTTTTTTTTTAACTGTCCCAGTATCTTTGTTTTTCTCAATTTTCCCTCATTGGTTCTCCTCTAACTTTGACCCCATTAATGTCTTCATGTCTCTCCCTAACTCTGTCCGTGCTCCTATTTTTTTTACACTGCCAGTTTCCTTGCCTACTTCTTTTCCTACTTTATTAGTCATGCAACAGTGAATATTTTTATTACATGATTTTGACATATATTATATTTATAGTTCAGAGCTTACTATATTTTGTTATTAATGTTAAAATAAAAAAGTAGAATGTTTCCTTAAAAGGCAATTTAATTTTTTTTTTGCCTCTCTGTGGGTTATTATTGTTTATTTCATTATGGACCATTGATACTTAACAAAACAAACAAACCTGAGAGAGTCATCTTTCTTCTAGTTGACACTCTTTGAAACATAAAATTGTTTATCCAGAGGGGATCTTAGCAAATATATAGTCTACTTTCTCATTTCATGGATGTAGAGACTGAGATCTAGTCAGATTTAATCTGTGGTCACCCTGGGTCGAAGAGCTAGAGCTCCTGGCCTCCAGGCCAGTGTTTCTTTCTCCTTCATTAAATGTCAAGTTTCCACCCCTATTAATTATTAGCACCTTCCAGAAAGAGAGTTTCTTATCCTTTTAGTTGGTACTCGGGGAATACCTATGTACTCATTAGGATGCCTTTGGCTGAAGGTAGTAAGTCCTGACATAAATTGGCTTAAGCAGTAGGAAATGTACTTTAGATTGTAAGAAATCTGGATTGGTTGCTTCAGGAGCTCAGTGATGTCACCAAGAGCACATTCTATCCCTCCACGCTGCCCTCCTTGGTTTTTTGGCTTTGGCTTCAAACTGGCTATTCTCAAAGTCTTAACAATAGCTGTCAGCAGAACTGGGGACAAAATAAGTCCCTGTTCAATGTCCAGTGGGAAAGAGAGACACTGTCTCCCAAACATAGTGTTCCCTTCTACCTGATTGGCCGTATTTAAGACAGTGTTCCCTCTTCCCCCACTTAACCAATAAAATCCAGGGGAATGCTACACCTTAAGTGGCTTAGATCAATCAGGATCCACCTGTGCACTTGGAGATGAAGTAGATACATTAATGGAATCAGGGTTATATTAGAAATGAGGAAGAGAGATGGATATGGGGAAGTACATTATATTCTATTTGGTTTTTGTTTTGTTTTAAAGACAGGGTCTGGCTCTGTCACCCAGGCCGGAGTACAGTAGCCTGTTCATAGCTCATTGTACCCTCGAACTCCTGGGCTATTCACTGTAACCTTGAACTCCCAGGCTCAAGTGATCCTTCTGTCTCAGCCTCCTGAGTAGCTGGGACTACAGGTGTGAGCCACTGTGCCCAGCCCATATTCTATTTGTTGAATCAACTGAGTCATAGCAATTGTTGAAAGAACTCACAAGTTATCTTGGATTCAAATTCGTTAAGTCCTTGTTTCCTACATATATCAGTACTGCTCTGCAGCCTTGAGCTAAGATAGTGTCATGAAATACACTGTTCTCTTGCTGTTATAATTTTAGACAAACTCTTGGATCTGGGAAGGGATGGATGGGTAATTCTGTCTGGCTTTCTTCTTTCTAGTTATTGCCAACTGTCTCCCTTCTTCCCATAATTGTTCTTGGAATAGGATGAAAATTCTTTCCTTCCCTGTATTTTATAATCTCCCATACATGCCCACAGGCCTTTTCTATTTAGAGTAGCAAACTGAAGCAATATTAAAACATGGCTTCAAATTCCTTGACACTCCATCAAGAGATGTGATCTATATCCTCCACCCTTGACTTGGAGGGGGCTTATTCTCAAAACAACTATTTTGGTGAATAGAGTACAGTGGAAAGTGAAGCTGTATAGCTTCCAAGACTAGAATGTAAAGGCCATGCAGCTTCCATTTAGTTTGCTGGAACATTTGCTCTTGGAACCCTGAGCTACCATGTACGAGATTCCATGTGTAGGTTCTCCAGTTGATATTCCCAGCTGAGCCTAGTTTTTGAGCCATCCTATTCCCAATACCAGACTTGTTTACGAAGAGACCTCCAAATGATTCCAGCCCCCAGTTGTTCAATTCTTCCCAAAGGAGGCCCCAGACATTGTGGAGCAGAAACAAGCCATCCTTACTGAGCCCTATCGAATTCCTGACCCATAGAATCCATGAACACAAAAGATAGTTGTTGGTTTATATCACTAAGTTTTGGGGTGGCTTGTTACTATCATATTGTGAAATACATATTTGGTCTTCATCATGTTTCTTGGCATACAACTTCTAAAATCCTTAGGCTCTCCAAAGTGATGTCTTTGTGTGTGCTAATGAGTTGACTGATGGCTGGCAGCCCCTAGGTTGTTTCAGGATGGGGGCTGGTCACAGGAAAGACCAAGGCAGGATTAGAGCATTGGGACTTTCAGCCCCATCCTTCAACCTCTGGGGAGGGGAGATGGGCTGAAGGTTAATTTGATCACCTATGGCTAATGACTTAATCATGCCGATGTAATAAAACTTCCATAAAAACCCAAAAGGACTGGGATCAGAGAGTTTCTAGATAGCCGAACACATGGAGGTTCCTGGAGGGTGGTGCCCAGTGAGGGCATGGAAGCTCCAGATCCTTTCCCACATGACTTGCCCTATGCATATTTTAATCTGTATCCTTTTTAATATCCTTTATAATAAATCAATAAACATAAATGTTTCCCTGAATTTTGTGAGCCACCCTAGCAAATTAGTTGAACACAAGGAGTGGGTCATGGGAGTCCCAATATAAAGCTGGTCGAGTCAAAAGCACAGGTGGAATAACCTGGGGCTTGCGACTGCCATTAGAAGTAGGGCTCAGGCTTGTGGGACTGAGTCCTCAATCTGTGTGATCTAACATTATCTCCAGTAGACAGTGTTGGAATTGAATTGAGTTAGAGAGCACTCAGATTTTGTCTGCTACAGAATTGATTGTTTGCTTGCTGCTGGGGAGAAATCTCCACACATTTGGCACAGGTAACATGTTGTGAGAGTACAGTGGGAGAAACTGAGGGTTTTTTACACTTACACAGCAATAGATAGCTGGAATTCTACTGCTGGGCTATACTAAAGACTCTCAGGCCAGCCTACCTTTTTCACAGTCCCTCTCCTGACACCTTGTCTTGGATGATCTCACTGAAGGCCCTGTGCCTTTATTCTAGTATTTCCTCAATCCAGTTGAGCTGCTTTGGAGGTGCTACAGGTTATAGGACCTACCTCAGCTCCTGCCTAGGACCACTCTCAGAGGCTAGTCAGAGAGCAATTGGCACTGAGTATGACTGAGAAATGTAACTAACACTAGGATTGGCCCAGCTACAAATCCAGAGCCACCTACTTCAGCTGGGCCCTTGGCATTGCTTGGCAATCCTTTTATATATAAACAGTCAGCTCCTTCTCCTGTTTGTCACACTGGCCATTCTCAATCTTCTCTGGTGTCCTCAAGCCCCCTACCACAACCATCACCCCTAGGTGATCAGCAGGTGACTTTGACCTCTCCTTAACAAAAAAAATCAGGATCATCAGATATAAGTGACTTTAACTTTCTTACTCAACGTCTGAAAATGGATTTGCATGCTCCTCACCTTCTGCCTTCAGCTCAGAGGGAGAGGTGTTCCAGATCCAGTTCAGGGTCAACTCTCTGCCCACGTTCTATTCCAATCTCTTCAGGACCCATACTTGCTTCATCAGGTATTCCCTCACTGTCAGGCATCCAACTTCTCCCAATCTACTGACTTCTCCACAAAGATTTATAAACAAGCTCAAGTCTTTTACTTAAAACAAAAGAAAATCTCCTTTTCTTTCCTTGATTCCCTCTAGTTACTATCCTCTGTGTCTCCTTTCTTATTGTGTCAGGTAAGGCTCCTGGTTATAAGCAACTTTATCAGAATCTGGACATCTTAAGTAAAAGACAGGAATTTATTGGCTGGAAACTGGAGGCAGGTCAGTCCATACTACTGCTGTGATGACTGGGACCCAACCATGTCTCTCTCCTATAAGTGAATAGGTGTCACTTATTCAGGATTCAGCCCAGAAGAGACTCTAATGGGCCGAGCTTAGGTCATATGCCCATCCTCTGTCTGCTTGTACCAGTTTGCTAGGGCTGCCATAACAAAGTACCACAGACTGGTTGGCTTAAACAACAGAAATTTATTTTCTCACAGTTCTGGATGCTGGAAATCCAAGATCAAGGTGTTAGCAGGGTTGGTTTCTTCTGAAGCACCTCTCCTTTGCTTATAGATGTCCATCTTCTCCTTGTATGTGTCTGTATCCTAATTGCCTCTTCTTATAAGGACACTAGTCATATTGAATTATAGCCTACCCTAATGCTTTCATTTTAACTTAATTACCTCTTTAAAGGCCCTATCTCCAAATATAGTCACCTTGTGGGATATAGGGTGTTCAACATATGGACTTCAGCATATGAAGTTGGGGAGACACAACTTAGGCCATAACAGTGCCCCAAGGTGGAGAAAAGGAAAATCTTGATCTTTGGTTTCTGTAGTAGAAAGCACTTTCTACTAAGACTAGTCACAGTGGAGGCTTCCCCAAGGGAGAATGAGATGCTAATGAGAAGGGAAGGTGGAGTGGATCCTGAACAGTGAGGATAAATGTCCACTATTCCTTCATAATGGATATTCTGAAAAAGAGCAGTAATTCACTCAAACTCTTTTTCATTTCTACTCAGTCTTCAACCATGAGTTATCAAACTTCTGTTTCCCAGCCAACACCCCTGAAATTGGTCAAGCAAAGGTCATTGCCTGATTGCCACATTGAAAGAACTCTTTCTTGAACCTTTTCTACAACATTTAGTACTGTTGGCTACTCCCTCCTTGGAGATCTGTCCTCCCTGAGCTTCCCTGTTCTCTCTTCTTTGGCCCCTCCTACCCAAACTCCTTTGTCAGCTATTTTTCCTTTGCACACTCTGTAATAATGTCTGTGTGCTCAGTTTCTGTCATGGGCTCTTTCCTCTTCTCCTCTCCCTCCCAATCCCTCCTTCCTTCCCCACACTGTCCCTCTTTTTTTCTCACTCTTACAGTTGGAGACATATTATCTATACTTTATCTTAACCTAGGATCTCTGGATGGGTTCACATGGAGCTTCTTAAATTACAGGAAAAATGGAATGTATATTTGCATCTTTTCTTGGGAGAAGGCCCAGAACCTTTATGAGAAGTTGAAAACATCAATTATGTTGGTGCCTCCTAAATCATGTCTTTAGTTCAGACCCATCTTCTGAGTTCCAGGGCCATATGTCCCAATTGGCATCTTCACCTGAAAATGCCACCTCCATAACTACATCAAACTCAATATAATGTCAAAAGCTGAGATCATTATTTCTCCCTCCCAAAGCTTGCTCCTCTTCCTATATTTCTTATGTCCATGAAAGCTACTGCCATTCTCCTAATCACTCAAATCAGAAAGCTGAGTATCATGCAGCCCCCTCCCTCTCCATCACTCCACATAGCCAATCACTCACCCAAGCCTTGTCCATTCTACCTTCTTAACATCTCCTCTATACACTTCCATTGCATCTCCACTTTCTTTTTTTTTTTTTGAGACAGAGTCTCACTCTGTTGCCCAGGCTGGAGTGCTATGGCATCAGCCTAGCTCACTGCAACCTCAAACTCCTGGGCTCAAGCAATCCTACTGCCTCAGCCTCCTGAGTAGCTGGGACTATGCATGCACCACCATGCCTGGCTAATTTTTTCTCTATATATTTTTAGTTGTCTAGCTAATTTCTTTCTTTTTTTAGTAGAGACGGGGTCTTGCTCTTGCTCAGGCTGGTCTTGAACTCCTCAGCTCAAATGATCTTCCCGCCTCGGCCTCCCAGAATGCTAAGATTACAGGCGGGAGCCACCGCACTCGGCCACATTTCCACTTCTTAAGCAGGATTTCCTGTCTCTCGACTATATTGTTAAAATAATCTCCCAACTTTTCCCTTCACCTTCAATCTCTCTCCCCTCTAACTCATTCCTCAGACTGCTAGTGTAGTAATTTTCATAAAATGTAAAACTTAAAACCTTTTATTAGTTCCCAGTAGCTTTCAGAATAAAGTATGCACTGTTCACCCTGACATACAAAGCCCTTCATGATGACCTGGTAAATATTAATCAATTGCCTAGTATATACCAGCCCTTGTGCTAAATGTTAGGAATACAGTAAACAAGATGAACAGATTCCCTGCTCCCAAAGACCTTTCAGTCCACAAGTGTGATGAAACTTCTAAAGGAATTAGCGGTGGGGATGTCACAACCTAATTTGGAAAACCAAGGCAGGCCTCAACCTCCCATCTTGTACTTATAATTGTAACCAACAGGTATGGTTCCACATATGGAACCAATAACTTTATCTGCGTTATCTCATTTAAGCTTCACAACTCCTTGGGGTTAGGACCATTATTGTTAGTCTCCTTTTACAGATAAGGAAACTGAGACCTAGAAGGGTTAAATAGTGGTGGGGTTGGGATTCCATCCCAGACTCATCTGAGACCCTGGTGTCTTAACCTTTTAGTTGCTTCTGCTTCTCCTTTGTAGCACTCCCTAGGCTTGTGAAACTATACCCAGCTCTGCAAACACAACAGCCTATTTCACTCCAAGACTTTGCTCATGCCTCTCTTTTTGCCTGGAATGCCTCTTTCCCTCAAAAATCTTCCTGCTGAACACACAATTATCTTGTGACGTAATGAGAGTGTTCTGTCTTCCATGTAGGCCCCTCCCCCAGACAGAATTAGCCACTGCATTCTTTGTGCATATACAGTATTTCATAAACACTCTCATAGTCCCTAGAGCACTTCAGATCCTTATCTGGTGGTTTCCCCCTAAAAAACTGTTATGTCCCGGAGATGACAACCGATTGACCTCTGTAATCAGAAACTCTTGCTGTGCCTGGCATTCCAATGTTGGAGGAAAGGTAAGTAAAAAAAAGGAGGAAGGGAGAAAAGAAAAGGCAAGCATGAATACAGACTCTTCATTGTGAGATATCCCAAGACCATCTGCCCCTCTGTAAAAATCTTGCATTTTATCTATCACTATAAAATTAACCCTTACCACCACAACCACACTCAATTTGAGGATTGTTCAACAAGCACTTCATGAAAACCGGCTGAATGGTTCCCATCCTGTTACGGTCCCTTTCTCTCCTCCGGCACTCTCTCTCCTCTTCTTCCTATCTAGCCCACCCTCTCTTCGGCCAACAGCTCCTCTCTTCATTTGAGGACTACAGACAAAAGATGAGCCAGAGAAGAAAATAAAACCTCAAAGAAGGAAAACTAAGTGAGCACCTTGCATCAGAAGTCACAGGGCAGAAAGCCACAGGGGTAACTGTGAAGAACAGACAGGGCTGAGGGATGTCCACCTATTGCTTCAGAGACCACTCATGGCCCTGAAGACACGTTCTTGCTTCAGGTTTCCCAGATAAGCATCTGCAGTGCTACAGCAAGGAGATGGAAGTTTCCAGATACTAGCCTGGATTTGGCAAGATGTAAATGAATCACTTGAGAAGGAGCACTGGAATGGCTGCCTGGTTCATTTCTGTTGTCCACCCAGACATCTAATCCAAAGGCCTTTGGGGAGAAGGGCTGCTGTAAGAACATGCATGGTGGTCGGGGGAGGAAGTGGATGGCAACAGGATCAGTTACATCCAGCTGGGAGCAAAACAAAACAGAACCAAACCTGAGTAGTGATTTTCATATGCTCCTGGAGTGGGAAGGACATTAGCCTGAGGCAGAGGTCATCAGGCACCTGTGCCAGCCCCTGACTCTGCTCCACCCCTGCCAAGTGTCATGTGCACACATCTGTTTGCTGCTCACTTCCTGGGCTTTTCCAAGCCAGGTAAGAATTGTCTTGGGTGTCCAGGAGCCCACTGAGGGAGTGGCACTACCAAGTGGGGTCCCTTGGTTTTCTGTTTGGGACCCAGACTGACGTGAGAGTAAACAAAGTGGGGGGTGAGAGAGGATGCGGAGATAGGAGAAGAAGTTAACATTCTTACCACTTCCTGGCCCTACGCGGCCTCCTTTTCTTGTAAGGACCCCCGGGAGGCCTTGGCTACTAAACTCCCAGATCAGGCTGGACCCAGTGGGCCCGAGGGCCTGGGCTGACCTGCACTAGTGTGGTTCAGCACAGCCCTGGTGGCACCATGAGGAAGGTAAAAAGTTCCTGTTCTCTCCTCCACCCCTGACCTTTTCTGTGATCCTTTCAGCCTTTCACTGGTGTTTCCTCCTCCCAGGACCTATTTCTCTCCCACTGCCGGAGTTTGTTCTAATAGACAATGGGAATCTAATGATCAAAATCACACTAAGAAGTTAATAGGCTGGGCGCAGTGGCTCACACCTATAATCCTAGCATTTTGGGAGGCTGAGGCCTGGGCAACATAGCAAGACCCCATCTCTACCAATTTAAAAAAAAGTTAATAGCACCTGTGGATTACATACCCCAGGGGAATGTGCATTTTGAATTTTGAAAGAAAATGTGGGTGGAGATAATGTCGAGCCAGAGATACTTCTAGTGGTCTGAAGATTTTAAATTACTTCTTTCTGTATGCAGGCAAGCCCTGGCTGGCTGGAGATGGGTGTGGGCCAGGCAGGGGAGTGAGAAATTCTGGGTAGAATGAAAGGACCCCTCAGGGAAGGGCCCTCCCCCTTGACTCTCAGCCCCAGGGTCATGCTGTGCCATTCTTGGCCCTAGGTGGACCCCAACCCAGGAGATGGGGGCAAGCACCCTGGGACTTCCGAGAGCACTCTCACAGACTCTGCCTATGTCCTCTGGTGCTCAGCTGCAGACCTGTGCCGAGCAAAGGGGCCACACTTGCCTTAGCTTCTCCTCCAGGCTCTTTCCTTCCTGTTCCTGGCCTATCATGGGTTCACTTGTCAGTGTTTGGATTCAGGAGTCAGATGATGTTCCCGGAAAAGGCAGCTGGTGAGTGACGGAAGCTGGTAAGTGACTGACGAGGGGATTGAGGGAAAGAGTGTTTACTTCCTCTTTTCTACTCAGCTGGGTCCCTTTAGGGTTCCACATATCTGTAGTGACTTGTCTACGCTAGTGCAGCATCATGTGGCAGCTGCTACTGCAGATGGCTCTGCTAGTTCTAGGTAAGTCAGGGGCTCTCTGGCTGAGGGAGAAGCCCACGATGCCCTGGGTGGCTCAGAGACTCCTTTAGAGGTCAGGGATGGGACCCCTCCAAGGGATGGGACTCCGGACAAACCATCTGGGGGTTCTAATTTGGGCATAGTCATGAAGTGGAGAGGAGCAAGGTCAGTTACTTCACCCCTCTGGGTCTCGGTTTCTTTATGTGTAAATTGAAGAGTTTGGACTAGATGGTCCCTAAGGGCGGTCTCTTCCAGTCTGATATTCCAGGGTTCCCCCTGCCCCATGACTTTTCATTTTTACCCTTTCTGGGAAGTTTGGGTTGAGGTTGTTTCTGTGGCTTGATTCAGGGAAATTCAGTCAGTACTCTTAATTTGTGAGTCTGAACAGGAAACAAGGAGTAAGAGAATGGTGTTGAAAATAGGGATTTGGGTGGATGGTGGGGCAGGAAGTATGGACATTGGAGACCAGAGATCAGGCAACAGGAGAGGTATCCACTAGAAATCCTGATTCTTGGGAATACCAGGCTCCTGGGGCAGGGGCAGGTAGGGAAGTTTTAAACTCACTTGACACTCCAGGCACGCTGATCTCTGCTCTTGTTCAATATTTGATTCATTCTTTTTTTCTTGCAGTTTCAGCTGGCATGCAGGCTGGTGAGTTTGCTTCATGGTCTTGGATTGCTCAAATGAGGCACATATGGGTGCAATGTCCACAGGACATCAGGAAATGTCCGTTGCATGGGAAACTGCTGATGGGTGTGAGCAGGAACAGCTCCCCCAACACAGTGGGTGTGGGCCCTATGCTGCTCTGGCCAGTTTTCTTCAAGATACATAGCAGGCTTGGCCGGGCGCAGTGGCTCACGCCTGTAATCCTAGCACTCTGGGAGGCCGAGGCGGGAGGATCGCTCTAGGTCAGGAGTTCAAGACCAGCCTGAGCAAGAGCAAGACCCTGTCTCTACTAAAAAAAAAAAAAAAAAAAAAAAAAAAAAAAAAATTAAATAGAAAGAAATTAGTTAGACAACTAAAAATATATAGAAAAAAATTAGTCAGGCATGGTGGCACATGCCTGTAGTCCCAGCTACTCGGAAGGCTGAAGCAGAAGGATTGCTTAAACTCAGGAGTTTAAGGTTTCTGTGAGCTAGGCTGATACCCACGGCACTCTAGGCCAGGCAACAGAGCAAGGCTCTGTCTCCAAAAAAAAAAAAAAGGATACCTAGCAGGCCAAAAATGGGGCAAAGATGCTTTAATATTGAGTCACAGACTCAGGCTGAGTCACCAAGTGAGGGTTTGCAATGGGCTCACTCTGGCTTTGAGCTTCCCTGGGAATGCCAGCACACGGCCTGCTCCTCTCCCTGTCCTCACACCACATTCTCTTGGCTCCTCAGAAGATCCCCCAAAGGCTGTGGTGTTCCTAGAGCCTTCATGGGATAGGGTGCTCCAGGACGACAATGTGACTCTGAAGTGCCAGGGGGACTACTCTCCTGGAAACACGTCCACAGAGTGGTTTCACAATGGGAGCCTCATCTCAAGCCAGGACTCGAGCTACTTCATTGCAGCTGCCAGAGTTGAGGACAGCGGAGAGTACAGGTGCCAGACATCCCTCTCCATGCTCAGTGACCCGGTGCAGCTAGAAGTCCATAACGGTGAGTTGGTGAAAAGGAAGAGGGAACTCACCAATAAAGGGGTGAAACAAGGGGCTCTGAAATACTTAGGAAGACCCAGAAGATGATGTTTTTGGGGATTTAAATTAAGATGAGATAATCTATGGTCCCACTGAATGATATCAGAGTTGTAGTCCTAGCTATAAGTAGGCCTTAGGCAAAATGTCAAAGCCTGCCATATAATAAATGGAGGACCACTGCACTGCACAATTCTAGGAATCACCACACACACTGAATGCATACAATGTGAATGTGTCATCTAGGGGTCAGGGCATGACATTGATAGCTGCCTCCCAAATCATCCCTAATGGTCTAGCATCATATCTATCTCTCTCTCTCCTCTTCAATGCCATACTCAAACTTACACTTCAGCGTAAATTTGGCAATTGATACCTTTCCCAATGGAGATATATACATGCTAAGCTTGCACATTAATCATGGAATGAAAGTCTTTGTGTACTATTAACAGAATCTAGGCATCAGAAGCAGGTAAGGGAAATATTTTGGAGAAAGAAGTCTTTCCTGGTGTCCCTGGAATCACACCCCATAGCCTGGTAGCTGCAGGGTAACCTTGCAAGCCTGACTCTACTTCCATGGCTGCTGCATTTGTACAATGTCTATGGGTCAAACAAGCCTGGAGAGGAAGGAGGGCATAACAGAGGTGGACCTGCAACAGAGTTAAAAAAAAAATTTGGCCTCTGAAATTCCTTTTCGTAGCTCCTTTGTCTCTGACTGTACCATCCACCTGACATGGTCCTCACTCTACAGAGCTACAAGAAGAAATGTCAATTATCTAGCTAGGTGAGAAATGTCCACCTAAGATCAATAAAATCGGGATTTACCAAGAGGAAACAATAGAAAAATCAAGTCTGGGACTTATCAGTTTGCCTTGAACTTGGCTCTAGAAACTGGCTTTAGAAGTCTAGTCAATGAGGGCTGTATTAAACTGTGACCATGAGAATTAACTTCATCAGGCAAACTCCTGATCATCCTTCAGCACCCCTTTCACTTAACTCCTCCTCTGAGAAGCTTTCTTTGCTTTTTCAAGCAGAATTTCTTTATCTCAATCTCATTGGCCCTGCAGTCTTTTGTTCTCAGCCTGTTGAAGCACTTATCACATTGTATTGTAATTATTTCTGTGTATGTTTCTATGTCTAGACTGTAGATTCTTTGAGGTTAGGGACCATGTGTCTTGTCATCCAGGTATCTCCAGTCTGCACAATGCCTGGTACATAGCAGGTGCTCAATAAAGTATTGGTTGAATTAATATATATATGAATTTATATATATATATATGTAGAGAGAGAGAGAGAGAGTCCATGACAGGAAAGATTGGAACAAGAATGTTCCTCAAAGGCCACTGGACTATATGTATATATATGTATAGATACACACACACATATATATAAAATATCAATGATAATCTTATGCTAATAATAATTCATCTCTTTGCTGAAAAAGTAAGTGGATATATAGGCACAAGACCTCTTTTGAAAAATAATGTATCTTAATAAACAATAAAGGCCGGGTGCAGTGGCTCACGCCTGTAATCCTAGCACTCTGGGAGGCCAAAGTGGGCGGATTGTTTGAGCTCAGGAGTTTGAGACCAGCCTGAGCAAAAGAGCAAGACCCTGTCTCTACTAAAAAAAAAAAAAAATAGAAAGAAATTGTATCGACAGCTAAAATATATATATATAAATTAGCCAGGCATGGTGGCGCATGCCTGTAGTCCCAGCTACTTGGGAGGCTGAGGCAGGAGGATCGCTTGAACCCAGGAGTTTGAGGTTGCCGTGAGCTAGGCTGACGCCACGGCACTCTAGCCCAGGCAACAGAACGACTCTGTCTCAAAAAATAAATAAATAAAATAAAATAAGCAATAACGATCACCTTCTGGGCAGGGTGTGATCACTTATGCCTGTAATCCTAGCACTCTGGGAGGCCGAGGTGGGAGGATCGCTTGAGCTCAGGAGTTGGAGACCAACCTGAACAAGAGTGAGACCCTGTCTCTACTAAAAATAAAAAAATTAGCCGGGCGTCACGGTGTGCGCCTGTAGTCCCAGCTACTCAGGAGGCTGAGGTGGGAGGATTGCTTGAGCCCAGGAGTTTCAGGTTGCTGTGAGCTAGGCTGATGTCACGGCACTCTACCCCAGGTGACAGAGCAGGACTCTGCCAAAAAAAAAAAAAAAAAGTAAAAAGGAGAAAATTAAAAAGATCTTTGGTCCTACTCCCTCAGGAAAAAAAAAACCCTGTTAATATTTAAGTCCATACCCTTCCTTTTTTTTCTGTGCATATTTACTTTTTGTATTCTGCCTTTTTAACTTATCATTATCTCATGAGTATTTTCTTATGCCATTATAATATTTATCTACAATGTCATTTTTAATTATTCAGGTCCCTTCCTGACTATGACTTTATGTTCTGTCTGTGTGGAGTCTGATCACTTGGTGAAATGGTTGTGAGAACAAGTGTCCTAGTGATTTAAGAATTTTTCTCAGGCTAGGTACGGTGGCTCATGCCTGCAATCCTAGCACTCTGGGAGGCTGAGGCAGGAGTTTGAGACCAGCTTGAGCAAGAGCAAGACCCCCTTTCTACTAAAAATAGAAAAAATTAACTGGGCGTGGTGGCGTGCACCTATAGTCCCAGGTACTTGGGAGGCTGAGGCAGAAGGATTGCTTGAGCCCAGGAGTTGGAGGTTGCAGTGAGCTATGACAACGCCACTATGCTCTAGCCAGCACAACAGAGTGAAACTCTACTCTGTCTCTCCAAAAAAAAAAGAATTTTCTCTCTTGAAGGCCATGCTCAGCAATGAAGATGGTTTCAATGAGGCCCTTTGGACCTTCAGAAACCACCGATTACGCCCACAAGCACTGCCGGTCATTCCTTTCCTCTCCTGACTTTTCCATTGAGTGCCCCTTCACGATTTTTGTAGCCTCTTCTCTGGCCACTCAGTCACCTTATTCCTAACTGTTGTAGAAGTCTTTCAATTTTCCTACAACTGCCTATTCCTTCTGAAATCTACCTTTTCTCTAATGGGGCAAATAATCATTTTCAAATGCAATTTTTACTCTTTGATTCAGAACTTGCTGTGACTCCTTATTATCTGTCATAGCAAATCCAAGTCTAGCACTTAAGGATTCTGCAGCTATTCCTAACATTGCTTCCCACCTACCTCATTACTTAGTCCCTGTGCTCTAACCTTATGTTTTGATTGTGTGTGTGTGTGTGTGTGTGTGTGTGTGTGTGTGTATCCCTCTTCCCCATTATATAAAAGGTCTTGGTGTGACTTGAGTTCTCTTGCAGGGCCTACTCAGCTTTTCCCCAAAGGGAGCTAGGTAGAGATGGCTTCCAGTCTGGCTTCCCCTGATGTCCCAGGGTTTGGGTGGTGAGTGTCCCCTTCACAAGAGCTCTGCACTAAGAGCTGAGGCCTCCTGGGCCTGGGATCTCTGTGTCTTTCAGGCTGGCTTGTGCTCCAGGCTCCTCGGTGGGTGTTCCAGGAGGGGGAGCCCATTCATCTGAGGTGTCACAGCTGGAAGAACACTTTGGTGCATTCAGTCACATATTTACAGAATGGCAAAGGCAGAAGGTTTTTTCATCAGAATTCTGACTACCACATACCAACAGCCACACCTGATCACAATGGCTCCTACTTCTGCAGAGGGCTTGTTGGAAAGAAAAACGTGTCTTCAGAGACTATGAACATCATCGTTCAAGGTGAGACATGTGCAACCCTGGAGTGCCCACAGCCCCCTGTGTGTGGAGCCTCTACTCACACTGGGAAGATGAGTTGGGAGGAGATTTCCAACTCTTCCACAGACTTCTTTACATAGGGCTCCCCACTGGTGATCAGCAGAGACCCTGAGAATTCCTGATTGCTGGGTAGGTTTGCAGTTCTGTTTCAGCCTGTTCCTTAGAGATAGCTGAGAAGTGTCATTCACTCTGCAGTGTGATAACAGGAGCAGAAGCCACATTTCCTCCCCATAATAATGATATACATAATAATAAATACACCTGTCCTTACCCCAGCCACACCCATAATGTCATATGTCCCTATCATGCTGGCCCATTTCACCTTCATCCAAGTCTTAGCCAAGAGCTAAACTAGCAGGAGCCCTTCATCCCCTCACAGAAAGGGCTCGGAAGCTGGGTTCTGGTTCTGCAGCTAATTGACCATGTGACAGTGGGTGAGTCACTTAGTCTCTCTGAACCCCAATTTCTTCTTCTGTAACAAAGGTAAGCTGACATTTATTAGGCACTTTTCACTGTGCTAGACATTGTGCTAAACAATTATTTACATACACCTTATTTGATCATTGACTTTCACAATGTTATGAGATAGGCAATATTGACTCCATTTACATGGAGTAACTGAGGTGCAATAAATAAGTAAATAAAATTTGTCCCTAAGGTCACACCAAAGACTTCGAAGCCTATATATTTAACCATTAGGTAAAATTAAACAATTGAACAGGCACTAATATCCTATGATGGAATTTCGGATCCCATTAAGTCACCCAGAAAACATCTCTAGTTTCTACAGGGCCAACCTCCAGGGTCAGAGACCTAGCATGGTATTCCTGGACTTCTATCTGGAACTGGACCAAGACCTAAATTTTAAACAATTTTCATGAATAAAGGCAGCAAAACACCTTTTGAGATTTTGACAAAACAATGTCATAAGTTGTATAAAAATAATTTAATTACACTTTAAATCCTCTCATATGGTTAGGGAAAGAGAGAGCAAGTAATGAAGCAAATGGGGTAAAATGTAAACAATTAGCAAGTCTGGGTGAAGGATATATGAGAGTTCTTTATACTATTCTGGTAAATCTTTTTGAATTTGAAATTATATCAAAATTAAGAGTTAAAAAAATTGAAATTAAAAATCCACAAATTTGTCCCAGTTTATAGACAATAGCATTGTCTGACAATTTCATAATTGTCACACAAAACCTAGCTACAACCTAACTTGCTAACATTCCCTGTCACATCTCCATCAAATAAGCAGAAGCAGAGTGACTCTGCTCAGACAGCACCAAGATCAGGAGTCCCTGGGAAGAAGCAAAGGCTTCCCCAAGACTCCCCACCATTCCTGCAACCTGTCTCTTGGTAGGTGTCAGGAAGACTCTCCACTGGTGACCTCACTGTTCCCAATTTCTGCCTTAATGACTGTCATTTTTCTCATACTTCTACTTCTCCTACTAGGCTCGACAAGTCCATCTGTCTCACCATCCTTTCCACCCTGGCATCAAGTCACTTTCTGCCTGGTGATGGTACTCCTGTTTGCAGTGGACACGGGATTGTATTTCTCTCTGCAGAGAAACCTTCGAAGCTCACCAAGGGACTGGAAGGACCACAAATTTAAATGGAGCCAGGACCCTCAGGACAAATAACCCTTTATCCCTTGGTGGGTAATAAGAGCAGTGGCAGCAGCATCTCTGAACCTCTCTCTGGATTTGCGACCTCATCATCCCCATTAGGCATCTCTGTGAGCAGCAGAAAAAATACAGCTCAGACCCTGGGCTGAGGGCCCTCCACCCAATTCTCTATTTTCTCCTGATCTCCAGTGGAAAGGAAAGGCCTGGGATCTTCAAGTGCCAACAGTGAAGCCCAGTGAGTAGCTTCATTCCTAGGAATTGAAGTGTTAAGGCTATACAAATACTTTCTCTGTCCCCACCACTCCCTTACAGCAAAGCAACAACACAGGCTCTGGTTGGTGACCTTTAAATGTATAAGAGTTGTTCCTAAATAAATAGACCAGCAGAATTAATGGTTGAGGCAGAGCCAGCTGGACAGTGGTCTGCATCTATTGCTGCAGGGCTGGTTGCATTCAGGGGATCTCAAAACTCCAGACGAGAGTGTGGGAACTGCTGAGGATCTAGGGGATTCTGCAGAGCCAGTGAAGAGAATGGCTGAGAAAGAGCAGGGCGGTCCAGAGTAGACCAGGGGAGATGCTCCCCTCTGGGCCCAGAGAGAAGGCTGTCTTCCTAGAACACGAGCCATGGTGGAGATAACAGGAAATCACAGTGGTGATGCAGAATTGAGTTTTCCAGGGGAGTCTCTATCAGAACTGGGATGGTCTGCAAGTATATAATGGTGAACTCTCTTAATGCTCTGAGTAGAAAATGGTCCTAGGAAGGGGACTGGGGATTGGGGGCAGGGAATTGGAAAAGAAAGCACACAGCAAACCCTGTGTGTCACTGTTCCAGCTTAAGCTAAGTGAACAGGTATCTCAGCATCTGAACTGAGAAAGTCTGATATGAAAGAGCCAACCACAAACACACAGGAAGGAAAGGGCAGGAGGGTGAAGACGACTCTGTTGCCCAGGGCAGTAAGAATTAGAGAGGAGGGGCAGGGACAATAAAACCAGCTTTTCTGTTTCAGTGTCTAATTCAAGTATAGCTTTTTTTTCATTTATCAAACAAATTTTGGATAACTAATACTAAATGTAGTGAACTCTACTGAGTAAATTGTGAAACTTTGAAATCTCTCAGCATGTCGACACCAGTGGAGTGGGAGTGGAAAACACAATTGCTGCTCACGGAGGAAAGCTTTCACTATCTCTTTCTGTTTTAGAAGTTTTAAACAGAACATTTCTTGATTCCAGTAAAGCATTTTATAATATCTTGCATGCTACTCTTAGCAGATGGAAAAAAACATGGTAATAAAATATAAGTAATAAAATCCTTTCTTCTCTTTGTCCAAAATTCTATCAGAGATTGGTTTGGACTGATGAGAACCGCGCCCCTCTCCCCTTTCAGCCACCATCTTGCCACAACTCATATGAATTAGCCTGCTTGCTTTCCAAATCTTGCTGAGACAACTGGTTGAAGGGGGCTTTTTGTGGGTAGTATGGGATAGGAGGGGGAGTGGGAATTAAAGGCAGTTTTAGAGCACTGGGGCAAGTAGGAAAAGGCACAGCGGAGGCAGGAGATAGAGGCCAGGGCAGAGGTAGAGGGTCAACCTGATTGTGTGAATCATGAGCTCTATCACAAGATGATTCAAGCTAGGTATAGATGTAAATATTAGATGAGATTCAGACATGAGGCAAGTGTATTTGGAAACCTTAGACATTCAACTCACATTTACTTAGTACCTACAATGTGCCAACTTTGAGTGTAGGTGCTGAGGATATCAGATGAAAAACACAGGGTCATTCCCTGGAGGAGCTTTCATTCTAGTGAGCAAAACAGGTAAGTAAGAAGAGAGTGAAGAAAGGGCTGCCAAGAAAAGGCTCAATTTTGGTGTAGTCATAAAGGATGAATAGGAGTTTGCCAGGCAAAGAAGAGGAGAAAAGCCGAAGGTCCATGGGCAAAGATTGAAAAGCCAGAGTATGAGTTCAAGAAAGCGGTTAGGTTCTGTTGGGTCTAAAGGGTCAGTGAGGGAGAGGAGAGAGTTTCGGGGCCAGATGATGAAGGGCACTGCCTTCCAAGCTAAGGAGATGGTATCAGACCCTGCAAGCCATTGACAGAGTTTAAATAGATTAATCTTGTACTGTACAGTACTCGAGAAGCACTCTCTGGCAGCTACTTGGAGGAGGGATGGGAGAGGAGCGTTGAAGATGGAACCATCTAGGATGGCTAGGTAGTATGCAGTAACTCAAAAGGAGTAATGAGGGAGTAAGTGGCAGCGAAGCAGGAGAGGAAGGTGCCTAATCAAAAGATATTTAGGAGGCAATCTCTCCAAGAATTGGTAGCAAGAAGGGCGTAGCGGGACTAAGGACCCAGGTTCCAGACATGGTGCCCGTTTCGTAGGTTAGGAAATACAAAGGCAAGGTTGGTACGAGTTTGGTGGAAAAGATACAGAATTCATCTTTGGGTTGTTAGTACTTACTTCCTTTGGTAAATTTTCTGAAAGCATCAGTTTCATGATGCAATTTCAGTGGTTAAACTGCCAAAAAACCTACTTGCAGCCCTGATCGCACCAAATACCTCAAAACCGCTAGCAATGTGCCTAGAGTGAGGAAGGTGCTGTGAACCACCCAACGTAGGGCCCAGCGGCTAGGGGTCCTAGAGGTTAATGCAGAAGGTGGTTTTAAGTTTCAAGACACAGAGGTCCTAACCACCCTGAGTTCACAAAACTGCTGCCTGCGTCCCTGGGTGGGCTCGAACCACCAACCTTTCGGTTAACAGCCGAACGCGCTAACCGATTGCGCCACAGAGACAAGCGGAAGCTGGCTTTGTTGCCAATTTAGTTCACGGAAGAAAAAAATTCACAGTATGCCTCCAAAATAGTGTGTTTGAGGCTGAGTTAGAAACCGGTGGCACCACTATCTTTGCGCGCACCAGGGCGCGGCTGATAACCCCGAGCGAGGCAAGTCTTTTTCCCGTTCCAGCGCTTGCTTAGATCTGGTACAGGACTCAGCTTCCACCCAGAAGAGTGACTGGACACACGATACAATATTTTTTTAATTTCAAAATATTAATGGGGTACATGGATAGCTTTTATAATGCTTAAGTCAGGGCTGTTAGTGCACCCATCACCCAAAGAGTACTCATTGTACCTGTTAGGTAGGGTTTTACCCCTTCCCTTTTTCCTCCTTCCCCGTGCTTGATTTCCAATGACGTTTACTTCTCTCTGTGCCCATGGATTAGTTCCAAAATATTAGATAGTACATGTGGTGTTTGTTTTCCCATTCCTGAGATACTTCACTTAGGACAACGATCTCCAGTTCCATCCAAATTGCAAGACATTAATACACTCAGGAATTGATGGGCACTTACGTGGATTCTGCATCTTTTCAATTGTGAATTGTGCTGCAATAAACATGAGAGTGCAGATATCTTTTTAATAAAATGACTTCTTTTCCTTTGGAGATACCCAGTAGTGGAATTGCTGGATTGTGATACAACGTTTTTAATATTGCTGGAAAAAGAGGAGCAGAAGAGGATGAATGGAGGAAGGGTCTTTGGGGAATCCAAAATGGAAGCTCTCTTGTGGGTTCAGAAGTTCAGTTGGTTTTGCTTAGAAAAAAAGTACATTAATAAGTTTTTCCACAGATCTAGACAATTTATGGATGCATGTGTATATGTCTGAGTATTGACTCATAATAAACTTATTTTTGTGAAAATTAAAAATACTGTATCACGTGTCCAATCTCGCCCTGGAAAATGTAATATCTAAGTAAAGGAACTTCATATTACAAAATTAATCTTTGGTCCCAGCTGTGTTGAAAGGTTTCTGCTAGCATATTAGGCACACAAACAGAACATGGAGTTTAAAATGCCAGTAACTTAAGGACTTTGACACTGACATATCTGGATACAAATATCTGAAGAGCAGCATCAACCTAGGGATCCTCATCAGTGCTGGGCCTAATAAGCCATTTTCTATATTGACGGGGATCCAGGGCCCCTCCATGCAGAACCTCCTTCCTTTCTGCATTGACATCATCTAATCAGTGCATTCCCGTTTAGGTGCAGCTCAAAGTTTTCAATGGTGTTCAGTGAAATGAGAATATGCACAAACATAGATATGCACGTGCAGAAATTATATATACATGCATGTGTACATATACACATATACTTTGTATCTTATGTAAAATACATATTTGTACTATATATGATACATAATTAAATAGATATATTTGCCAAGTGACCTTTAAACTGAGATAATTTTTTTTACACTTCAAAGTTTTGTTTTTAAATGTCCTTCCTTTTATAAAATTATAATTAGGGTAGATGATAGTTGTTGTGGCTGTGGCTGTTGTGTTAATTTCCTAACCTGGCAAAATAAAAAGTTGGAAACCCTGTATTTGTAGCCAATGTTTTGGGAGAAATTTTGCTCATCTGTGAAGTATGATTTAGGTTTCACCAATCATAACCAAAACCACCCCAAATGCAGAGGAATCTAGAAAGCGCAGTTTTTACCTTTCTGGCCCCTACAGCACAAAAAAGACCAGAATGAGGTTGGAATGGGTAATGAGCAAGCCAATCTACATATTCACTACAAAGAGTAAACAGACAAACAAAAAATAAAACCAAATTTAAACTAAAATAAATAAACTTCCCATCTCCACCCCAATATGGGACTGTTAGAGAATGAAGGAAAGAAAAGTTCTGAAGAACCAAAAAGTGATGGGCTACAGATGTGGGTATCCTGGCTAAACTGTGACAACAGTGTATGCATGTGTCTATTCTTAAAAGACAACCTGAGGGGAGAGGAGGCTCCAGGTCATGAGGTGGACTCTCCCCTCCTCCTCCCAAATCCCTGGGAAAAGACCCAACAAGTGTAATAGAGAAAACATTATACCATCCCAACCATCCACAATATCCAAGAGAAAGCTTTCCATCTCCTGGGTTCATGATCCAACATCTCATGATCCGAGGTGAGGAGGGAATGAAAGTTGTCCTAGAAATCAGAGTGGGACATCGCTCACATAGTTGAATATCAAAAAAGTTGAGCAGGAGATGGCACAAGGAACAGGAGAGTAAAAGAGCACAAGCCATTGGCTCACAATCATTCACAGTATCTGACAGGAAGCTTCATATCTGCTGGCTTCACCATTAATCTCTGGTAGATCCAAGGATGTCCCAGAGTGTTTGTTGTGCTTTGTTTGAGAAATGTGGATGAGTGATTACCCAGCAATTATATCATTTCAATTCAGTAGTTGAGGAATGGGCTTTTCAATAAATTGAACAGAGAACCTTCAGGTGGGGAGTGGGGAGGAAATAGAGTCACAGATTTACCTTATGTCATATCTCAAAATAATTTCAGAAAGAATTAAATAGATAATGCCAAAAAACAAAAGCAAACATTAAATTACTATTTTTAAAAAGGGAAAAGCTGATCTGATATTAAGATGGGAAAGAATTTTCTATGTATATAAGTATAAACCTTCCATCTAAAACATTGCCCCCATTTCACCAGGAAGTACCCCAATGACTATGACACATCTCCTACCATAGATACAGAAGCATAAAATTGAAGGTGGGGAATATGTAACAGAGGGAATGGCCTGAGATGAGGGGGAACAGCAAAAAGATGTTTTCTGTCTCTTTAAAACTTCCTCCACTCTTTTTGGGAACTGAAGCCTGCATCCCTGCCTCAGGCAGGTGGTCAGAGGAACAGGGGAATGTCTTTTGTTCTTTGTGTTATAGGAGATAGTTCAACCATCCCAGGCCTGGTGCCAGCACCCCTCCATCACCACCTGGTGGACAGAGGTCATGGCTTTGACTTTGGCAGAGATGGGACCATTAGAATTACTAACAATAGCCTAGAACTGGGGGCCCTCCCTTCAAAAGCTCTGTATTTATCCTTATGTTCAGGAAATTTGGATTTAGAGATGAGAGTCTACCATTTTTCCTCCTTTGCCAGCAAAGTAATAAACTTCTCTTTCCTTCTCAAAAAAAAAAAAAAAAAAAAAAAAAAACACAGAATTTTCCAAGTATAAAAATAAAGAAATTACCAAGAAAAGTATTTGACTTTATAAAAATCAGAAACTTCTGGACTTCAAAAACACTGTGAATGCAATTTAAAAGTGATTCTGGTTTTGGTAATGGTGGAGTAGCTTGAGTGGAACTAACCATTCCACAGAAAACAACTATAAACTATGGACAAAATATCGTTTAAAAAAATCTGTTTGAAGGCAGTAGAGAGCAATAAAATCAGATAGAAAGTAAAGAGCACTCAAGCCTTGGAAGAAGGAACCACAATGGGTAAGATCCTCATTCTGTAGGCAGTCGCCAATCAGCTGGACTCAGACACAAACTCATGCAGAAAATCACAGTCTTATGGGCCTCCTGCATCCGGCTAGAGTTTAGAGCTGGCAGATTGGGTAGAAATTTGAAAGAGTAAATTTCAGAAAACAGGGAGCCACATGGGAGAAAACCAAATCTGCAAATAATTCTCCCCCCAAATCCTTACATTACTCCTGAACTGGACATGCACTGAGCAGAGATTCTAAGGAGGCCAAGGCAGAAATAATAGTTGGTAAAGCTAAGGAATACTGAACAGAGATTTCAGGAGCTGCCCTATAAGAGGAGACAGAAAAATACTGGAAACAACATAAATGCTCAAAAATAGAAGATTTGTTAAAGAAATTGTGATGTAGCCATATAGTGTAACACAATGAAGTCATAAAAATAATGTCTTAGATTAATATTTAATGAATGTAGAAATAGTCACAAAGTAAAAAGTCAAGCAGTTTAAAAAAAGCCCATGTCATTATACATTTATTCAAACCTATAAAATGTTCAACACCAAGAGTGAACTCGAATGTAAACTTTGGTGTTTGGGTAATAATGATGGTAGGATCATCAATTGTAACAAATATACTTTCTAGTGAATGATATTGACTATGGGTAAGGCTATGGGGGTGGGGGTGGGGGTATTTGGGAAATCTCTGTACTGTCCTCTCAATTTTCCTATGAACCTAAAATTGCTCTAAAAAATAATCTATTAAAAAATAAGCAGTATACATAGTATGATTCCAGATTGTATCTAAAAAAATATTAAAGAGAGGCCACTAGCTCGCAGAGAGGGAGGAGAAAGCGGCGAGTTCCGGATCCCTGCCCAGCCTGGCCCAATCTTTGCTCCAGAGATCATGGCTGCCCCAGATGTGGTGGCGACAGGCGCCGACCCGAGCGAGCTGTGTAGAGCAGTAAGGAAAACAGGAGTGACTCGATGACAGACTGGACCTCTTAGGATAGGCCTAAGTTTCGGTTTCCCGACGCGGGCCCTCCCCCTCCCCAGAATGCCGCTGGTAACAACTGAAAGTCCCGCGGCTTGGAAACTGGCCAATCAGGAGCCAACACTATCAGCCACTTTTGAAGGAGCAAATGAACTAAGGCGGGGGGTGGGGGGATGGTGTGCCCGGTACATGTAACCTACTGATGAATATAAAAACTTAGTTCCCACCCTAGGGCGGGGTCCTGGTTCGTGGAGAGGCCACTGTGTTGGCGCTCTGGGACTTGGACGCTAGCTCGAGCTAGACAATAAACTCCTTTGCCTGTTGCAGTCTTGGTGACTCTGCCTATCTGTTCCTGGGGCTGAGGAAACCGGTTCTAACAGCTGGAGAGCGGCGGGCTGCTGCACGAGATTTTCACATCGCCGCTCAACCTGCTGCTGCTTGGCCTCTGCATCTTCCTGCTCTGCAAGATCGTGCTCCGGGACCAGCCTGCGGCCAGCAGCGACAGCGACTCCCTCGCTGCCCGGCCTCAAGCGGCGCGACTTCACCGCAGCCCTTCGACGGCGTCCAGGACCCGCGCATACTCATGGCCATCAACGGCAAGGTGTTCGACGTGACCAAAGGCCGCAAGTTCTACGGGCCGGAGGGTCCCTATGGAGTCTTTGCTGGAAGAGACGCATCCAGGGGCCTTGCCACATTTTGCCTGGGTAGAGAAGCACTGAAGGATGAATATGATGACCTTTCTGACCTCAGCGCGGCCCAGCAGGAGACCCTGAGTGACTGGGAGTCTCAGTTCACTTTCAAGTATCATCACGTGTGCAAACCGCTGAACAAGGGCAAGGAGCCCACTGTGTAGTTGGATGAGGAAGAACCAAAAGATGAGAATGCTTGGGAAAATGAGTAAAGCATTCAGTGGAAGCATATCTATTTTTGTATCTTGCAGAATCATTTGTAACATTCCAGTCTGTCTTTAAAACATGGTGATTTCAATATTTAGAAAAGTTTTGAACTTGCTGTAAATTTTTTAATTAACATCACTAGTGACACTGATAAAATTAACTTCTGTCATAGAATGCATGATATGTTTGTGTGTCACAAATCCAGAAAGTGAACTGCTGTAATGTAAATGTTAATACTGTTTTTCTATCGACTGTAGTTAGTACAGGCTGAATTAAATGTGTGTTTCCTGAGAGACAGGTAAGACTTGGATATTTCCTAAAACAGGTAAAAACATTAGATGTGCACCAAGAACAAAGGATCAACTATTAGTCATGATGTTCTCTCAAGACAGCAAATCCCTTTTTTTCCTCAATTGGCTTAACTGCATGATTTCTGTTTTATCTACCTCTAAAGCAAATCTGCAGTGTTCCAAAGGCTTTGATATTGATTAAAGAGAGCTGTCCAGTAGCAAAGTGAAATCTCAAAGCTGGACTCAGCTGGAAAAAAACATACTGTGTTTCTAGACTGCTTTGTTATCCTTGCTCTCACATGGACACTCAGATGCCCTCACAGACACAGTAATTTACAGTTTGGATTAAAACAAGATCTAAACATTCCAAAGAAAGCTTTATAAAAAAGCCAGCCAGCTTGTCTACAACTTGAAATACATGGAGAAGATTATAGGACTATCTTTCCAACCCCCGTGTTTGTGGTGGGGCAATGGTTATTTTGGTTATTTTACACATTTGAACTGAGAGGAGCATACAGAACAGCAACAGGTGTCTGCTCTCTTATGAGCCTACATACACACCCCTGAGCAATGAGAAAACAACACACATCACTAGCCAACTGGTTTTTCAAGTAAAGCATATTCATAAGGTAACAGTTATTATGTTGTTCCAAAACTATAGCCACTGCAAAAGTAGTAGTCAATTGTCTAGGTCTTTGATATAGATCTTTTGGTTAACAGTAAGCTTAAGTAGACTATACAGTTGTATGAATTTGTAAAAGTATTACATGAACAACTAGTGAGGTTTCAAATTCTTGTAATTGTAGTTAAATAGTCATTGTGTTTTCTTGTGAACTGTGTTTAATGGTTTAACCTCAAATCAGAAAACAAAATGAAGTGCTTTGGTCAGTTAATAAAATGGTTTTACCCAGTAAAAAAAATATATATATATATTGAAGAGAGAAACACACTGCAAAATAGTAATAGGTGGGGTTTTATTTGTATGATGGAAATATGGGCATATACCTTTTGTTTGTGATTTGTTTGTTCTCCGTATTGTCTACAAGGACCATGTATTACTATTCTTCATGGGAAAAATATCTTTTGTAAAAATGGGCATATGACTATGTGGCAGGTACTTTTACATATATAATCTTTCACCCTCAAAAAATCATTCAGAATAAGTACAATTATTGCCTTTTTTATAAATACATACATATACATAGATGATGAAACTGAGGCTCAGAAAGATTGAACTGGCCTGAGATCAAAGAACTAATGAAGTGGAAGAGCTGAGATTCAAAATATGTTTGGTTCCAAAAACCTACACTCTTTCTCATGCAGGGCACTACTTCAAAGGACTTTAGAGACACAAAGATGTCAAAGACCATGGAGTTTGAACGCTCCTTCAGTTTTAAAGGTGAAGAAACCGAGGCGACTAGAAAAGTTAAACGACTTGCCCAAAAGCAAATCATTTGTTAGTGATAAAAACAAGCAAACAAATAACACACAAGAATAGGTCTCCTGATTGTCAGACCAGTTTTCGTTTGTATTAATATTTGGTTTAGACATAAAGTCTTCGTTATTGCCCATCAATCGTAGGGGAAGATGTTTCACAAGTTTGCACATCTTCGTGTAATATGGCAGTGAAGAGCGCCGACTTAAGAATTTAGGCTGACCACTGCAGAATAGCAATATATACAGGTGAAGGGAAGAAGGAGTGCCTATTAAGTCATCAGGGTAGGAGATGCCAAGAAATGGAAATCCGCAGTCCTGGGTTTAAGGCAGACGGGGACCCTAGGATTCTCTCCCAGTAGGCGGCAGGTCGTTATGGAAATGGGTGACGATTAACCCAGTGGCAGGCCCATGCAGTGGTGGATCAGGTAGAAACTTGTTTACAGGATTAATCACCCAACACCTTTATGGAACGCAGAATCAGGGTCAAGGTAACTTCACCCACTCGTATTCTTGCTCATATCCACGAACTTCGCATGCGAAAGACAAGCTTTCCGGGTGAACTTAAAGTCATTTAACAATGATTTATTTATTTATTTATTTATTTGGCAGTGAGAGAACAAAGTCGGGCGCGGAAGGAAAAAAGGCACTCTCCTCTCCCCGTCGGGGGATCGAACACCGGTCTCCCGCGTGATAGGCAAGGATACTCACTACCACACTAACAAGGACAACCGCAAAGAAAAAACTGGTCCGTATTTAATGCTTAGGAAGATATTTTACATTTGATGCTTAGGAAGATATTACGTAGATGATGAATGTCTCCAAAGTTGCCCTTTGGGAAGGTATTTCTAAGTTACAAATGTACCTTTGCGAAAAGTTGGTGATTGCTGGCAAAATTGTACCACTACTTTTCTAGGCCAGCATATTACAATAGAAATATAACGTGAGGCCCACATGTAAGTTTTAGTTTTAATAGCCACATTAAAAAGTAAAAAGAAACAGGTGATAATTTTAATAATAAATCTTATTTAACCCAATATATCCAAAATATTATTTCAACATGCTATCAGTATAAAAATATTATTAATTAGCTACATTTTCTCTTAGTTTTCAAAATTCTGTATGTATTTTACACTTACAGACAGCACATTTCAACTCGGACGTTAAATTTTCATTGAAAAAACAATCAGTATTTAGAGTTCATAAAATTTACACTTGAAAAAGTAGATTCATATACCCAAGTTGTTCCAAACGTACTTAAACGGTCTCCAATAGCTAAACTGAGTATCTGTTTTAAGTTTTTCACTTATTTATTAATTTCATTTATTTACTTCAAGTAATGTGTTAAATTTTAATATGCAGTTCCTTTGGACGCACTCGCCAACTTCAAGTGCTCCGTAGTTCGTGGCTACGGTATGAACCTTGAAGATAAAGACACAAGAGCCCCTTTCGGAGGGGGAGATTCAGACAACAAATCCCAGAATCCAGAAGATCCTAAAGATTCTTCGAGTTGAAAGTTTAAAAAGGAAGAGAGAAAGGGAGGAAAGAAGAAAACCTTCAGAATCTAACCCTTTCAAAACAAGCCTGGGCAGAGAAAGAGGCCTGGGTCAAAATAGGAAGCGGGGAGAGAAAGCGAGGCTCGGCTGTAGATGCTAATTTTACTCAGGAGTGAAATAGACACATCAGGCGCTGTAAAGTATCTCTGCTCTCGCGCTGTGTTTCTCCACCTCATCAGGAACATGATCAGGAAAGAAAAAGACTAAGAAAAAGGGTGACTGCGTTGGCCGGGAATCGAACCCGGGTCAACTGCTTGGAAGGCAGCTATGCTCACCACTATACCACCAACGCCTTCCGGGGGGAGGCTTCAGAATTTTGAGTATAAGAGAAACAGAGATCGTGAGTTTCCCGAACTCTGTTAATGGGGTTTTGTTTTCATGTTTCCGAAGTAAGATACACGAAACTTTTACTCGGTGAAAACCGACTCCTCTGACTCTGCGCCGCCAGTAAACAGCGCGGGCCTGAGAGCGCAGAGGCTACCCGGCGCCGGGAGCGAAGGGCACGGTCGGCTCAGAGCCGGGCAAGCAAGCCGAGGCTTAGCTCGGCCTGGGGATTTTCCTCCGCCGCCTCCCCTCACCCCGACTCCCCCGCACGGCCCGGCGCTCCCAGCTCTCAGCTCCTAGCTTCCGAGGCCCAGCACTGGATCCACCGGGTGTCAGATTTGGTAGTGGCGATTTGGTGCCGACGGTCCGAGGAAGACCGGCCGGCACAAGATCCACCCTGAGGTTCCAACCCTCTAGAGAAGGAGAGGAGCGCTTCAAAGGGCGCCAGGAAGAAATGGAGCTTTTAAGATTTAGGGTAGTTATCAAGGAAGTAGGAAAGAGCTGTAGGAGACAGTTTTGTTTTTCCTGCTTTGTGTAGTAATGCAGGAAGCTTTCTAGTTTTAGTTGAAACAACAATAAATTAAACACATTAATAAAACCTGATATGATGCACTATCAATATTTGATAAACTTAAAACAAATCAGGAAAACGAGCCTTATACGTGTCAGGATGGCCGAGCGGTCTAAGGCGCTGCGTTCAGGTCGCAGTCTCCCCTGGAGGCGTGGGTTCGAATCCCACTTCTGACAAGTGTTTGTTTTTATTGCTTCTCTCCTTAACCAAGCCCCAAATACTGAATTCTTGCAGAAAGAATTATTGATTAATCAACACTGCTTTTTATCCTGTTTATCTTACATACACGATTAATTGTGCCTCATTTTAAATATAAAACTAAATATTTCCTCTCTATTATAGGCATGAGACTGGCCTATGAAATCAGGAGCGTTTTGAAACTAAGATCTATCCCTAACTGTGACAAAAAGGTTTTTTACTTTAGACTCTGGCTTCCCAGTGCCTATTTATGCCTTCCTTTATTCGACAACAATGTATTGAACCATTTCTATGTGTCAAGCACACTAAGGCAGGCAGATCCTAAAGTCTCCTTTGACAGAACAAGGAAAAGTCCTAAACCCAGGATCCCTTAATTTGTTATAAAGTAATTAGCCTGAGTCTTCTATGCTAAAGTAGTAGCGTCTAACAGTATCGTAAAGCATCAGAGTCTCCACCACCTTGCCAGACCCGCCCCCATCACCAATTCTAATTCAGTAGGTTTGCAGTGTCATAGAAAACCAGGAAAAGAAATCAATAGATCAAATGTTGGGGTGGGGGGGAGTGATAGGATAAATAAACTCATGGAGTTTGTTGTTTGAAGAATTTTGTGTTTCTAAAAGATCACAAATAAGAGCTGAGTATGGGAAAAGCCTAGTTGGCCTTTTGGGAAGAGGAAGAGCTGTTAAGAAGTTGAATGTGGGAGGTTCATAAAGGTGAAGATAGAAGGATCTTCAGGTTGATTAGTGAAAGTTTGCCAGGCAGAACTGCATTCATTTACTAGACTGTGACCTTGGGAAATTCATTTGACCTTTCTAAGCCTTAGTTTCCTTTAAAGTGCATTTGACCCTTCTGAGCCTTAGTTTACTGGGTAGTGAAATGGTTGTAGAATTGATTGAGATAGGAGCTTATTAGACACGGTAGATCTCAGGCCCCACCTTACACCTACTGAATCTGCATTTTACAAGATCCCCAGTTGATTTGCATGCACATTTGGGAAACACTGGTCTATCTAATCCAGGTGACTTTGCACAGATTGATCTTTAACCTGGAATACCCTTTCTCGGCCACTTTTTATTCAGTATCATTTAGGCATTTACAACATGTCAGACACTGTGTTTAGAACAGAGAATACAAAGCTAAACTAAATACTGTCTAAACTAAGGAGGGTGATATAGTGCATTCTTAAGAGAGATATGTAAAAAAAATAGTGTTTTGTTTTGAGACAGGGTCTTTCTGTGTTCCCAGGGCTAGAGTGCAGCGGTGTAATCATAGTTCATTACAACCTCAAACTCCTGGGTTCAAGTGATCCTACTGCCTCAGCCTCCCGAGTAGCTTGGACTGCCGGTGCATGCCACCACACCTGGCTAATTTTTCTATTTCTCATAGAGATGGGGGTGGAGGAAGAAGGGGCGTTGGAGATGTCTCACTATGTTGCTCTCAAACTCCTAGCCTCTAGCAATCCTCCTGCCTCAGCCCCCACAAGCACTGGGATTACAGACATGAGACACTACACCTGGCCAAAAGTAGTTTTTAAACAAACCTGAGCCTTAACCAAGTGTTCAAGGTTAACATCACCAGTGGTTAGTCATAGTAACATCATGTATACTCTGATAATATGGTGGCATAGTCACTTTACCTCTATGGTATTCTTCTCTAATCATGAAAAAATATCAGATAAACCCAAAGTAAGGGACAATCTAGAAAAGACCTGACCAGTATTCTTCAAAAGTGTCAAGGTCATGAAAAACAAGATAAAACAGAGAAACTGTCACAGATTGTAGGAAACTAAGAAGACATGATAACTCAATGCAATGTGCTATCCTGGATTGAGTTCTGAAACAGTAAAGAACATTAATGGAAAAATGTAAAATCTATTCTACAAACTACTTATTAGTATTGTACCAATGCCAATTTCTTAGGTTTGATAAGTGTACCATGGTTATGTAAGATTTTAACAACGGGGAAGCAGGCTGAAGGATATACAATAATTTTCTGTAGTATCTTTGCAATTCATCTGATCTAAAGTTATTGCAAAATAAAAAAACAAATAACATGGAAACAACCTGAAAGTGGCTACTGTGAGAAAATTTGATTTTGAGTTCATGATAATGAGCATGTATTTTGATGTAATTTATTCTTTTTTTTCTTTTTTTCTTTTTTTTGGAGGAACTAGGTGTCATAGTTGTGATTACAATAATCAAACTAAGACCACATACAACATGTGGACTTTTAGATGTCTATTATACATGAAACAGTTCCCAAAGAAACTAAACCAAAATGATCAACAATGGCCATTTAAAAGTAAAGGCCAAAAGAGATTTGTTTGTTTAAATCTCTCTGTAGAAAAATAGATACCACCCAGGTCGGAGAATCTGAGGTGTTTTCATGGCTAAACACAATAAAATCTTCCTTCTTATACTCTTATAGAGGAGACTTTAAATCTCAGGACCACCACCTCCCCCAACTCCTTGTGCAAAAGGGAAGGTCAAGCCTGGATGCTGAGTCATGCAACACCCCCTCCTAATGGGTAGCTGTTACTAACATTATGCATTAGCCAGATCCCTACAGAAAGGTAAAAGGCCTCAGGCATCTACAATGGCTGCCCCCACAGATCACTCATAAGGAAATTCTTTGGTGGCCTCCCATAAACAAAAACATGCAAATTATAACTTTAGGTCTGCAGGCTAAGCCTATTTGATTTCCTTTACAAGTTTATCTTCCCAGGTGCTGGACAGAGACAAGACAAGAGCAATCATTCTTCCATCTACCCAGGAACATTTGCACAATTGATTCTTCCTTTACTCCTTTTTTCTCTTCAAGTATCCACCTATTCTTATGTAAAGTGTTGATTTCCTGGACAGGAGCTAAAGACGCAAAAGAATAATCATTTGCCTTACCCTCTCCCCTTAAATACTGAGTTCCCAAATCCCTCTTCAGAGAGCACAGGTCACAGGGGCTTCTGTGGTTGGTGCTTTTCCTGGGCACATCCTCAAACTTTGGGTTAACAAATCTCCATTGATTGAGATCTTCTCCTCGATCACTTATTTTGGGTTGTCAGAGTGAGTGTATGTGTATGTGTGTGTGTTTAAGAAAGAGGCATGCTACTGGAATACTAAGAAACTTTATTAACCCTGTGAGTACCATCATTCCTTTTCGGAAGTTCAAACAGGTTGAGGAGGTCAATGTTGGAAGTTGAGAGGAGATTCAGGAAAGGGAATCTAACAAGATATACTGTTAGACTCTTTGATTCTGTAAAATTAAATTGAAAAAAAAAAAGAAAAAAAAAAGAAAAAAAAAAAGGAAAGGGAGAATGTAATACAGGACATATATGTAACTCCATCTCTTTTTTTGCAGGTTCCTTCAATGAGAAAGCACGTTGCATAGAACATGGGTCAGGTGCAGGAAAAGAGGATAGTTAAAAATGTGAAATAGGCCAGATGTGGCAGCTCATCCCTGTAATCCCAGCACTTTGGGAGGCCAAAGCAGAAGAATGGCTTGAGCACAGGAGTTCAAGGTTGCAATGAGCTATGATCATGCCACTACACTCTCACTGGGTGACAGATGGTGACAGGGCAAGACCCTGTCTCAAAAAAAAAAAAAAAAATTGTGAAATGACAATGAGGGGCAAATGGATTGTTAGCATAACCTTCACCTTATCTGCAAGAGATAAACCTAATCTAAATATAATGTAGCTAAGCTCACCCTCATTTCTGAGATAAAAATAAATCTTCATTGCTCATAGGATAGAGACAGTATGAATTGGATTGACTGGGAATTAACTCAGACAAGTTTATTCTTGCTCTTATATTGTCATTTATTTAACTGGAAGTGAAGTCGAGCCTGAGGATATTTCCCAGGTTCAGTCACTTGCTATAAAAACACACACAAATGTTCACTTAATGAATAATGTAAATATACAATCAAATGTACACATTTTCTCTCAGGGCTCAACATCCAAATGTATTTTAAAGGAATGATATACCCAATTTCACAGCATCTGGGGTAAATTCTGGTAATAGAGTTATGGCCTATTTGTGAGGTGACATGTTCAGGCTCTAGAATCAGGCACAGGACAGGGTTCTTAATTCCAGCCCTCCCTCCTGCTGTCCCCTCCTGCTGTCCCCACTTAATAGATATTTGACCTTGAGTAAATTGTTTAACCTTTTTGACCTTCAGAATCCTCATCTTAAAAAAGAGGTTGATGTTGCTAGGAGGATTAAATTAGATTGTGTATGTCAAGTACCTGGTACCTAGTTAACACTCAACTAATAATAATTAGTAATAACTAATGTTTGTTGATAATATATTATATGCCTAACATTCTTCTGTGTTTCTTACATACATAATTTAATTGAATCCTCACAACAATTCTAAGGCCAGTACTATTATTGTTATCATCTCCACTACAGGGAAGGGGAAATTGAAGCTCAGAGAATTAATTTGCACAGTATACAATATGGCAGAGCTGAAAATCTATGGGGTCTTGTTCCAATATAGCCATTATACTACACTTTGTTGTTATGGTCATTATTAACCTCAGACCCATCAGCATAAACCAGACAGGACCATGCTATTTCTCTCATATAGGTAAGGTCAATAGTAACTTTACTCATATCACCAGACCTACTCTCTAAACACTATTCTCCAAAGTCCAGGACTCAGAATCTTTTCTCTAAAAGAACAATGGATAAAGTGACAAGAGTAAATATAGCTAATAAGCATGTGAACTGTTTGTCAGTGTTACTAGGACACATAACATAAGACTGACAAACTAAACTAGGCTCCCAATACAGAATTTTTATTGTAGAGTCACACATGGGAACCTTGCCAATATTTAAATTCCTCCCTATTCCCTGCTTTTCCAATTCCATCTCCATCCCTCCCTCCTCCTGCACTATAAGACACAATCCTCTCCTCTCCTCAGCCCTCACACTTCAAGACTGTTTCAATGTGTCGACCTCAAACTTTTCCCTTTACCCTGTTTTCCCAATAGAAACTATGCACACAGCCTTGTGAATTTTTTTCATATTCCCCCTTCAGAACCTGCCCCAATATTTTCTGCTTCTCAAAGCCTCGCCCCTTTGTGTGCTTAATTGGTTGGAATAAAAACCAAGAAGGAGTTTTAAAAGTTTATTTAGATCTATATACTTCACATAACAAAATCCTTATGTGCAAGTAACAAAATACACAAAACATATGCGAAAGCAATATTAAAGTGCCACACAAATATAAATAACTTAATGACTTCTTGTTTAAAGAGGGAGAAGAGGACTAAAGGAAAAAGAAGTCAAATGACAAAGACCTCAGTTATACAACATACTAAGAAGAAAACTCCAGCTTTGGGGAAAAGACTCCCAGCCTCTTATCCCTGAAGTTACAGGGCAGGATCATAGAAGACAGTCTAGAAGGCCCACAAGCCCATCCCCTACAGTCACAGGTGACTTATCTTGAGGGGCCATTCAATCAACCTCCTCAATGATGGGACCCGTACTGGGGTTTCCCTGCTGGGCTTGAGACCCACAACTGCTGCCCCCATGGACACCAGGCACCCCATAGAGCCTGGAGAAGATGGGGCAACAGATTTGTTCCAGCCCTCTCTTCTGATGCTCATACTCTTCTTTTTCTGCCAACTGGTTATGCTCCAGCCAGGCAAGGACTTCCTGACACTTGTCTTGCACTTTGCACCTGTCCTCTTCAGGAATCTTGTCCCTAATGCTTTCCTCTTGCAAAGATCCCTTCACATGGAAGACATAGCCTCCAGGGAGTTTTTGGCAGCCACCCTGTCCCTCTGGGCCTCATCTTCAGCCTTGTACTGCTCAGCCTCTCGAACCATCCTCTCTACCTCCTCCTTGCTTAGTCGGCCCTTGTCATTGGTGATGGTGATCTTGTTGGCCTTGCCTGTGCTCCTGTCAGTGGCCATCACACTCAGGATGCCATTAGCATCAATGTCAAAGGTCACTTTGATCTGAGGGACTCCACGTGGGGCAGAAGGAATGCCACTGAGTTCAAAGCGCCCCAGCAGGTTATTGTCCCTAGTCATGGCCCTCTCACCCTCATACCCCTGGGTCAGGACCCCAGGCTGGTTGTCGGAGTAGGTGGTGAAGGTCTGGGCCTGCTTGGTGGGAATAGTGGCGTTCCTCTGGATCAGCGTAGTCATCACCCCACCTGTTGTCTCCAGCCCCAGGGACAAGGGAGCCACATCCAACAGCAGGAGATCCTGTACTTTCTCACACTTGTCCCCCATCAACACCGCGGCCTGTACAGCAGCCCCACAGGCCACGGCCTCATCAGGGTTGTTGCTCTTTTTCAGCTCCCTGCCATTGAAGAAGTCCTGCAGCAGCTTCTGCACCTTAGGAATGCGGGTGGAGCCCCCAACCAGGAGGACATCATGGATATGGGTCTTGTTCAGCTTGGCATCCCGCAGGGCCTTCTCCACAGGCTCCAGGGTGCTGCGGAAGAGGTCTGAGCACAGTTCCTCAAAGCGGGCACGAGTGATGGACGTGTAGAAGTCCACACCCTCGAACAGGGAGTCGATCTCCAGGGTGGCTTGGGTGCTGGAGGACAGGGTGCGCTTGGCGCGCTCACAGGCTGTGCGCAGCCTGCGCAGGGCCCGCTTGTTTCCGCTCACGTCTTTCCCATGCTTCCGCCGAAACTCCTCCACGAAGTGGCTCACCAGCCGGTTGTCGAAGTCCTCTCCACCCAGGTGGGTGTCTCCAGCAGTGGCTTTCACCTCAAAGAAACCGGCGTCGATAGAGAGTACCGACACGTCGAAGGTGCCCCCGCCCAGGTCAAAAATGAGCACATTGCGCTGTCCGGAACCCCGCCGGTCTAGCCCATAGGCGATGGCGGCCGCCGTGGGCTCGTTGATGATCCTTAGCACGTTGAGCCCTGCGATGGCACCTGCGTCCTTGGTAGCCTGGCGCTGCGAGTCGTTGAAGTAGGCGAGCACCGTGATCACAGCCTGCCTCACAGGCTGGCCCAGGTACGCCTCGGCGGTCTCCTTCATCTTGCTCAGCACCATGGACGATACCTCCTCGGGATGGAACGTCTTGTCCTCCCCGCGGTAGGACACGCGCACCTTGGGCTTGCCGCCCTCGCTCACCACCTGGAAGGGCCAGTGCTTCAGGTCCGACTGCACAGTCTCGTCCGTGAACTTGCGCCCAATCAGCCTCTTGGCGTCGAACACCGTGTTGTGCGGGTTCAGGGCAGCCTGGCTCTTGGCAGCGTCTCCGCCCAGCCGCTCGGTATCGGTGAAGGCCACGTAGCTGGGCATGGTGCGGTTGCCTTGGTCATTGGCCAGGATCTCCACCCCGCCCTACTGGAACACGCCGACGCACGAGTACGTGGTGCCCACGTCGATGCCGATCGCCAGCTCCCTCGCGGCGGACATGGCTGTAGCTTCTCGAGCTCCTGGGGACGAGTCGAAAACCGAGTCAGATGCACTAGGCTGCGGGAGTTGGTGCTGCTCGGGCGCTCGGGGGTGCTCAGCGGTGCCGCTCTCCTCTCGGCTTCTCTCCAGCCAGCCCAGCTCTGGTCTGCTCGGCTCGGTTTCCACGGGCTTTTTATCTGTTTGCAGGGGACCCGCCTCCTCCCATCTCCGCGCCGAGAACGTTCCCGCACCGTCTCCACCAGCCGAGAGCCGCCCGTCCCCGCCAGCCCGGGGCTGACTCAGCGAGGAGGCGCCGCGCTGACGCGGCAGAAGGTTCAGGAAGATCTGGCCGTGCGAGGCGGGGCGAAGCTACGGCCTCACCCGCCTCTGACTCAGAGCCGCGAAAAGAACGGAGAAAGTTCCAGCTTCTCCCCGCTGGTTCTGACTAAGGGCGCTTGGGTGCGGCAGACGCCAGTTGAGGCGATAACGTCCCGAAACACAAGGTCTCCCGGGCATCGGTCAGGGCCCGGATCCTCCCCCGCGCTCAGGCCTGCCGACTGCCTTAGAGGGCGGGTCTGAGTCCCGCGGCCCGGGAAAGCCGAAAACATCTTACTACGCGAATAGAGCCAGGATCTCAAAGCCAGTAGTTTAAATATTTTTTTCCAAGTCGTAAAATAGTATCTTGAAACATGAAAACAATATTTTTGAAACTGTGATTCAAAGACAATGCCTGATTCCCTGTAGAACACGTACAGAACAGAGGTGAAGTTAAGAGATAACACTGGAGAACTACTCCCATTGGCCGAATTGGCGGTTCAGTGGTAGAATTCTTACCTGCCACGTGGGAGTCCTGGGTTTAATTCTCGGCCGATGTAGAGTGCTTTCTTGGTTTTCCGTGTTACCTTTAATTTACTTAAATGAATTTATTTTTTCTATTCTAGAATTTATGACACATAAATAAATGAAGCCAGCTGGCCGAAAACTTTGGGTTCTTCCTATTTGGTTCCCCCTCCTTAACCAAGTCGCTTCCCTCAGAGGAGCCAGGACATCGCGTTGTGGTTCTGGAATTCTGGAGCGAGCTCGCTGCTCTGCCCAGGAGAGAATGCAGCAGCGAGGAAGGAGGATGCAGTGAGAATGTCCTGCTGCTGTTTGCGACACCCCTCCCCGACTTCCGTATCGCCCAGGAGCATCATCCCCAGAAACCCACCGGAAAGGCACAGTGAGTTTTTCTGTGGCCTAGCCCAGGACTCAGGTGGAGAATACACTGCTGCAGGCCACAGTCCATCCAGCGCCCAAGGTCGGAGAACCAGATGGGTTCACTGGGCAGTAAAGCCACACTAATTCCCATGGGGCCTGTGGCTTTACGAATTGAGTCTTTTTCCATGTCCCACTTTCTTTAATCCAGAACATCCCATTTGGGATTTTCTGCTGTTTGGACTTGTACTGAAAGCCAAAAGAAGGAGCCATTTCGGAGACTTGAAGGTTGAAAAGTACCGGAGGGAAGAGAAGCAAAGTATTACCTGTGATTTCCCCGTGTGGGGATCGAACCCTAGTACTATACTAAGAGGATCATGACTACACCAGGTGTGGCAGCTAGAGAACATGGGGTATATTCTAATATACTTTAGGCAGTGTATTAAAGGAACTTAAAGTTAACTTTTATTTAATGTTACTTGACTGATTCAAAGGAAACACCTAATTTTTAAAAAAAAAAAAAAAAAAGAGAAAGTAAGTGGCTCTTTTCTCCCCGGACAGGTTAGAACCCACTAGAAAGCTCACGGGTTTTTGAAGAGGGAGGAGGGAGTCAGGAAGCAAAGATCGGTCCTGCTCCTGGGCTGGATTTCTTGGTCCATCCTCTCTCCCAGAGTACCAATGAGAAGGTGCAGGCTGGGTTTGCTGCTAGAGAGATCAGCTGTACTGGGCAGGTGATGGGTCCAGGAAAAAGGGGAAAGTTTGAAGAAGTGGGCAACGAATGACTTCCACAGTGTAAAATGAAACTGTCCTCAAAAAGGAGCCTAAGGCCGGTGCAGTGGCTCATGCCTGTAATCCTAGCACTCTGGGAGGCCAAGGCGGGAAGATGGCTCAAGGTCAGGAGTTCCAGACCAGCCTGAGCAAGAGTGAGACCCCCGTCTCTACTGAAAATAGAAAGAAATTAGCCAGATAACTAAAAATATATAGAAAAAATAGCTGGGCATGGTGGCGCATGTCTGTAGTCCCAGCTACTTGGGAGGCTGAGGCAGAAGGATTGCTTGAGCCCAGGAGTTTGAAGTTGTTGTGAGCTAGGCTGACGCCATGGCACTCTAGCCCGGGCAACACAGTGAGACCCTCTCAAAAAAACAAACACACACACACACACACACACACACACAAAAAACTATTCTATTTCATAACTCCGGGGTGGGGTAAGAAAAAAGATTAAAAAAATAAATAAATAACTCCACTAGGGAGAGAAGCTGTCAGCTTTAAATTCATTCACTCTCAAGTCTAGGCTAGCAAGGCTTGGGTGCCAGAGTGGAAACATTTTAGCTGAGAGCCTACAAGAGAAAGGTCTTCATCTCAGAAGGGAAAGGTGTCCTGACCTGGGGTTCTGTGCCCTGGCTTGTTCAGAGACTGCCTTGTCTGTGCTCCTCCAACTTCTTTCAGTACTCAGCAGCCTCAGAATCCCACCTACCCACCACCCCACAAGTGTTGCAGGTACAGCCCTAAAGCAGGCTGTAAATGTCACCATAGCATCACACTGGCACATTTCCAATGTCATTCACTTCTTTTCAATTAATTTGTTCAGAGAGGTTCAGGCATAGGGGAGCTTATGTAGGCAGTAGATATTTTATACATACACTTAAACATATCCATTTATGTTTAGTAGCTTAGAAGTAGAACCAAATCTTAAAGTAAGGACTTAAATAAACATTGTGGAGTGGAGGGATGCTCATGACCCAATAATGAGTGCATAGAAAGCAAGCTGTAGAGCAAAATTTATAATATGATCCAAACTATATTTAAAGGTTTGTGACATCAACTACTTGTACATCCTTGAACAAATCATTTCACCTGTCTGGGGCACAATTTCTTCAATTTTCAAATGAGGAGATTGGACTATAATGTTTTGAGGGATTTTCCAGGTTTAAAAGTCTCTGCTTTCAAACCATAAATATTTCAAACCTAAATATTTCCTTTGACAAATATTTGTTGAGTGATTTATCATGTACCAGACACTGACCTAGGCTCTGAGTATATGGTAGTGAACAAAACAGACAAAGACTTCTCCAAGGGTCAAATTCCGATGGCAGGGGCAGGGTGGGGGTGGAGTCAGACAAAAAACAATTAAATGAGCAAACATATCATACATCAGTTAGTGATAAGTACAATGGAGAAAAATAAAGCAGGAAAAGAATTAGGAGTATGGTAGGGGAGTAGGTTATACCAAATGGTCAAGGAGACCTTATGGATAAGGTGACATTTGAGTAAAGACCTCAAGGACATAATGAAGCATGATGTGGATATCTCTAAGAAAGAACATTCCAGAAACAGAAACAATATAGGCTCTGGGCAGAAGTATAATTGGTGTCTTCAAGGAAGAGGAAAAATGACCAAGAGTAAGGAAGGAAAAACAGTAGGAGCTGATGTCAAACAGAGAATGAGGAGCAAGATCATGTAGTGTCTTGTAGAACATTGCAAAGGCTTTAGCTTTTACTCTGAATGCAAAGAGAAGCTAGTTTTGAGCACAAAAGTAAAAAATATAGCACACATATTAAAAAGACAGCAATGGCTGTTGTGAGAATAGACAGTAGGATGGCAAGGAGAGGCCAGTTAGGAGGCTACTGCAGTAATCCGAGTGAAAGATAATGATGGGTTGGATCAGGGAGGTAGGAGTAGAGTACTGAGAAGCAGTCAGATTGCTAGGTGTATTTGAACGTAGAGGCAGGATTTACTGAGGTTTTGTATATTTGAGAAGCCTCTGTCTAGGGTCTGGAGGCTGAAGGGTGCATGAAGGCTCCTTAGCCTCCTTAGAATTTATGAAAACTATCCAACAAAGGAAGCTGCTAAATACCAAATGCAAGAAGAATTTTGTACAACTATGCTGTGTCTTGGGAAAATGAAGCCTCTTCAAGGGCATTCACCAAATCCTCGAGGAGACCACTGGTCATGTTTCTAACATTCTGGGGATGGCGTCTCTGAGAAGGTCACATCTTTCTGGTAATTGCACTGGGAGACCAGCAGAGCAGGAAGAGTCAGCAATCTCCACTAAGATTTATCTGAAATTTGACTTCTTGGGAACTTGTGTTGCAAAACAAAGTGAATGTTTTACTTGCCATAGGAGGGGAGGAAAGAAGTCATGGAAACAAGAATACAAGTTCAATGGAAGATTATTCAGTTCTAAGAAGAGGGGCATTCACCCTACATTTCAAATCCCCACATCTCCTCCTCGCCACATTCTATCCATTACCACCTTTCCAAGATTCTTATCAATGAAAAGAAACAGACCCCTGATAATTCAGTGTACACTCAACCAATACAGGCTTGAAAAGGTAAACAGAATGTGGTTATAACATTTTGTTATAAAAGTAATACATGACTTTTATAGAAAAAGAAAGAAAATAAAAATTGCTGATAATTCCATCACCCTGAAATAATCGCTTTTAAAGTATTGGTATAGATTAGTATAACATCTCAAATCATATATACTTAACATAATTGTTCTCTTCATCTGCACTGAAATCTAAAGACAAAGATTTTTTTAAAAACATATTTGTTCTCATGTAACCTGTAACAAGCATTTTCCATGTTACAATCTCTTAATAGTAGTAATTTTACTAATTTTATTGGCTGTGTGGATGTATAACAGAAGTCTAGATGTCTTCCTTGCACAGAAGGTGCAGTCAGTCACCCGAGACCACGTTGTCTGTGGCTTCAGGACAGAGAGCTTCAGGCAGGACTCATGTAGATTACTCTGGAAGAGTCCTTCTCCTTTGGAATTGCAACATCCTGTTGTCCTCTTCTCTCTTCTCTTCCCAAATCCCAGGGCAAGACAATGGAGACTAAATGAGCTTCTTGTATTTGTGCTGTTTCTTTCTCTGGAGCTTTGTGATGCATGAGAAGTGAATAGGTGGTTGTATTCTATGCTGAGAGAAAGCAGAAGCAAGCAGTAGAGATCCACTGGGTGGGCAAATGGCATAATATTAATGGTACAACATTATCACTGTTGACATTGCCATTAAGGAAGAGTCAAGTAGATGTTGTTATCATCATCAGTGGGTACATTGTGCTTCAGAGCCATGTAGCCACCATCAGTAATGTCATCATCATTGTTGGTTTCTTCAAGTTGTCTGATCCTGATCTCACTCATTTGACTTGCAAATGGCTGCTGGAAAGCATTAAAAACCCTTAAGAGAATGAATACAACCCACGAGGAAGATAAATACAATAACTATAAGGAGAATAATAGCCAAAGATTGAAAAATTCCTTTGAGCAAAGATTCTCAGGAGCCAAGATTTAACCAACTGAATAAATTAGTGGGGAAGGCAGTGCATTTCTGATGAAAAACTCATGTTTGTCCTTTAAAGTCTTAAATTTGGGGCAATAATTTCTATTTTATTAACAGAGAAAAAAACTTTTTTTATCAGTGTTAAACAAAAATTATAAGAGATCATTGTTTTGGACTAAGCTCCTCTACTAGGCCCCAACAAGTCAGACTAAAAGTCAAAATGGAGTCACCCACACTAACAATCCAAGTCACCCAGCCTAAACCAAGTTGTTATCTGGCCTTTGGAGAAACCATGAGAGAGAGAGAGAGAGAGAGAGAGAGAGACAGAGACAACAGCCTTATTTCCCAAAAAGACCAGTTTCAATCAGCATGGGAGTTAAGTTTCTTCTGTTTTCATCCTTACAAAAAAATAACCTGAAGTAAACTGATGTTAACCAATCAGTTATTTCACTATTTTTCTGTTTCTCTGTTCTCACCTTACAGGGAAAATAACTTTGAAAGGACCAATCCACTTCTTGTTGTTTCTGCTTTCTTTAGCCCTTTTTCTGTGTAAAGCCAATCTCTGATTGACTCATTGGAACATTTTACTCCAAGAAATAAAGTGCTGCCCAATTCTAGAATTACAATAAAGCCAATTGAGATCTTTAAACTAAATTTGTTGTAATTTTATCTTTTGACATCAATAAGAGCACAAGCTCCTCCTTGTTAAGCTGTTAAGGTATCAAGAACTTCCGTTTTTGGCCGGGTGTGGTGGCTCTCCAGCACTGTGGGAGGCCAAGGTGGGAGGGTCCCTTGAGCCCAAGCTGAGTGTACCATGAGTGCACCATTGTACTCCAGCCTGGGTGACAGGGTGAGACCCCATTTCAAAAAAAAAAAAAAAAAAGAACTTGTATTTTAAGGTATATTGAGGTTAAATTGTTTGTTTCAGGCTGTATTGCTTGAAAAGAATTTTAAGGTATCATTGTATGAAAAGGAAAGAAAAACAAAGTTAATATTTGGAGCAAATTACGATCTTAGTTTTTGAGTCCAAAGGGCAGCTAGTCAAGATTATTTCTAGATGTGAGTTTGAATCATCTTTAGATGGTAGGATGAAGATGGCAGTTGCAATCTGATGGGCTTCCCTGGTTTGCAATTTGAATGTCTAGTTATGACGTCATTGGGTATTCTGGTGAATTCTCTGAGTGACCCGTATAGCAGCAAGCATGAAGATTGTTCTTATATGCTCTGTTGTAGTGATTTTTCTGAAGCTTAAAGTCAACCAGTTTTTCTATTTTTTATAGAGACAGGGTCTTGCTACATTGCCCAGGCTGGTCTCAAACTCCTGGACTCAAGTGATCCTTCTGCCTTGGCCTCCCAAAGTGCTGGGATTACAGGCATGACCCACTGCATCTGGCCCCAGGACTAGAATGTGATAGTGTGTACACTATAGTTTTCTGCTGAAATACCACCTTTTTATTTTGCTGAAAAATATTTTTATTTTCCTTTTTTTCCAAAAATCTCAGTTAATTTTTTTGCAAAATAAGCCTAGCTTCTAGCTGGGCATGGTGGCTCACGCCTGTAATCCTAGCACTCTGGGAGGCTGAGGCTGGAGGATCACTTGAAATGAGGAGTTCTAGACCAGCCTGAGCAAGAGTGAGACACCTCCCCCTGCAGCCTCCTCCCCCCACCCACTGAAAATAGAGAAAATTAGCCAGCCAACTAAAAATAGAAACAAACAAACAAAATAGCCAGGCATGGTGGTGAGTGCCTGTAGTACCAGCTACTTGGGAGGCTCAGGCAGGAGGATCGCTTGAGCCCAGAAGTTGGAAGTTCCTGTGAGCTACGCTGATGCCACAGCACTCTAGCCCTGGCAACAGAGCGAGACTCTGTCTCAAAAAAAAAAAAAAAAAAAGACTAGTTTCATTAAACTTGACCTGATTTTTTATATAAGTGTAACAAGAATTTTATATATATTTTACAATATATTTTAGTGCTAAAGGGTTTAGTAAGAGGGTTTATTGACTTTGTATTAGTCAACCTTAGTTTTTAAAAACTGTCTTGTAATGAGAAATCTCATTACAAATTAAAAACTTCTCCAGGCTTAGAAACCAAGCTGGGACTTGCCCAATTATGTCCTGTTACAAGGAGAACAGATAACTTACTGAACCTATGCAAATCCCCATATTGAAAATAAAAATACTATTGAGTTTCAAAATTCTGGAACAAACAGGTAAGGGAGAAAAAGATAAATGTTCCATTTTTGTTTTAGTAGTTTACCTTATTTGGAAATGATCTAGGTAGTTAATGAATCATTTTATATAATTTAACTTAGTATAGTTTGAGTGTCAAGTTGTCAAAAAGTCCCCTTTTTGTGCACTTCCTTTTCTCTCCCTTTGCTGCGACAGTGGGTCTGGTTGTCATCTGTGGCATATGTATCATGCTCTGTAAACCTATATCTTGCTCTTGCCCTATGATCCTATCTTTCTCTCCTCAGTAAACTTCATGTTCATGCTTGCCTTAAAAAAAAAAAAAAGTTGTCAAAAAGATTTTGGAAATTTTTTTTAGGCAGACATAACATTAAACAAAACTAGCTGTCATCTCAAGGTATATTTTTTGTTGACAAATTTTATAACAGAGATAACATGAAGTTATTTGACTAGTAAAGCTAGGTATAATATCCGTTTCCATTTTCATTAAACTATCAATATTCTTATTTATTAAAGATTACTCAAGTCATAAGAACTTGAAAAGCATTTTGATTGAGTCCTTCTTTTCTAAGAAAATATTTATACAAATGCTTATTTTCTCTAGGCCAGGTAAATAGAGCTCTTTTAATATTGTTTCTAATAATACCATCCAGACGTAGAATAATATTTCATAAAATTAGCATACACATAAGTAGACATATGGAAATACACAGGCAGATACAAACAAAAATTCATGGCTTTCTTCTGAAATTTTAGCCATGTGCTGGAAACAATAATGTAAAACTCACTAGCTGGATCTGAGTAGTGTTTGTGGGAGTTAAATTTAGCTGTTTGCATGGCTAAAGCTTTTTATTAATATTTGTGGAGAGGACTTTTAAGATTTTTCATTTGCCAGTTTATTTCTAAAAGGTTCCTCCTTTTTTTTTTTCCTTCTGATGAGTCATTTCCCTGAAGATTGCACTTTAAAGACTTTCCATCTCAAAAAGACAGTGAAAGGATGTTAAGTTTTCTCCATGAAGGTGTTATGGGGCATACTCATCTATTATCAGGAGTCAGTCTTACTGACACTGTGGACTCAATTTTAGGTGATTGAGGTGAAATCCATTCTATTTCCAATAAGTCTTTGTCCTTTTTAGTCTTAAGTGATTGCTTTTACAATAGCTCAGAGTTATGTGCAATACCAACAGTTAAATTTAGCTGTTACCAATACTACTGGCTCATTTGGAGGTCTAATTTTTTTAAGGAAGTTCAGATGGAAAAAGCAAAAAATTAAAAAGGTTAGGGCCAGGCGCAGTGGCTCACGCCTGTAATCCTAGCACTTTGGGAGGTGTGAGACTAGCTCTCCCGAGGTGGGACAATAGCTTGAGCTCAGTATTTCCAGACCAGCCTCAGCAAAAATGAAACTCCCTCTCTACTAAAAATAGAAAAAATTAGCTGGGCGTGGTGGCCTGTGCCCGTAGTCCCAGCTACTGGGGAGGCTGAGGCAGGAGGATCACTTGAGCCCAGGAGTTTGAGGTTGCAGTGAGCTTTGACGACGCCACTGCACTCTAGGCAGAGCGACAGAGCAAGACTCTGTCTCAAAAAAAATAAATAATAATAAATAAAAATAAAGAGGTTAATAGGTTTAGAGTGTTTTCTCATTAGTGTGCTAGAGATTTCTTTAGGAGACTAGACTATTTTTTGAGTCATTCCTTTTTTTTTTTTTTTTTCCCCCAGAGGAACCACCACACCTGGCTAATTTTTTCTATTTTTAGTAGAGACAGGGTTTACACTCTTACTTAGGCTGGTCTCAAACTCCTGACCTCAAGTGATGCTTCCACCTTGGCTTACCCAGAGTGTTAGGATTACAGGAGTGAGCCACCGTGCCCAGCCAACTCATTCTGTGTTTTGGAAGACTCTGTATACCAATTAAAGATGTATCTTATTGTTTCCTGAAGCATTTGGGATCCCCCTCTTTTCCCCAATGTACCCCATAGATGAACAATTTTATCTAAATTAAAACTTCCTCACTGTGGCCACTGTAACATTAAATCATCTCTGGTAAGGTATACCTAGTTCTCTCATAAGGCACAGGTTCTGGGTCCATATTTGAACATAAAAATTGCTAGTATTCTGGACAGAGGAGTCCCAGACTCCTTAGATTCTGACAAAACCATAATGTCATGTCCTTCTAAAATTTACCTACTGAGGCCTCCAACTAGACCCCCAGTCCAATTCCTGTTGAACACCTAGTTCAACCTGCTGAATACACAGGTCGAGCCCCAGATCCTAATCCAGAAATCAGACCCAGTCTGGAAACCAGCCTAGTCCAGTTCCCATTGAACACCCAGTATAACCTGTCAAACACTCAGACTGCTGAATCCAGTTGGAAATAAAATGAATGAAATAAACTCAGAGAGCTCAGGACACAATTTGTAGAACTTGACCTCTGAGAGGGACTTACCCAGTGACCCACAAATGCAGTGAGAAAGCAGTGAAAGCACAATGCACTCAGTGGGGACCTACCTATGCCTGGTTGCTCATTGCTCCTGGGGAGGTTTGGAGGGGGTTCTACTTAAGATCCACTTCTGACACCAAACTTTTAAAGAACAAATCTGAGGCACAATAAAATTCTAGAGAGTTTATTTAAGAAGCAATTCATGAATTGGGGAACCCCAAACCAAAAGAGGTATAGTGTTCCAATGACAAAATTGTTAAAAGCAAGTATTTATCAGGAAAATTCAGGAGGAAAATAAAGAAATTTGAGGTTTGCAGTTATATAATTGTCTTTTTTGGGGCGGGGGTACCTTGTTGGAAAGTCGTAGTAACTTAAATATATGTTAGTTGGCTGCTTATGATTGGCTGAGGTTGAGTCTTATATTTCTGTCTCACATAAGCATTTACCAGAAATGATTCAAACTAAGTTTTGCCTATGTTTATAGTTATAATCCCAGTGAAGTTTCACTTATGTTTGTAGCTTAAGCAAAGTTAAGGCTATTTCTAAGGCCTAGTTGATTTTGTTTGCTCTGGAATTTTTCAGGCCCGGTCTCCATTTTAATTTTGCATTAACAAAGGCAACAAAAGAGGGAACAGGGGAGAAGAGAAGGGGTAAGAAGGAAAAGGAGATGGATAACATCACTCACCTTAACTTTGGCAGCTGTTTTAGGATTAGTGGAATTGGCTGTGGGCAAAAAGAAGACAGATCAGCCAGGGCACTGGTTAGAAGAGAGCCTATTTGTGCTGCTAATGAAAAAGATTTCAAAAGGGCCAAACCAGACTCAAGGCAAGGACTGCAGACCCCATCTTGGGTCTGTAGGCCAACAGCTAAGTAAATATGACCTCATTTACCCACCCTTGGGGTGTCCCAGACACAGCCTTCCCCACTGGCCACACTGGCAAAGGGAAACAGTCATCTGTGCCTCATTCTATTCAGATGATTGCTGAGCTTTCCTAGAAGCAAACCAGGCAGCTTTGGGGATATGAGATATTAGGAAAGAGGTGGGAGGTGTTCAGTATTGAAGTCAAGTCCAGATTTTTACTGGCCACAGACTTAGAGAGAGAAGACTGAGGGCCATTTCCATGTGTTTCAAATGTAGACAGACTTTAATGGAAATGTGAAGAATCTGATACTCCATGGCACTAAAAAGTAACAAAGAATTCATAGATGATATCTTGTATCTCTGTGGCATCAGTTGTAATTTCTCCTTTCATGCTCCTGATGGAGGTTATTAGAGATTTTTCTTTTCTGGTCTTAGTCTAGCCAAAGGTGTGTCGATTTTGTTTATCTTTTCAAAGAACCAACTTTTTGTTTTAGTAATCTCCCATATAGTTTTCCTGTTGTCCACTTCATTTAGTTCTGATTTGATCTTATTAATTTCACTCCTTCTGCTGGGTTTGGGATCAGTCTGTTCTTCTTTCTCCAGCTCTTTGAGTCTATTCATTAGGTTGTCTATTTGTAAATTTTCTGTCTTTTTGATATAGGCATTTATGGAAATAAACTTTCCTCTCAGGACTGCTTTAGCTGTGTCCCACAGATTTTGATAACTTGTGTCTCCTTTGTCATTTAGTTCAAAGAATCTAAGTGAAGTATCCCAAGAATGGAAAAATAAGCACCACATGTACTCACCATCAAATTGGTTTCACTGATCATCATCTAAGAGCACATTTAGGAAGAACATTGATCGGGTGTCGGGCAGATGTGGTGGGGGAGGGGATGGTGTATACATACATAATGAGTGCCATTATGTGCACACTGTCTAGGGGATGGACATGTTTGAAGCTCTGACTTGGGGGGGGGGGCGGTGCAAGGGCAATATACGTAACCTAAACTTTTGTACCTCCACAATATGCTGAAATAAGAATGAAAAAAAAAAAGAAACAAAGAGAGTGAGAGCAAGAATGAGAAAGAGAGAGGAGAGAGAGAGAAAGGGAGGAAGGAAGGAAAAAAGGAAGCAAGCAACAAAGCCAGGCAGCCAGTACTTTCTCTAGTATCCAAATCACACCAAATTCCCTCATGTTTTTGCCATAAACTCACTTTGCCACTGTCAAAAGCAACCTCAGTGTCTGCAAATCAGCATTTCTCAGGAAGCTAGGGAGGAATCTGAGACAATACATCTAGTCTTTTCTCTCATCCCCTGGACACAAAGTCTTTATTTGCTATGCTCTAAATTCTGCAACAAACCACATTCTAAATTCAAACACACACACACACACACACACACACACACACAAATCTACAATGCAACTAAATTCCCCTTCTCATATAACCCTCAGTGATCCCAGCATCCTGGCTATGCCTTTTGGGAAACCATGAGCCCCAGCACCTGGCTGCACAAATGCCTCATGAAATACATTGATGCCACTGTAGACAGAGCCACACGTCCAGGTGGATAATCCAGTTGTGTTTGCACTGTTTTCTATATCTAGCTGGCTCTGGCATGGACCAGGCCCATATCCCACTGGGCCTGACCACCAGACACACAGACCTTGCTCAAAGTGCAGCTGGATGAGTGATATTTTGCGCAAGCTCTCAAATCTGTTGGCTTTGCTCTGAGTCATGCTCCAGCCATGTGAGGTGGAGTCACTGAGGGCTCTTTTTCCTGCTGGTTTCTACTGTCATGGAAGCCCCCAGAGAAAGCTCCAGTTTCCTTTGTGCTCTGACTTTAACTACAGTCAGAAAGGTGCCTGGAATCCCCTTGTTCCTTTACACACTCCCACCTGAGCCAGGGGCTGGATGGTCACTGGCTCTCAGGACGTCAGACCTAGAAGGGCTTAGAGGTCATCCTGGCCACCCACTCACTTCCCCAGTGAGGTGACTCAAGATTGCATGGTATGACGGTGGCAGAACCAGGCAGAAATTCAATAAACCTACACAAGTGGGTGGGCATCAGAACCCAGCTTTGCCCACAAAGTAAAGCCCGCTAGTGCCCTTGGTCCCCCAGAACTTTCTGAAGCCCAAATCTCTTCATGCTCCATGGAGAGCTGAGCCCGGCCACCCCTACCCCATCACTCCACAGGCACAGATTCCTCAGCAATCTGGCCTTTCTTCCCTAGGCCTCCTTCTTTCCTCTTAGACTCCTACCTCCTGAATCCTATCTGCCTTGGCTGTACAACTCCTTACTCTACCCAAATATCTCTGGTTTCCTGCTCTGGAAATATCCTTAGATTCCTGGCCCCAGAAATTCAGACACAGCTCTCCCCTCTCTGTCTGGGACCAGTGTTCTTCTTCCCATCTCCAGCAACATCTTCTTCAGGCCCAGGAGTTAGACTCAGGACTGACCAAGAGATTTGAGCCCCTGCCTTCCCCCACGACCGCTCCCTCTCTGGCTCCCAGCTGAACTCACACAAGCCACTTCTTGCTGGCTCCAGGCCATCTGGCAGCTCTGGGTGGGGCATCACTGAATCCCCAAATGGAATGCTGTACTCACCTGGTTCCTCTGGGAGGGTCTCTCCCATTTCCCTGTGCTCAGGGTTTCCTGGGAGAGCTGGGAGGGGCACATAGGAGGTTAGTAGCATTATGGGTGGGGCCTGAGTCTTCAGGACCAAGGACAAGGGGCAGAATTGGGTTAGGAACAACACAGACCCTCCCTCTCACAGACACCTCCCCTCCTCCCCACTCCCCTGTTCCCCTGCCAGGGACTTCCTTAGCCTGAATTATGGTCCAGAAAGACATAATTCAGCTCATTGGTGGGGACTCCTAGGAGTGTCAGAATGGTCACTCCATTGCGTCTTTCTTAGGCTTGCTCTGCCTTTTAAGAACACACCTCTTGCAGTATCTCTCTCTGAGTCTCTCTACTGACTTATCATCAGTAACTGGGGTCCGGCCTATGAAGCCATTGCAAAGTGCTCTGGGAGGTATTAGTAGTATCAAGTTCTCTTCCTCAGTGGCTTACTCTTCCCTCGGCCCTTATCTGAGCCACAGCAGTCCTCACTCCATGCCTTGGCCCCGTTCCTGGAGTGTCCTCATGGCCCGTCTAACGGCTGCCCTCACTCGCGACCTCCTCCATGATGGCCACAGCTCCTACTTATGTGCTCTCACTGTCTACTGGGCCCTGGGGTAAGAGCTTCAGCCTCTTTCATCCTCATAACAACCCTGTGAGGTGGGTCCTATTAGTGTTCCCATTTCCAGATGAGGAAACTGAGGCACAGAGAGGTGGAGTAACTCGGCCAAGGTCAGGTAGCTGGTGAGCTGAGACTTGAATCCACACTTGGCCCCACCACTTGTGTTTCCATTACTACACTACCCTGCCCCCCATGGAACCTTCTCGAACCACCACAGCCCATGCTGGGCTATGGAGCCTCCGCTGTACCCCTGTCATAGCCTTTTCATTTCTCTGTCGCTGCTCTTAACCCACCTTATTATAATGATCTGCACATACTTCTGCCTTCCCCCCAGTATTGAGAACTCCCTGAGGTCAGGGACTGGATGTCTTTATGTTGGTACCACCCATAGCATCTAGCACATCGCCTGACACCTGAGCAAGTTTGTTAAAGTCTTGTTGAGTGAATGAATTAATAAATGAATGAATGAATGAAATATGGATCTATATCTAAATGAGAAGCAATTCTCTAGCCCCAAGATAGACTTTCTGGAAATATCTGGCATTAGTGCTTGCCCAAGCAGAAACCAATAACAAGAGGGGTATAGGGGAGGCACAAACCTGAAGTCCGCTTTCTCCTGCGGTAGGTCAAGGCTGCTACCACAGCAACAATGGCCGCTACAGCAATCCCAGTGACCACAGCCACAATTAGCACCATTGGCGAAGAGTTGCTCTCTTTGGGCTCTGGGGAAGACAGATCTCAGGACAGGCAGTACTCTCCCTGTGTCACTTCCACCCTCCCCACCTTCCCCCAGGGCTTGTCATCTGAGCTGTTCTGTGTCTGGGTCACTAGCGGGTGCAGTACTCACTTCACCCCCCAACCTCACCTGCGCATCATTTCTGTGGCTGGACTTGTGCCTCCCGCATACCCAGGTTTCTCCACCACAGTAATAAAGGCACACTGGGGAGTGTGTGCCAGCAGAGGGACAGTTCCCCTTAGCCCTCAGGGACAGTGGGGAGGCTAGGCCTGAAGCCCCCCATCCCTGAAGGCATCACTGCTCTGTCAAGCACAGCCTTGAACAATGCAGGACATGCCAGGCCTTCCAGAGTGAATGGCCATAACACAGGACATGAGAACAAATGAGGCAAACCTCAGCTGTTAGGAATGCCCAGGGCCGGGCGCGGTGGCTCACGCCTGTAATCCTAGCACTCTGGGAGGCCGAGGTGGGCGGATCGTTTGAGCTCAGGAGTTCGAGACCAGCCTGAGCAAGAGCGAGACCCCATCTCTACTAAAAATAGAAAGAAATTATATGGACAGCTAAAAATATATATATAGAAAAAATTAGCCGGGCATGGTGGTGCATGCCTGTAGTCCCAGCTACTCGGGAGGCTGAGACAGGAGGATCGCTTGAGCTCAGGAGTTTGAGGTTGCTGTGAGCTAGGCTAACGCCACGGCACTCACTCTAGCCTGGGCAACAGAGTGAGACTCTGTCTCAAAAAAAAAAAAAAAAAAAAAAAAAAGGAATGCCCAGGAGCTAAGGGAACCTCTGTGCCAACGGGAGACCTCAGCCTCACTGCTTGTCCTTAGTATGGGGCCTGCACTGCAAAGTGGGACAACAGCCTTGTCACCTATCACCTGGAAACTGAGGGCTCCAAGCTCTGACCCCTGCTCCTGTCCACTGGCCAATACTGAGCAAGGCCTCTGCCCCTCTCCTCTTTGCCTTAGTGCCCAATGTTGCTGCTGTGGCTTCTCTCAGATCTCCATGTAGGCCCATGCGACCTTAGCCCTTGTTTACCCCCTTCTTCGCTCATTATATCGCCACAGAGTCCCATACCTTGGACAGTGATGGTTACAGACTGGGATGAACGCGGCGTCTGTCCTATAATTCCTGTGCAGTGGTAATCACCACTGTGACTGTGGTTTGCTTGTGGGATGGAGAAGTTGGCATTGGAATAGGAAAACTTCTTGGATTTTCCATTCTGGAAGAATGAGATCTTGCCCAAAGGCCTGTTCTTCCAGGAGTGGCACCTGAGCATGATTGTTTCCCCGTCCTGGAACTCCAGGTGTGTGGTCTGGAGCAGCAGCCACTCTGAATGACACAAACATGGCAAGACAAACCTTTAAGGCTAGATGCCAAGGTCTTTGCTGCCTCAGGCTCAGAGCTACATTACTCACAGGACTTGGCTGGATTTCTGGCAGAGAGACTTGAAGATGCAGACGTGAGCATTCTCTTACAGGCAGTATGTAAGAGATGTGAGCATTCTCACACAGTATTATGTCTATGGGACCTCCGACAAATAGAAATTTTCAGAAGTCCCAAAGATAAAGAACAGATATTAAATACAATTTTGAGGAATTAAAAACACTATACGAGAGTAGGGAAATGAGTACATTTCAGTAACTATCGGTGGTTCCCAACATTTTTGGCACCAGGGACTGGTTTTATGGAAGATAATTTTTCTGGGGGAGGGGTGGGGAGGCAGAGCAATGGGGAGTAGATGTAAATAGAGATGAAGCTTTGCTCTCTCACCAGCCACCCGCCTCCTGCTGTGCGGCTGGGTTCCTCACAAGCCACGTACCCATACCAGTCCATGGCCTGGGGATGGGGACTGCACCTATAGATGTTACTGAACAGGACCAGGAATCTTCAATTTGTTTTGGATACACTATTCATGGTCTGGGGATTACTAATTCAATGGTAACTTTGGTACCAGTTTTCCAGAGTGTGGGTGGGCAGCCATTAACTACATGAGCAACAAAGTAGAACCTCAATAATGCCTCACCCACCTGTCTTAGTCTGTTCTGCCCTTTATGATAAAGTACCATTAACTGGGTGGCTTATAAACAGAAATTTATTTCTCACAGTTCTAGAGGCTGGGAAGTCCAAGATCAAGGTGCTGGCAACTTCTGTGTCTGGTGAGGGCCTACTAATTGGTTCATAGAATTGAGGCTTCTTGCTGTGTCCTCACATGGGAGGAAAGGACCATGAGCTCCCTGGGCCTCTTTTATAAGGTCATTGATCCCATTCATAAGGGCTCCTCTCTCATGACCTAATCATCTACCCAGAGGCCTCAGCTTCCTAATACTATCACCTTGGAGTTTAGGATTTCAACATATGAATTTGGAGGACAGAAACATTCAGACCATAAAATACCCTGAGTGGAATCTCTCATTCACATAAGAAAAAAAAATTTATGACCTTTCAAACTGAATATTCAACTGTGACTCTGAATAAAAGGGGCATTCAAGAAAGCTTTAAAAGTTAAAATCCTTTTTCCCTTTTTGCCTACAAACACCCTCCCTCCCAACCACTCCCTTCCTTCATTGATGGCAGAGTAATCAGATTCCAAAATTTAGCTATTAATACTTTGGAGGACATCTATGAAAAATGTTTCAATAAACTTACTAGAGAAGAAAATCAAATTGCTTTATCACAGGAATAAATAGTATAATTTATTATATCTTACTGAAATAAAAATTCATGTAAGGAAACAGTATTCTGCATATGAAAGGCAAGGTACTATTGTTGAGATGGCATGAAACAGAAATCTAAAGTCAGTATTCTGATCGTGGCTGTGCCATTGACTGCTGAGCTCCTGGGTCTCATTGCCTTCATTTCTTTGTACAATGGATGGATGGGACTAGATGGTTTCTCTCTGATGTAAACTAAAAATAAAATCCTAAGCCCCCCAACAGACTGAACAGACCCCAACTACAGATTTGATTGGATAAGAGACTGATTTTGGTAACATTCTCCTAATAAGAGACCCCCTCTAGGCCAAGGGCAGAGAAACCTTAAAAACTGATGGGATTGGAGGTGAGACATACCTCATCGTAGCCCCTCCCTGTTGTGGTTTAGAAACGATGGGCCAACATTAATGTTAAAATAGAGATCATATGACTAACAGAACAGACTCCTTGTGGCAATATGATACCAAATTATAAACAGGGCCTAAGGCCATGCCAGGCAAGGGTTAAGTCATACACCCCTACATTTAAAGCATAAACTATGGTCTAACTGCCAGAGCTTTTCTTTTTCTATTGCACCTAAACAAGCACTGGACTTGAGATAAGCAATACTGAAACAATTACAGCTCACCATGGCCAGATGCTGATTAACTGACCACCCTATTCCACAAGCCACATCTATAGGTTTGATTGGACAAGAGAATGATTTCAGTAAGATTCTCCTGATAAGAGAGAGATCACAGACCATGGACTGGTTCTGGCCAGCTTTACAGAGGCTGCTCATTTGTGTCCCTGCTTCATCTTTTGATGTATAGGGCCTAACTGTAATACATTTAAATGTTAATTCTCCACCCCAAAGTGAACATGGAATGCATGTAACATGCATGGTCTCTTAATCACGCGTGTGCATGATCCCCCTTCATGAATGTTCATAGCTCCCCTTGTAACCAGTTGAATATTTACGTTTAGGAATCCTGTTCAACATAAAGCTCCTGCCCCAACCCCTCCTCCTTCAAATTGCCTTATTTTCTCAGTTTTCAGACAGAGGCTGTGCTTCCCAGCCTGTCAGAATGGCCACCTTGTAGGCTGCAACCCTTCATAAGAAGTAACGCTCTCCTTTTCAGATTTATAAATTGTTTGATTTTTAAGTTAATACTATAAAAAGTCACGTACACGTTTAGGAAGAAAAAAATAAAAAATTTAAAAAATTTAAAAAAAATAAGTTAACACTAACAATGCTTCGGATCTCAGTTGTGGTGATCTATCTTCCTACATTTTCTTAGGAAAAGTCAGATGTACCATCAGCTGTTTCTGGGAAGCCAATACACAAAGAGAGGAGATGGGGAATTGTGATGTCATTGGGCAGATTTTTGAGGTTAACTCACTATTTGCCCCCTTGGATAGAGCACCATAAACAGAAAGTGCCAGGATCTCTCTGGTACAGTGCCCTTAAAGGACCACTAAAAAAAAAAAAAATCACCCTCCTGGTGTTAAACTAAAACACTGGATGTTTACCTGTGACCATCTTCAGGGTTTATGCACCAAGGGTGCAACTGAAGTAAACTACAATACAAAAGCACTCGTATTTTCAGACATTGGAAAGGGGTAGAAATAGTATCTATGAGTATTTTCTCTATAGAATCTCTTAAACTGAACGCTGTCAGATTTTATCTAAACCTAAATCCAATGAAGTGACTCCTTTAATTAAAACTATCTAATGAATTCTCATCTCACACAGGAATAAAGTCAAAGTCATCGCAACAGCCTACCGGCCTCTCATGATCTATCCTTTCCCCTCCCCCTCACCTCTGACCTCATCTTCCACATTAGACTCCGCACTCCAGCAGAACAACCTCCTCACGTTTGTCAGGAAGGCTCCCACCTTAGGACCTTTGCAGTCTGTTTGCCTCCAGACTCTGTGTTTTATTAGACTGCCACCAGAGTCAGTGGTTTCATAGAGTAGGAACTTCCTTCTGCTTCTCTTACACTCAGCTGCCCGTTTGAGTCCTTGCGACCTTCTTGCTCAATTAGAACTGAGACAAAAACAACCTAACACGTACTGAGGAAATTATTAGAAATTTCCAAATTTCAACCAAACATGCTAAGCAAAGGGGCGGGAGGGGTGGGTGAAACAGGAAATGAGTGGGCAACTCACAGCAATGCTTCTCAGTAAACAGGCCACTCACCCCCCCTTTCTTGCAAATCTCTGCAGTGTAAGCAGATTTCATCTCTCTTAGTCCTCCCAGACCCTCCTGAGGGGGCCTTCCTCCACTGACCGGAAAACACATCCAGATGCACAGGGTCGCTGAGGCTGCTCTGGCCCGTCTGGCACCTGTACTCCCCGCTGTCATTGGTCTTGGCCTTAAACCTGTAGCTGGGCTGGACCTGGGTCGGAATGGAGCTTCCATTGTGGAACCATTGGGTGCAGTAGTTCCCGGGGGTGTGGGCCCCCCAGCACGTCAGAGTCACATCATCCTCCCTGAGCACGTTGATCCACGGGGGCTCAAGTCTCACCACAGCCTTCGGGAGAGCTGCTGAGGGGCAGAGAGCAGAAAGGGATGTGAATAAATAACCTTGAAGGAACTGTGGAGTCCAAAGGAGCTCCTAGGGGAGGTCAGGCAACAATGAATCCCCTTGTAGGCCCAGTTAAAGATCTGTACTTGCAGCAACCTCATTCCTTTCAGTCTTTGGTGGATCCAGTGGGAATCTTACTAAGAATCAAATCCAAAGCCCCACTAAAATGGGGGAACTGCCCATGCTGAACCCAAGCCTAATTCTTCATAGAACAGACTTTCCCTACATAGTACATCCCGCTTGACATTGTGAAGAAACAACACCAACAATACAAGAAAACAAAGAACAAACTCACCAGTTTTCCTGTCTGCAGAAGCTGTCAAAGAGAAGAGAGGGATCAATGTAGAGCAGAAGATGAGAACAAATTTAGTTGCTTGTATGTGAAGAGGGTCGGGGGAAGGGGATCTTGGCTCCTTCTTTCCCCAGGACCCATCTCAAGAGCCTGTTTCCAGTTGGTCTCTTAAAAGAGCACTCACTTCCCATGTCCTTCTTATCTCATCCCTGCCCCTCTGGCTACAAAATTAAGACGAATGTTTGGCACAAAATGGACTTCCCAGGGACTGCAAAAATACCTCTGAATTCTGAAACAGTAAGAATTCAAGGTCTGCTCTCCCCTTTCAATCTGTCCCCAGCTTCCAGAGCCCAGCTAGCTATTTACCACACTGGTCCCTGGAGTTCAGGCAGTAGGAGTGGCTGAAATTGCCCCCTTTCAGAAAGACCTTCACTCACCCAGCAGCAGCAAAACTGCCAGTGGTTGAAGCAGCCATAGGCTTCCAGGATATACATTCTGAAACATTTCTGTCTCCAAAGTCATCCCAGAAGTGAGCCAGAGTCCAGTGGGGTTTAGGAGATGAACTTAGAAAAGAGGAAGGAAATTATTTCATTTTCTTGTGCCTTTGTCATCAGTCTCCAGATTCTATTTCCGATAACCAATCAGGAACAAACCTGACTAGCGGTTTAGTCTAGTTTCCCTTTGTTGTGTCCTTGTGAAAACCCTGGGGAGGGTGCTGTTGTGCTGGTGAGGAAGGTGATGTGGAAAAACAGCAGGAAGTAGAGCTGGGAACAGAGCCCCTGTCTTGGGTTCTCAGTTCAGTGCTATGCCCACCACACTCCCTGTACTGCTTCACTAGCCAGTATACAAAAATTTCCAAATGAGTCTCCACCTAGACAAGGTGAAGAAACGCTTCTAAATCTGCAACCAATAAGAATCATCATTAAACAACAACAACAACAACAAAATGAGGTAGTTATCTGTGGAAAACACTCAATCCAAGAAAGTCTGTAAATATACATGGGCAAAATTACTGCCCTGCCCCTTCCCGCCACATGCACAAGAACATTCTCAAGTGCAAGAAACAATTTTGGTAAGAAAGCCATGGAGGAAGTTCAAATGCTATTTAAAAAGGGAAAACACTTTTTCTCTATGTACTCACTCTTTCAACACTTCTGACACCAAATACGTGGGTTTTTTACATACCAAGCAGTTCTCCAGCACCAACTGGGTGTCCTATGATTAAATTCAATTCTGACACTACCTACCTGGAGTTAGCGTCAGAACCCACAGGTTAAGGGGTCCCACAAGACAGAGGTCCCACGAGACTGCCCCCATTTCAGATGCCAATCAAAAGTCTGGGCTTCCTATACTTTTGAGTGATGGCTATAAATCAGAGGTTCCTACAACCACTTCCTCAGTTCCATAATTTTCTTGAATGACTCACAGAACTTAGGGAAACACTTACTTACATTTATCAGTTTATAATAATATAATAAAGGATATGATAAAGGATACAGATGAACAGCCAGATGAAGATATACATAGGCCAAGGTCCAGAAGGCTCCAGAGCAGAGGAACTTCTGTCCCTGTGGAGTTGGGATGTGCGATTCTCCCAGCATATGGATGTGTTCACCAACCAGAAGCTCTCCAAACCCTGTCTTTTAGGGATTTTTATGGACCCTTCATCATGTAGGCATTTTTGTTTATTAATTCAATCTCCACCTCCTCTTCCCTCCCTAGAGGATATGGGGTGGGGCAGAAAGTTCCGAGCTTCTGATCATGGCTTGGTTTTTCTGGTAAGGAGCCCCATCCGGGAGCCCACCAAGAGTCACCTCATCAGAACAAAAAACACTCCTATCACTCAGGAAATTGCAAGAAATTTAGGAACTTTGCACCAGGAACTGGGATATTAGAACAAAAGATGCTCCTAGCACTCCTACTGCTCAGAAAATTACAAGGGTTCTGTGCCAGGAACCGAGTTGAGGGCAGAAACCTATTCCACAGCTATATATTCTATGCAGGTGACAGTGTAGTATGATTGGGTTGAACAAGGTATAATGGTCACAGTGGTTAAAAGTCAGACTACGGGGCAACGATAGGAAAAATAGACAAGTGGAACAACATCAAACTTAAAAACTTCTGTGTATCAAAGGAAAAAATCAACAGTGTGAAAAGGCAACATATAGAATAGGAGAAAATATTTGGAAATCACATATCTAATAAGGGGTTAAGATCCAGAATACATTTTTTTAATTCCTAAAATAAGACTCAATAACAATTTAAAAAACCCCCAAATAACCTGAATAAAAAATAGGCAAAGTACTTAAGCAGACATTTCTCCAACGAAGATATACAAATAGCCAAAGGCATATGAAAAGATGCTCAACATCATTAATTGTTAGAGAAATGCAAATCAAAACCATAAGGAGATATCACTTCACACCCATCAGGATGGCCACTATCATAAAATAAAATAAAATAAAGTGTTGGCAAGGATGTGGATAAATTGGAACCCTTGTGCATGTTAGTAGGAATGTAAAATGATGCAGCCATTATGGAAAACAGTGTGGAGTTTCTCAAATAATTGAAAATGGGATTACCATATGATCCAGCAATCCCATTTCTAGTTATATATTCAAAAGAATTGAAAGCAAGATCTCAAAGAGATATTTGTACACTCATGTTCACTGGCAGCATTATTCACAATGTCCAAGAGGTAAAAGCAATCCAAATGTCCATCAAAAGATGAACGGGTAAAGAAAATGTGGTATATACATACAATGGAATATTATTCAGCCTTTAAAAAGGAAGGAAATTCTGCCACACACTACAACATGGATGAACCTTAAGGACATTATGCCAAGTGGAATATGTCAGTCACGGGACAAATACTGTATGATTCCACTTATATGAGGTATCCAAAACAGTCAAACTCATAAAAACAGAAAATAGAATGATCATTGCTAGGTGGGAGTTGAGGGGCAGGGGAGTTGTTCAATGAGTGTAGGGTTTCAGTTTTGCAAGATGAAAAAGTTCTAGAGATCTGCTGCACAACAATGTGAATATACTTAACACTACTGAACTCCATACTTAAAAATAGTTAGTATGATAAATTATATGTTATATTATATAATATATAACATATATCATATGTGTTTTTAACCACAACTTAAAAAAAATTTTTAAGGAGACTATGGGATCTTGAACAAGGCACTTAACGTCTCAGAGCTTTGGTTTCCTAATCTATAAAATGGACAGTGTCTGGTTCTAATAAATGTTCAAAAGTAACTTTTATTTAAATGAGTATTACCAAGAGCTTTTAACCTTTGAATTTTTCTGGAAGTATTGGTTCTTTATTGTTTAGGATAATTCCTGGTCAAAATCTCATGCATAAAGCATTAGTGTAGTTTGCTTCCAACAGGAGCCAAAGGTTAAGGAACTGCCTACAACCAGCAATGCAGTCTGCTGGAGAAGAGGGGACAGAGCCTGGGGAAGATGGTAGTGCCCAGCTATTTTCCATACTCAAAGGGCAGAAACCCAAAGCAGAAAAAGAACTTGTTTTTCACAATTTCTCCCATTGAAATCTTCTTCCCTTGAAACTGAAACATTTTCTCACATTGAAATCCTAAGTGGTTTTTCCCTTGCTTTCCATTACAGAAATTGTTAAGGGACTGACCGTGTTGAGCAGTTGATTTGCACACATATTTATGTATTTCAAAAATGGAACACAAATCATGGGGTTCTAAATTGGTAAACATTTTTGGAGGGCATTTTGGCACTATTTATTAGAAATTTGTAAACCTTATTATCTAATAATTCCATTTTTAAAAATGTGTCCAATAGAAACACTTAAGTGTGAAAACAGTATCAACAAGAATATTCATTGCAGCATTGTAGTATAAGGGAATAAAAGCCAAGATAAGAAGATAGGGCTGGGTGTGGTGGTTCGCACCTGTAGTCTCTATTACTCAGGAGGCTGAGGCAGGAGGATCACTTGAGGCCAGGAATTTGAGACTAGCCTGGGCAACATAGTGAGACCCTGTCTCAAGAAAAAGAAAAAAAAAGATAATAGAGCCACCTTCTGACTTTTTTGGGAAACCTTCCAGGATTCTTCCTGTTGTGTGTTTGTGTGTATGTGTGGGTGTGTGTATGAGTGTTCTGTTAGTTTTGTTTTCTCAAGCTAGTTTGGGTTAGATTCCTGTTGCTCAGAGAATTCTAACAACAGAGAAGTTGTATTCTGAGGGAAGAGTGAGCAGGTAAAGGGTATGGCCTATAAAGAGAGGTAGGAAAAGTGATGGGTAGTGTATTAGTTGGGGTTCTCCAGAAAAAGAGAACCAACAGGATATATGAGAGACTGAGGAGATAAGGAAATTCAGAAATGTTAGCATGAGGGATCCATCAAGTAGGGAGAGGAAGAGAGAAAGGAATTTAAGGAATTGGCTCATGTTTTTTGCAGAGGCTGGCAAGTCTAATATCTGCAGGATAGGCCAGCAGGCTGGAAGCCCAGGGAAGAGTTGAGGTTGCAGTTCAAGTCAGAACACAGTCCGCTGGCAGAATTCCCTCTGTGTACATCTGTGTCCTAATTTCTTCCTATAAGGACATCAGTCATATTGGATTAGGACCAACACTAAGGACCTCATTTAACCTTAAATATCTCTTGAAGACACTATCTCCAAATACAGTCACATTCTGAACTACTCAGGGTTAAGATTTCAACATATGATTTTTGGGGAAACACAATTCAGCCCACAACAGATAGGAAATAAACCTTGAAAGAAAGACTATAGTGGAGGAATTGCAGAGTTGGATAGGGCCACAAATGTGGGAGGACAAGTTCATAGGCAGTGCTTTCATTCTGGCTATTGGTGGAGGATGACAATAAATAAGAGCATGGCTGGAGTGACTGTGCTGGAATCGTAGGCTTGTGCAGGCTGAGGGAGCAGTTGGTCCTTGGTTACTGGAAGATTGATGAGACCAACAGCATGCTTAATATACCTAAAAACTGATACATTCTCAAAAATTATTCCTGGGTCGCTGGCAAGAACTCTTTTGAGAAGGTTTAACTCCCCAAATTCTCCAATCTCAAATGAAGTCACAGAGGCTTACAGTGGTGACCTAGAGGCCTTAGGATCCCTGGGATACAACCAGCAAAGCTACATCCTTTTCTGTCCCCTACCTTCTCATGGTGCAGGGCTGCTCTTTCCTTCCACGGTGAAACATTCTCCAGTGGTGGCCCTCAAGTGGTGAATCATGCTTCTGTAGATGAAGCAAAAGGATCATTTCCTCACAGCAGTGTTGTCATTTTCACTGGAGTTCTTCATTCTGTGTAACCACTTGAGAGCTGTATAAATGTGCATGGTACATGTAATAATATGCTGTGCTAGATGTATAGGTGAAACTTCTGCATGGTCCCACTGTGAGAGTGACCAGCTACTTTCTGTATGTAATGGCATGAATAGTGTAATTATTGTATGTAGTTTTTATTTATAGCCCAGCTCTTCTACTGAAATCGTCTATACATACCTCAATTTTTTTCATCTATAAAATGGAGAAGCTGATAGTAACTACCTTATAGAGTTCTTTTAAAGATTAAATAATGTCATATAAATTAATGTAAAGGTATTCAGAATAGTACCTAACAAAAATATTAGATAATGTTATTTTTATCAATTTAATTTCTATCTTTATGCTACTCTTTTAACAGATGGACCTGTGAGAGGATAGTGATATCCCTGTATTTAGTGGGTGGTATTTTACTTAAAAGTGTGATCATTCCCAGTGTCAATCTAAGGAAGTATGTTTCACACAGCAGATAGAAAGCCACATTGGCACAGTGGAAATGTTGTTCACCACAGTGGATGCTAGTTATCATGCCCTCGGTCTGGACCTCCCAAGAGTCAAGGCATATGAGATGCAGTCCTGGGTGGACAGTATAGGGATGCATGCTCCATGGAGTGGCAAGTTGGGCGTAGGGGAATGAGGATGCCCAGGGAGGTTCCAGAAAAGCTAGAGACATATTCTATGGAGAGTGTGACAGGGTATATGAGTCTGAGAGTGAGCTGGTTATGGTAGATTCAGATCCTGTGATTATGGCTGAGATAGGAAAGATTCCTAGAAGAACATCTACCCACTGAAAAGTAGATGCACACTTCTTTACTATAAAGGCAAAAGAATGCTATCCTCACATACGCAGGTGGCAAAGGAAGCAGCAAACTGTTCTCTAGACATTTGTACTCTGCTTTCCTGTGGGATACACTATACCCCACTGCACTCTGACTGTGTAAAACTTCAGGACAATGGTTTTATACCTGAGGTGGCCTTTAAAAAACACAAATACTTTAAAACTTTTCCTAAAACTTTCCCCAGCACTTTATAGCAATATATTCTGCCCAACCACCAAGACCAAGTCCTGAATGACTCTCCTGGGGACTAACCCTGTAAAGGAAAGAAAGCTTCTGGGCAGCCAAACAAGACTGTTCTCAGCAAGGAAAAATTTCCTAAAACCAGGCACAAATATCTGTAGATTCTTCAGACTTTTTGTAACACTTTATATTCCTCATGCCCAAGTAATTGGACCCTCTAAGATGGACTTTGTATATTTTTTATGCTTTCTTTGTTTAGCTACTTTGTTATTTAGTAAAATCTCTTGAGAGTCCAAGCCTATTTCTAAGAAATTAAGAGAAGGGGGTTTTGTCCGTTCTTTGGTCAGAATATTGAAGAATTTGTGCACCTTACAGAGACCTATTGTGCCAGGGTCAGTGCTTATTAAATGAGAAGACTCCAGAGGGCAATTGAGACTTAGGACTGAATCAAAGCCGTTAGGTCAACCACCCCCTCCCACTGCACAGCAAAGAGTGAGGCTCTGTGCTCTGTTTCAGTACAGAAGTAGCCATTTCCTTTCACCTACATAAGGCCTTAGCACTCTTCAGGGATCCTACGGAAATCACATTCCCAGGGCATTCACCTCTAGCTTATGTTCTCTGAGGGCAGTTTATCTCTCTTTATGTCCATTCATTAACAAAGTCTTCTCTTTGAGATGTCTGGGGCATTGGCAACCACATAGAACTGATGATGTCAAGCTATCTCAAGAAGGACTACTTTGCTTTTTCATTTATAGGAGTTCCTTCCTCAGTGGGGTTCTGTTTTGATACCAAGGGGGAGGGAGAATACAATCAGGATTTTATTAAATTACTTTTCAGATTCAATTCACTTGAGGGGGAAAGACCAGCATGTTAGAGGGATTTGCCACTGAAGTAGGCCTAAAGAGATACTGTGGAATAATGAAAAGGAAACACAAGTTGTGTAATCAGCTCAATTAGAAAAAAATGGTAAATTGTGTAATCATGATACCTTATACATACTCCCTCCTCTGTTCCCAGGAGGTAGCCGTACAGAAAGTTCGGCACTTGTCCAGGAGGCTGCATCAAAAGAATGAAGACAAGTGGTTTGAGGAGAAGGAAAGAGGAATTTTTATTTATTTTATTATTATTATTTTTTGACAGATTCTCACTCTGTCGCTGTGGGTAGAGTGCAGTGGTGTCATCATAGTTCAACTGCAACCTCACACTCCTGGGCTCAAGTGATCCTCCGGCCTCAGATTCCCAAGTAGCTGGGACTACAGGCACAGGCCACCACACCCAGCTAATTTTTTCTATTTTTGGTAGAGGCAGGGTCTCACTCTTGCTCAGGCTGGTCTCAAACTCCTGACCTCAAGTGATTCTCCCAGGTTAGCCTCCCAGAGTGCTAGTATTACAGGTGTGAGCCACCTCACCCAGCCAGGGCCTTGATTTTGAGTTACATTTTTAAAGGATCATTTGTTTTTAATTTTTAATTTTTTTTTATTTCAGTATATTACAGGGGTACAAATGTTTAGGTAACATGAATTGCCTTTGCCCTACCCAAGTCAGAGCTTCAAGTGTGTCCATCCCCCAGATGGTGCACACTGGACCCATTAGATGTGAATATACCCATCTCCTCCTTCCCCTTCCACCTGCCCGACACCTGATGAATGTTTGACCCGCAATTCCATTACTGGGCATCTACCCAAAGGAACAAAAGAAATTCTGTGAAAAAAGACATCTGCACTAGAACATTTATAGCAGCACAATTCACAATTGCAAAGATGTGGAAACAACCCAAGTGCCCATCAATACATGAGTGGATTAATAAATTGTGGTATATGTATACCATGGAGTACTACTCAGCCACAAAAAACAATGGTGATCTAGCACCTCTTGTATTATCTTGTATAGAGCTGAAGCCCATTCTACTAAGTGAAGCATCACAAGAATGGAAAAACAAGCACCATATGTACTTACCATCAAATTGGTATTAACTGACTTAACTGACCAACACTTAAGTGCACATAAAGGATCATTCTGATTGCTGTGTTGAGAATAGATTGTAGTGGAGCAAGGGTGGAAGCAGGGAGACAAGTAGGAGGTTATTGCAGTAATCCAGGCAAGACGAGATGAAGGCCTCTACAAGGGTAGAAGTATAGAGGTGGTAAGAAGTGTTAAATTCTGGGTATATTTTAAGACAGAACCACCAGATTTCCTGACAGATTGGTTATGGGTAGTGACAGAGAGTGAAGGGTTAAGTATGAATACAAGATTTTTAACCTAAATGTCTCAGTTGTTTATTGCACCATAAAAAACCACCACCCAAAATTAATGGCTTAAAACAACCAAATGTTTTTTTTTTTTTTTTGAGACAGAGTCTCACTCTATTGCCTGGGCAAGAGTGCTGTGACATCAGCCTAGCTCACAGCAATCTCAAATACCTGGGCTCAAGCGATCCCCCTGCCTCAGCCTCCCAAGTAGCTGGGACTACAGGCATGCACCACCATGCCCAGCTAATTTTTTCTATATATATTTTTAGTTGTTCATATAATTTCTTTCTATTTTTAGTAGAGACGAGGTCTCGCTCTTGCTCAGGCTGGTCTCAAACTCCTGAGCTCAAATGATCCACCCACCTCAGCCTCCTAGGGTGCTAGGATTACAGGCATGAGCCACCACACCGGGCCCCAATTTTTTTTTATTATCTCTTATGCTTTTGTAAGTTGACTGGGCTCAGTTGGGCATTCTTGCTTTGGGTTTTTATGCCAGTGTAGTCAGAAAAAGATATGCAGAGCCTTATGGAGAACTGAATGTAGGAGATGACCTGACAGACTGATGCTTCTTGTGTTGATTGGCATAAACATGAATAAAGGATATAAAGATATCTTCAAGGTGGGTAATGCCAATGAAGCTGTGAAGAGTTGGCATGCAGAGGAGAGTGGTTATCTGGGGCTGCCTTTTGATCCCTGTTAACAAAAGAGTGGTGGTAGCCTGAGTTAGTTTTGAGTGTTTTGACCCCAGCTGATGGAGTTGAGATTGCCTGGGGAAGCCACACATTATTCCAAATACATGGTCTTTCTTCACCCCTAATAAAGTGGGTGGGGGTAGAAGTCCTGGGTGATCTAATGTCTTAGTCTCAAGCATAGAGCCTGATCTTGATGTCTTTTGGGAATTAGTAATTTTACACATTGTTCTTCCTCTGGACTCTTGCTGTCCAGTATGATGGTAGCCACCAACCACATAAGGCTATTGTGTACTTAAAATGTGGTTAGTCCAAATTGAAATGTGCTGTAAGCATAAAATATACACTGGCTTTTGAAGACTTCATACAAAAAAATATAAAATATTTCATTGAATGTTAAAATGATGGAAGAACCAAAGATGGCGGAGTGGTGGTGACGGCCTGGATCTGCGCTCCCGGGAAGGAAGGCATCGATCCGGACCTGCCACAACGCTAGAGGACCACTCCCACACAGGAACAGCGGTGTGAATCCACAGAGAATCAGCGTGGGACAAACAGAGCGAGTGAGGTCTGAGGTGAACGAAAATTAGGAACGCGGGACAGACACTAGCCAGCGGAGCGCGGGTCGGATACACCCACCCCCAGCCGGGGTGGGTGCAGCCTCTTGGGAAAGCGGCTTGCCCTCCGCTCCCAATTGAATAGAGCCCTGACCCAGGCCAGCGCAGAATGACTGAGGGATACGTGGCGCATTGCAGACAGGAGGCTTTTTTGCGAAATTACCTTAGAACCTGGGGGATCTCAGCTGAGACAGCGCTTGGCGAGGAGGGACGGATCTGCACCAGGGCAGAAAAACACAAAAGATTCCCGGACAGCAAATAGCGTTGTACCCCGTGCTGCCTTTTTCGGCAGTTCTCCAGCCGGTCACCCCCGGTGCGCGTCCTTGCTGGCCAGCCCCTGGGCAGTGGCGGTCTCTGCCTGATGGGGAGCCGGTCCCCTCCAGCCCCGGAGCTCGGCAGGCGCCATCTTGAAAGCGAGGGCGAAATCGCTCGGGAGCCAAAAAGTGCCCAGCGGCTCTTTCTGCCCGTGCTGCCTTTTTCGGCGGTTCTCCAGCCGGTGACCCCCGGTGCGCGTCCTTGCTCGCCAGCCCCCGGGCAGTGGCGGTCTCTGCCTGCCGGGGAGCCGGTCCCCTCCAGCCCCGGAGCTCGGCAGGCACCATCTTGAAAGCGAGGGCGAAACCGCTCCGGAGCCATAAAGTGCCGAGTGGCTCTCTCTGCCCGGTGCCCTCCGCTGGTCTCTGAACCAACGCCAGGAGTGCGGGATATGCCGGGGCCGCGCTCGGGGTGAAGGGGCAGAGCTGCACTAAGGCATTAAAAAAAAAAAAAAAAAAAAAAACAAGAAGAATAGGCTCGCTGAACTGTATATTTTATTCTTGGTAAATTTCTTCTGGGTTTTGTTTGTTTGTGTTTGTGTTTGTTTTGGGGGTTTTTTGGTGTTTTCTTTTTCTTTTCTTTTCTTTTCTTTTTCTTTTTTTTTCCGGCGGCTCACGAGCCGGACAGCCTCGGCGGGCACCCTTGCCCTCTGGGCCTCTGGCTGCCGCGCCTTTTTGAGCGCGGAGGTTGGATCCCCACCACCCTCGGAGCTGTGCGGGCGCGCAGACGCCATCTTGAAATCCACTGCGAAACCGCCCGGAACCCAGCCGGGCGGGCGTGAAGGGGCGGAGCTGCGCTAAGGCGTAAAAACAAAGACATTTAATGGCCGCTCTGGACCCAGCCGAGCGGAAGTGAAGGGGCGGAGCTGTGCTAAGGCGTAAAACAAACAAACAAACAAAAAAACATTGAGTCGCTAAATTATATACTTAAGATTTGTGCATCTTTCTGCCTTGCAGTGTGGTGAGGTGCTATGTAGTTTGTTTTTGTTCATTTTTGTTGGCATTTTTGGTGTTTTTTGGTTTGGCTTTTTGCGTTTCTTTTCTTTTTTTTTTCTTTTTCTTTCTTTTTCTTCTTTTTTTTTCTTTTCTCTTTCATTTTCTCCTCTTTCTTTTCTTTCTTTCCTTTTCTTTTTTCTTTTTTTTTTTTTTCCTTTCTCCTCTCTTTTCACCTTCTAACTGGGGACCCACGGTGAGCTTCGGAACAGGCCAGGTCCCTGGCTCTGGTACATACCGGATCCTTAGCAGTCACCCCCAGGGCCGGTGATCTGCGGGCACGCAATCGCCATTCTAGGGCCCACAGCCAAGTCACTGCGGAGCAATAGGGTACCAAGAGGCTCCCTGGACGGCCCTCTCCCCTGGTCCACGGACCTTATATAGGGTCCCCGCCCAAGTGTAAACACTGAATACTTCTCCAGAAGCGAGAGTGTGGAACCTGATCCCTGGGGACATTGGGCCAAGACAGACTTTTGCCCGTGGGAGCTACAGCAACTGGGGCGCTGAGCAAGCGAGGTCACCGTCCTCTCCCCATAGCTAGTATCTTGCCTGCAGATAGAGTCAGAAACCTCCCCTATAGAGGAAGAACCAAAGGGAAACAAACAAACAAACAAAGAGAATTTCGGTCTACTATTAGTGTGGACCCTGCCTGCCTTCTGAAAGACCACTACACAGTGTCCTAACTCACCAAAGTGGTCTTGGATCACTCCAATCCTCTAGGATTGGACCCATCGGAAGCAGTCCCCCAACAGAAACAGAAAAATCTCTAAACAACACACAACAGTCTCCCCCTCTTGCCAAAGGAAGCAACATAGCTAGACTGTTTCACAGCCTAAGAATAGAGCACAAAGACTCCTGTTAACCAGACTAAATCTATAAGTAAAAATCCAACGATAAATCTAGATGGGAAGGGCCCAGCGAAAAAACACGGAGAGCACAAAGAATCAAATGGAAAGCTCATCCTCAAAGAGAAATACCAGCTCCCAACCATTTGACACAAACCAGACTCAAAACACCAACATGTCACAGGAAGAATTCTAATTATGGATTATAAACAAGCTGAATAATATACAAGAATCAATGGATAAACAACACAAGGAAAACACAAAAAAAATACAAGATGTGGAGGAAAAATTCACTAAAGAAATTGAAATATTGAAGAAAAACCAAACTGAACTCCTAGAAGTGAAGAATTCACTCAGAGAGCTACAAAACACTGTGGAAAGTCTCAAGAGCAGGGTAGATCAAACAGAGGAAAGAATCTCAGAAATTGAAGATAACTCCTTCCAACTAAATAAGTCAGTCACAGAGATAGATCGAAAAAGTAAGAGAAATGATCTGAGTCTTCAAAAAATGTGGGATTATGTGAAGAAACCTAACTTGAGAGTTATTGGCATTCCTGAGGGTGAAGAAGATAATAAGCAAGGGTTGGACAAGCTATTTGAAGACAAAATCGAGGAAAATTTTCCAGGCCTTGCCAATACTCTAGACATACAGATTCAAGAAGCTCAAAGGACCCCTGGGAGATTCATAGCAAATAGGAAAACACCACGCCACGTAGTCATCAGGCTGACCAAAATATCCACTAAAGAGTCACTTCTCCGAGCTGTAAGGAGAAAGAAACAAGTAACTTACAAAGGAAAACCCATCAGAATTACGCCAGATTTCTCAGCTGAAACCTTACAAGCAAGAAGAGGTTGGGGCCCCATTTTCACGCTTCTGAAACAGAATAATGCCCAGCCTAGAATCTTGTACCCAGCTAAGCTAAGTTTTCTATACGAAGGAGAAATCAAGACATTCTCAGATAAACAAAGGTTGAGGGAATTCACCAAGACAAGACCAGCCCTCCAAGAAGTACTCAAAAGAGAATTACACACAGATCAGCACAAGAAAGATCCACGAATGTAAAACTACTCAAGAGCTAAAGATCAAATTCCAGATACCACAATGGCCCAGGAGAGAAAACATCACAATGAAGTTCTACCCAACAAGCTGAACAAAAAACTGTCTCACTTATCAGTTTTCTCAATAAATGTGAATGGCTTGAACTCCCCGCTCAAGAGACATAGACTGGCCCAATGGATAAAAAAACACAATCCAAGTATCTGCTGTCTTCAAGAAACTCACCTAACCTGCAAAGATGCATTTAGACTGAAGATAAAAGGATGGAAATCGATATTTCAAGCAAATGGTAACCAAAAGAAAGCTGGTGTGGCAATCTTAATTTCCAATAACTTAGCTTTCAAACCAACAAAAATAATAAAAGACAAAGATGGCTACTACATACTGATTAAAGGCACAATTCATCAAGAAGCCATGACTATACTCAATATATATGCACCCAACCTAGGTGCACCTAGATTCATAAAGCAAACCCTACTAGATCTCAACCAAATGATAGATAACAATACTGTAATAGCTGGAGACTTTAACACCCCACTGACAGTACAGGACAGATCCTCTAAACAGAAAATAAACAAAGACATAATGGACCTAAATAGAATGCTAGAACAAATGGGCATGGCTGACATCTATAGGACATTCTACCCAAAGTCCACAGAATATACATTCTTCTCATCAGCTCACGGGACATTCTCTAAGATTGACCATGTCCTAGGACATAAAGCATGTCTTAAAAAATTCAAAAAAATAGAAATTATACCATGCATCTTCTCAGATCACAGCGGAATAAAAGTAACAATGATCACAAACAGAAACCCTCACTCTTACTCAAAGTCATGGAAGCTAAATAACCTTCTCCTGAATAATTATTCTATAAAAGAAGAAATCAAGATGGAAATCAAAAATTTCTTTGAATTAAATGACAATGGAGATACAACTTATCAAAATCTATGGGTTGCAGCTAAAGCAGTTCTGAGAGGAAAATTCATATCCATAAATGCCTATATCAAAAACACAGAAAACCTGCAAATAGACAACCTAACGAATAGACTCAAAGAGCTGGAGAAAGAAGAACAGAACGATCCCAAACCCAGCAGAAGGCGAGAAATTACTAAGATCAAATCAGAACTAAATGAAAAGGACAACAAAGAAACTATAAGGGAAATTAATAAAACAAAAAGTTGGTTCTTTGAAAAGATAAACAAAATAGACACACCCCTGGCTAGACTAACCAAGAGCACAAAACTAAAATCTCTAATAACCTCCATTAGGAACATGAAAGGAGAAATCACAACCGACGCTACAGAGATACAAGATATCATCTATGAATTCTACAAAAATCTTTATGCACACAAACTGGAGGACGTGGAGGAAATGGACAAATTTTTAGAAACACATAGTCTTCCCAGGCTCAACCAGGAAGAAATAGAGTACCTGAACAGACCAATATCAAGAACTGAAATCGAAACAGCAATAAAAAACCTTCCCAAAAAGAAAAGCCCTGGTCCAGATGGGTTCACACCTGAATTTTACCATACATACAAAGAAGAACTGGTGCCCATCCTACATAAACTATTCTCCAATATTGAGAAGGATGGAATTCTCCCCAACACGTTCTACCAAGCCAATATAACATTGATGCCAAAACCTGGAAAGGACACAACAAAAATAGAGAACTACAGACCAATTTCCCTCATGAATATAGATGCAAAAATTTTCAATAAAATACTAGCAAATCGAATCCAAGTACTTATCAAAAAAGTAATCCACCACGACCAAGTGGGCTTCATCCCAGAGATGCAGGGGTGGTTCAACATACGTAAATCTATAAATGTAATTCACCACATAAATAGAAGCAAAAACAAAAACCATATGATACTCTCATTAGATGCAGAAAAAGCATTTGACAAAATTCAACACCCTTTTATGATAAAAACGCTTAACAAAATAGGCATTGATGGAACCTACCTAAAAATGATACAAGCCATATATGACAAACCCACAGCCAACATCATACTGAATGGGGAAAAACTGAAAGCACTCCCACTTAGAACTGGAACCAGACAGGGCTGCCCATTGTCTCCATTACTTTTCAACATAGTATTGGAAGTCCTTGCGAGAGCTATCAGGCAAGAGAGCAGAATCAAGGGAGTCCAAATAGGGAAGGAAGAGATCAAACTCTCACTTTTTGCTGATGATATGATGTTATATCTGGAAAACCCCCAGGATTCAACCATGAGACTCCTGGAATTGATTAACGAATACAGCAAAGTCTCAGGCTACAAAATTAATATACACAAATCAGAGGCATTTATATATGCCAATAACAGTCAATCGGAAAACCAAATTAAAGACTCAATACCCTTCAAAATAGCAACAAAGAAAATAAAATATCTAGGTATATATCTAACTAAAGAGGTAAAGGACCTCTATAAGGAAAACTATGAAACACTGAGAAAAGAAATAGCAGAACTTGCAAATAGATGGAAAAATATACCATGCTCGTGGATTGGAAGAATCAACATTGTTAAAATGTCTATACTACCCAAAGTGATCTACAGATTCAATGCAATCCCTATTAAATTACCAATATCAGGCCGGGCGTGGTGGCTCACGCCTGTAATCCTAGCACTCTGGGAGGCCGAGGTGGGCGGATCGTTTGAGCTCAGAAGTTCGAGACCAGCCTGAGCAAGAGCGAGACCCCATCTCTACTAAAAATAGAAAGAAATTATATGGACAGCTAAAAATATATATAGAAAAAATTAGCCGGGCATGGTGGCGCATGCCTGTAGTCCCAGCTACTCGGGAGGCTGAGACAGGAGGATCGCTTGAGTTCAGGAGTTTGAGGTTGCTGTGAGCTAGGCTGACGCCACGGCACTCACTCTAGCCTGGGCAACAGAGTGAGACTCTGTCTCAAAAAAAAAAAAAAAAAAAAAAAAAAAAAAAAAAAAAAAAATTACCAACATCATTCTTTACAGACATAGAGAAAATAATTATACACTTTGTATGGAATCAAAGAAGACCCCGTATAGCAAAAGCAGTTTTAAGCAACAAAAACAAAATGGGAGGTATTAATTTGCCAGACCTCAAACAATACTACAAGGCCGTGGTTCTTAAAACAGCCCGGTATTGGCACAAGTGCAGGGACACAGACCAGTGGAACACAACAGAAAATCCAAATATAGAACCATCCTCATATAGTCACCTAATTTTTGACAAAGCAGGAAAGAATATACTCTGGGGACAAGAATCCCTATTCAATAAATGGTGCTGGGAGAATTGGTTAGCCACTTGTAGAAGACTGAAACAGGACCCACAGCTTTCACCTCTCACAAAAATAAAATCACGGTGGATAACAGACTTAAACCTTAGGCGTGATACAATCAGAATTCTAGAAGAAAATGTAGGAAAGACTCTTACAGACATTGGCCTAGGCAAAGAATTTATGAAGAAGACCCCCAAGGCAATCACAGCAGCAACAAAAATAAATGAATGGGACATGATTAAATTAAAAAGCTTCTGCACAGCCAAAGAAACAGTCCAGAGAATAAACAGACCACCTACAGAATGGGAAAAAATTTTTGCATACTACACATCAGATAAAGGACTGATAACAAGAATCTATTTAGAACTCAAGAAAATCAGCAAGAAAAAATCAAGCAACCCTATCAAAAAGTGGGCAAAGGACATGAATAGAAATTTTTCAAAAGAAGATATAAAAATGGCTAACAAACATATGAAAAAGTGTTCAACATCTCTAATCATCAGGGAAATGCAAATCAAAACCACAATGAGATATCACTTAACCCCAATGAGAATGGCCTTTATCAAAAAAACCCAAAACAACACATGTTGGCGTGGGTGTGGAGAGACAGGAACACTAATACACTGCTGGTGGGACTGCAAACTAGTGCAACCCCTGTGGAAAGCATTATGGAGGTATCTTAAACAGATTCAAGTAGACCTGCCATTTGACCCAGCAATCCCATTACTGGGCATATACCCAAAGGAAAAAAGGTCATTCTGTAACAAAGACACATGTACCCGAATGTTTATAGCAGCACAATTCACAATAGCAAAGATGTGGAAACAACCCAAATGCCCATCAATACATGATTGGATTAGTAAACTGTGGTATATGTATACCACGGAATATTACTCAGCTATAAGGAATGATGAAGATATGACATCTCTATGGTTCTCCTGGAGAGAGTTGGAACCCATTATATTAAGTGAAGTATCCCAAGAATGGAAAAACAAGCAACACATGTACTCACCAGAAAATTGGTTTCCCTGATAATCACCTAAATACAAATCTGGGAACGACACCAATTGGACATCAGACTGAGGTGGGGGGGGGTGGGGGAGGGGATGGGGGTATGCCTACACAATGAGTGCATTGCGCACCGTTTGGGGAGTGGTAACACTTGAAGGTGCTGACTCGGGAAAGGGGGGGTGGGGAAAAAAAATATGAAACTGTTGTTTTTAACTTGCATTGTTCACTTAATAATTTATCATGAATATTTCCCATATTATTTCATATCATTGTACAAGAAATAATGTATACATTATGAGGACATACTGTATCTAACAAGATATACTGTTAGACTCTTTGATTCTGTAAAATTAAATTGTTATTAATGATAAAAAAAATTAAGAACCACAATTTTAAGCCACAAAAAAAAAAAATATACACTTAGGTATAATTCTGTCTTAGTTATATATGTGGTCTAGTAATATCTCTTTAAATCACATTATATTTAAATGCATTTTAACATCTGATAAGGCAATTTGCTCATTATTACTCTTTCTATTCAAAAGTTTACTAGCTTTTCTTGATAATTCACCACTTTACCTCTTTTATTGAAGCTTTATGATTTTTTCATAAAGGTCCTAAATGCATCTTGCTAAGACTTATTTCTAATCATTACATACATATGCACAGATAAATGATGTATTGGCTTTTTTCATTGTTGCTTTGGTAGTATTAATGGACTTGGTTCGTTTATGATTTCTTAATAGCTAGTGACAATACTTTCTAACTGGCTAATTTACTGAACACAGTTATTATTTATAACTGTTCTTCAGTTAAATCTATTGATTTTTTTTTAAGGTAATATCATCTTCAGAAATTAAGTGTTTTCTCCTAGTTTTCAATACCTACAGGTCCTATCTTCTCTTCTTCACTTATTTTCTTTGGCTAGAAATTCATAGACAGACTTCTGATTCTGAGTAGGATGCAATTGGGGAAGATGTATAAATTTATTTAAAAAAGTTTTACAACACTAGAGTGCTGCCATAGCAAGGAGGGTTGTAGGGGACAAATTTCAGGTGAGGGGAGAACCATAGAGAGAGGTTATGTTTTGTAGATGCTTTATCCTGGGGGTTTTTGCTGATTTGTGCTATGTGGCAAAAGACTAAGAATCTGGACTTGGGAAGATGACTGCTACTAGGTGCAGAGAAATCAGTAAATATTTTAGATACAAAAATATTATGGGGTGGAGACACAAAATTGAAGATTGAGAGGCCTCTAAAGCATGATTGTTTTTTACTTAAAAATTTTTGCTGAATTTTGAAATTGCATGTGATAAGAGGAAATAAGGTATATTTTCCTCCTGAGAGTCATGATGTATATTAGCAAATTAAATGCTTTGAGAAGTCTTTCAGAAGCAAAAGTCAAAAAAAAAAAAAAGATATTATTTTGAATATAGAGTTAAATAAAACGTACTATTAAAATTAATCTCTCTTATTTCTTTTTATCTTTTAAAATGAGGCTACTAGAAAATTTTAAACTACATATATGATTCACATGCTATTTTCATTGGACAGAGCTGCTCTATACCCTTGATGGGACTGAAGATATCAGAGAAATTCAAGTGCTACCTGAGTGTGTGAGAGTCCTCTGAACCCATCAGAAGCTTACGCTCCTTCCCCATAAGGTGAGAGTTTCATCATCTCATCTTTTTCTTAGAGTCAGAGATCCTAGGACTTCCAGGCTTCTGAGAGTTTTAAGCTTGAATGCCTCTGCCTCTCTCCAGGATTCTTTGTAGATAGAGGTTTGAATACAGAATTCCTTTATTTTGTTATAACCTGATCACTGTCATATATATTATACAACTGGGTTCTCTAAAACCCTTGTAAACTATCTTATCTCAACTTTCTTTACAATCTCTTTTTGGATTATTTCATTAGCATAACATCAATTGTTAATTTAGTATTACCACAATCCATCTAACAGCTGCAGTTATCACTTACTATAATGAAATTGTTTCTGCTGCAGTTTGACTCATAGCAGTTCAAATTAGCATCACCTAAAAAATCATCAGAAAGAACATTCCTATTCACTTTGGATGCAGAGAGTACTGAAGTGTCTGCATTCTGTTTCAAAATTTGAATTTATCATAAATTGTGCGGTAGATTTCTGCATTGTAAAAAAGGAAAAAGAAAGAAAGAAAAAATGTAAAGTATGACCTTTGATAACAGCTGATTCAAGCTGCTGACCCCAGAATTTAAGAACAGAAGGTTCATTTACAAATCACAGGAATGGAATGTTGAAATCCAACCCCATCATTCTATAAATGAGAAAACTGTGGCCCTGTCAAGAACTCTGAGTTGACCTAGGGCATACCTCTCTTTGGTGCTAAAGTCTGGGTCTCACTATACCTCACTATCTCCGCTCACTCATCTGCACTTCCTATCCGAGACTTATAGTTTACTGTGTCTATTTATCTAATTGTCTCAGTTGTTAGTCTTTCCATAATTTAAAAGTAACATCACCAAGGCCGGGCGCGGTGGCTCACGCCTGTAATCCTAGCACTCTGGGAGGCCGAGGCGGGTGGATCGCTCGAGGTCAGGAGTTCGAGACCAGCCTGAGCAAGAGTGAGACCCCCGTCTCTACTAAAAAACAGAAAGAAATTATACGGACAACTAAAATATAAATATACAAAAAATTAGCTGGGCATGGTGGCACATGTCTGTAGTCCCAGCCACTCGGGAGGCTGAAGCAGTAGGATCACTTAAAAAGCCCAGGAGTTTGAGGTTGCTGTGAGCTAGGCTGACGCCACGGCACTCACTCTAGCCCAGGCAACAGAGTGAGACTCTGTCTCAAAAAAAAAAAAAAAAAAAAAAAAAAAAAGTAACATCACCAGGCTGAAAGTTTCTCCAGGACAGAGATTCTAACAGATGAATAACACTTACTTTTGCTGAATTGGGTACATGGGCAGAGTAAGACAAGAATGCTCACATTTATTGAGCATCAGATTTTATTATCCCAAATCTAAACTGAGTGGCTTCAATTACTGATTGTTCTAATAATTGTCAGAAACAATGGCTCAGTGTCAGCTTCTCTAAAATGATTTTTTAGGGTAAATATTCCCCCAAAGTTTAGTTGTTCTATATTCTCTTTCATTAGAAGACGGTAGAGAAAGTCCTTCAGGCCAGAACTTTACTTAAACAGTACATTGCATCCCCATCAATTTATAAATAAGTCAGCACTTTAGTCCCTGAAATGTAACACCATTACATACAATCAAGATGATATCTGCCTAGAAAACCAGCTAAGTAACTGGTACTAAGATGTTCACTATGGCTCATAGAACAATGTCAATGATTGCCTGATTTTTGAACAATATACCATATGTTTAATTCTCTTCCCCAGTAGCAAAATAAAGCAGGTGAGCCCAACAGATATGGTTTTATGGGGTAAGGATGGATGGATGGCTGTTGATAGGTTGATAGCAAAAATGTCTATAGCTAGAGGTTCATGGATTTAAAGGGAAAACTAAGAATTATGTCCAGGACGGAGTATCAAGTGTCAAAGCCAGAGAATTCTTCAAGATAGATCATCAAGAGGACCTGAGAGTTCAAGAGCTGGATTACAGATAAATGGGAGAGTGTTCTAGGTGAATACTAAAGGCAATACCACTTGCAGTTTGCTGATTGTAGCTTGACTTTCCATATTAACTGGGGATGTGAAATAGGCATCCCACATGAAGGGCTGGAGAAGAAATGGCTTCCTAGTATACCTGACAAGATAAATTTGTTGCTAAAAAATATATGTAGATAGTGAGATAGAATGAACAACATTTGATAGCACAACAAAATGACTATAATCAACAATAAGTTAGGGTATACTTTAACTAAAAAAGTGAAATGGGAATATTCCTAACACAAAGAAATGATAAATGCCTGAGGTGATGGATACCTCAATTACCCTGATTTGATTAATTCACATTGTATGCCTGTATCAAAACATCACAGGTACTCTATAAAGATATAACTATTATGTAGCCATAACAATTCTTTTAAATTGTTGCTAAGTGTTCCTCTAGACTAGTGCTATCCATTGGAAATATAACAAATTCAAATTTTCTAGTAGCCACATTTTTAAAAAGTAAAAAGGAACAGGTGGAATTAATTTTAAAAATTTATTTAACCCAATGTATTAGTTTTATGGTACTGCCATAACAAAGTACCACAAGCTGAGTAGCTTAAAGAACAGAAATTTATGTCTCACAATTCTGAAGGGTAGAAGTCAGAGATCAAAGTGTCAGCAGAGTCATGCTCCCTCTGAAGGATCCAGAGAAGGATACCTTCCAGGCCTCTGGCTTCTGGTAGCTCCTTGGCTTATGGCAGCAAACTTCTCCAAACTCTAAACTTCTCATGGTGTTCTCCCTGTGTGTAAGTCTGTCTTTGTATCCAAATTTCCCTTTTGTAATTAGGACACAAGTCAAATTAGATTAGGGGCCTGCTCTACTCCAGAATGACCTCATCTTACCTAAATACGTAGAAAATAAAGATCTTATTTCCAAGTATGGTTATCTTTATAGGTACTAGGAGATAGAATTTCAACATATTAATTTGGAAGGGTACACAATTCAACCAATAACACCCAACAAATCCAATAACACCCAACAAATCCAATATAACATCATTTCTATATAAAATTGGTATAGAAATAGTAGTGAGATATTTTACATTCTTGTTTTTATATTAAGTCTTTGAAATACAGTGCATATTTTACACTTACAGGATTTCTTAATTTGGACTAGCCTCGTTTCATGTGGCTTGTGGTTACCATGTTGAACAATGCAGATACAGAACTTTTTTTATCATAGAAATTCTATAGGACAGCCATGTTCTAGGACATACAATCTAATCAGTAGTGACAGGAAGGAAATCAGTTGTTGCCTCAGAAGGGATGGGAAGGAGGGGATTAGAAAGGAGCATGAGGAAGCTTTTGGGGGTGATAACATGTTCATGATCTTGATTGTAGTGACTGTTCCATGTATACATGGATGCTCAAAACTTATAGCATCCTACACTTCAAGTGTGTAGATTTTATTGTATGTGAATTACGTATCAATAAACTGTAAAAAAAGTTAATTATAAAAATATATAGTATAGCAGGACAAATGACATAAGTACCTATCAACTATATTACCTTTCATACATTTCAAGGGTTTATATGAAAAACGCATTAATATGGTTTACAATAATATAATATGATTACACTATGATACAATTTACTTTTTAACATAGTATATATATTAATTACCTATGGCTACATAATAAATTACTCCAAGCCAAATTACTCCAGGCCAATCCTAGTGGCTCATGCCTGTAATCCCAGTACTTTGGGAGGCTGAGGTGGGAGGATTGCTTGAGGCCAGGATGAGACCAGCCTGGGCAACATAGCAAGATATCTGTCTCTCTAAAAAATAAAATAAAATAAAATAAAATAAAATTTAGCTGGCCATGGGAGCCATTGCCTGTAGTCCCAGCTATTCCCAGGGGCTGAGGTGCGAATTGCTTCAGCTCAGAAGGTGGAGGTTACATTGAGCTATGCTAATGCCACTGCACCACTCCACTTCAGCCTGAGTGACAAAGCAAGACCTTATCTTTCTTAAAAGGAAAAAAAAAGGTAAAGAAAAAAATTACTCCAAGACTTAGCAGCTAAAAATAACAAATGTTTATTATGTCAGTTTCCATCTGTCAGGAATCCAGGAGGAGACTAGCCTCATGGTTCCTGATCAGGGTCCTAGAGCTTGTAGTCAAGCAGATGCCCGCACTGCTGTTATTTGAACCTTCAACTGGGACTCTTAAGAGACAACAAACAAGCTCTGGTCACGTACAGGGCAGAAAAAGCCAGTCCTGCATGATTTCTCTGCAGGTCCACAAAAACTGACGAACATCTTTCAGGCTTATACATGCAGTATATTTCACCAGATTTTCCACACAAACCAAACACCAACCCGTAATATACCTGTAATATAACTGTAAATGCACCATATATGGCCCAGCCAGGAGGCTAACGCATGTAATCCTAGCACTCGGGGCGGCAGAGGCCAGAGGATTGCTTCAGGGTAGGAGTTCAACACAAGCCTAAGCAAGAGTGAGACTCCGTCACTACTATAAATAGAAAAAATTAGCTGGCAAACAAATAATGGGAACAACCATTTACCCAGGCGTGGTGCCCAGCACGTGTAGTCCCAGCTACTTGGGAGGCTGAGGCAGGAGGATTGCTTAAACCCAGGAGATTGAGGTTGCTGTGAGCTATGCTCACACCACGGCACTCTAGCCCGGGCAACAGTGAGATTCTGTCTAAAACAACCAAAAAACCAGTCACGATATATAAGTAGAGAAATATACACTTAGATAATTTATAAAAATTCATAAAATAACTCAGTAAGACTTGTCATTTCACTACAATTTACGAAAACTGGGCAAAAAAAAAAAATCTAACATACAATATACAATGATTTTCAAAAATGCATATACAAACTACGAAGCATGCCTTCGAAAGCCCAGAGCTATGGTTGGCATGAATGGAAACATCACACAGCAAGGGCCAACCAGAGTGGCCAAACGACTGGGCACAGATGTCCCAGCAAGGAGAGCAGAAGTGGCGCGTGAGCCGCGTGGCTCGGCTTGGCGGAAGCGGCGCTGCTGGAGAGCCCTGGCCCGTTCGGGGGGCCAGAAGCGACTTGGGTATGTGTGTACGCGTGGTGGGTGCGTGGGTGCGTGTCTGCGTCTGTGTGTGTGGGTGTGGGTGTGCTCGCACGCGTGCGCGCGCGTGGCGAGTTTTTGTGTGTCCGGCGGCGGCCACGGGAGGGGAAAGGCTGTCGCGGCCAGGCGAGTCTGGGGCTGAGGAAGACCGGGAGCGAGGCGAGCGTCGGGCAAGGGAGAGCAGAGAAGCTGAAGGCCTGAAGGCGGCCAGCCGGGCCGAAAGGCCGGATGGGCAGAGGGGTCGGGCCGCACGTGGAGGGCGCTGGAGAAGCGAGCGAGTCCGTTGGTCAAAAGGGGAGGTGTGAAGACGCCGGCAAGGTTGGCAGGCAGTGCGAAAGAAGAAAGGCTTCCCTGACCGGGAATCGAACCCGGGCCGCGGCGGTGAGAGCGCCGAATCCTAACCACTAGACCACCAGGGAACGACGGCCAGCCTGCCATGCTTGCGCCTCCTGGACGCAGCGCCAGGGTCGCAAGCGCTGGCGGCGCTACCTTGGCGCTCGGCCCCGGCTTCGGTTTAAAACAAACACCAGCCACCCGCCGCCCCTGGCAATCGGCGTGCCCTGGCAGAGCTCCTCTACTTGCAGCGGCCTCCAGCCCCGCGCGCCCCCTGCCCCCGCCACACGCACACAGGGACACACGCACGCACGCAGCCCACCGGCCAAGGCCCCGCACCTGGACCTACAGCAAAAGGTCGGTCTAGTGCGTTGGCCGGGAATCGAACCCGGGTCAACTGCTTGGAAGGCAGCTATGCTCACCACTATACCACCAACGCCGCTCGGCCCCGGCAGCCCCGCCACGCCGGCCCGGGGCTGCCACGAGCGCCCCGCCGACGCCCGGCGCAGCCCTGCCCCGATGCCCCTCCCGAGGAAGGGGAAGGAGGTGGTGTGTGTGTGGGGGGGGTGCGGTGATCAAGGGAGCCAGGGTGCAGGGTGGCCCCTGGGAGGCCGAAAGGGGGACGGGGCACGGGGCCCATGCGGACCAGGCACCAGAGGGCGCCCGGCTGGAGGGCGGAGAGAGGAGAAGAAGGGCCCTTGGGCGCCAGAGGCTGGGTCCCGCATGGGGCGGCCGGGACCCAGGCGGTGGCCAAAAAGGGCAGCTGCCTCCCCGTCGGGGAATCGAACCCCGGTCTCCCGCGTGACAGGCGGGGATACTCACCACTATACTAACGAGGACGGCGGTGACGGTGGCCCGGGTGGCAGACCCCTCTGCGACCCGCCCACGCCTAGTGCCGCCTTCCTCTCCCTGCCCACCGCAGGCAGCCCGCACGTGCCCGACCCCCAAAACACCGCACCCCCGCCGCCGCCGGCGCTGCTGCTTCACCCCCGCCCCCACCCCCCGTCGCCGAAGCCAGCCTGCCGCGACTCCCAACAAAGCACCCTCCGACCCCGCCCGGACCCAGAGCCGCACCCCGACCTCTGTGTACCTCGGTGCAGTGGAACCTCCCAGTGCGCCCTCCCTGCTGCCTCCAGCGCGGGTATGGGGATGGCGCCTGGACGAAGAGGCGCGGGCGAGCGAGCAAGGCTGCGAGGAGGTGGAGGGCGCGCGCCGTGCTGCAGCGCGCGAGGAGAGGCGCGGGTGGGGGCCGGCGGCAGGCGGGCCCCATGCGGCTGGGTCCGGGGCGGGGACCTGGGGGAGCGCGGGCCTGGAGGAGTGGGGGCGTCGACGCCGGAGCGAGCCGCGCCTGCTCGCACGGCTCTCCCCCCTCTGACGGCGCGGCCGGTCTTTTGCGCACCGGGCAAGGCGCCGGCCAAGGGCGCCGGCGTTGGCGCCGCGTCGCAGCCAGGCGAGCGGCGTGGCGCCCGGGTCCGCCGTCAGGGTGGCCGAGCGGTCTAAGGCGCTGCGTTCAGGTCGCAGTCTCCCCTGGAGGCGTGGGTTCGAATCCCACTCCTGACAAGCACACCTTTTGGCCCGCCCGCCGGATGCCCGGTCCCCCAGCGCCCGGGCAAAGCCCACCGCAACCCTTGTCCACCTTACTCTGCCTTCCTGCCTCGCGCTCGCGCTCGCGCCCGCGCCCTTGACGCACGCCTCTCAAACGCAGCAACTGCTCAGGCACATGCCTTCTTCCTGCTCACGCGCTGGCGTCGCAGAAATACCCCAGTACCGGGACCCAGCGCCCTCCACCCTCTGCCAATTGACATCCGGACAGACCCACTCCCCGCCAAGTCACACATCCCTCTGACTGGGCCCCACACCTGGACGCTTCAGTACCTCGCTGTCCACCTTCCTCGCTTTTCCGCGCCTTTCTCCTCCGCCCCTCCCCCTGCCGCACCCCTCTCCGCCCCCTCCTCCCTGCAACACAGCCCGACCCCGTTTGCACCACCCGCACCCAAGCGTTCGGCCCCGATCTGTCCGCTGTGGAGTGCCAGCCCCCCCGCCCCCGCCCCGTTTCGCCCTCCAGCTCCTGCCGCGAGGACAGCGACACGCTCTCCGAGCCGCGCACTTCTGCAACCAGAGCCACACCACCCGACATGCCGTCCTTTCCACCCACCCTCGCGGCCCCCGCCTGGCGTCCGGGCGCGGGCCAGGGCCGCTCCCTCTCCTGGCTTCCTCTGGCGACACCGACAGCCCGTCCCGCCGCCCTGGGCGACAGAGAAAGCCCAGGACCCGGCGTACCCGCCCCTCTCCCTGAGCGGGCGCGCGCGCCCCAGTGCCCTCGACGTGACCCGAGCCTCTCCTACGGGTCGACCGTCGGCTCCCGGCCCCATCGGGCCCCTGGTGCGCGCTCAAACGCAGCAGATGCCCGCGGCGGTGGGCGGTGACCAGGGGCCGGCGGCCGGTGGCCAGCGCCACTGTGGGATCCTCTGTGGGTGCCCGGCCCCAGTGCATGGGTGGTTCAGTGGTAGAATTCTCGCCTGCCACGCGGGAGGCCCGGGTTCGATTCCCGGCCCATGCAGCCCACCGTCCCCTTTTGGCACTGCAGCCACAAATGCCTGGCGGCGCTCCACTCAGCCTCCTCCTTCCAGCGGAGCCGCAAGCGCCTGTCCCACACCAGCTCCGCCCGCCAGCCAGCGCACCCCACCTCTGCCCCTTCCCCCCGCACCTCTCTCGCCCCGGCCCAAGAAGCCGGTCGTCCACGCCCCCCGAGACACCTTTCCAGCTCAGCTCAGCCACGCTCCCGCCACACACCTACCTGGTCCCCATTCTCTTCATTGGCCTGCCGCCGCCTCACTCCGCACACGCATTTCACCTCAAGGAATACCACCAGGCGCCACACGCTTGCACTCGCCCGCCGCACCTCTTCTCTTCGCCTTTCACCACGTTGCCTCGCTCTCTGGCTCCCCGCACCCTGAGAAGCTGTCGTGGCTGCCCAACCCATAGCAAGGACAGCGAGTCTCTGAAGACTGGCGCACACATCACCTTCTCCTGGAGGGTCACATAGTCCTTAAACCACACGAGCAAATTGAAAAGCACACGGACAATATCATCGCATATGCACGGTCCGGATTCAGTGCATTGCGCTCATCCACCGTATGTCTCCCAGTCCGCCACGCACCACCCACCGCCACCGAGAACCCCCCCACCCGAACCCCAATCCGCAGCTTTTGCCAACGTTCGTGCAGTTGCATATCTGTCCCTCGGGTCTCTTCTACTCTCAGCCCCAAACACACACCTGAGACTGTGAACGTGTGTCCTGATGAGGGGTTATTTAGGTCTCGGATCCAGTTGCATCCCCTACCCTTTTCGGACCTTGCCCAGACCCGCTCTCTCATGCTCTCAGCCTTACCCTTGCCTGCTCCCCCACCAGCCTTCAGCCCCAGCCTCACTCTTTAGTCTGACCGTATGGCGGCCCAGCACCCCAATCTCGCCCACGGGGGGTCCTCTCTGACCGCACGGGCTTCCATCTTGGGTCTTGCCTGGACCACAGCCCACTCACACACAGGCTGGCAATCTGCTGTTCCTGCCAGCCTCCAGTCTCGCCCTCCCTCCGCCACCTCCGACACCGCCCCCGCCTCTCCTTCTTCCCCCCACACAACTCAATCCACCCGCCCCCCAAACACCCCCCCCCCGCTCCCGCTGGCGCCAACACACACACACACACACACACACACACAGCCAGCCAGACGGACACACACACACACACACACACACCCCGGGACCCAGCTTCCCAGCGCCCCTGTCTCACACGTCCTGCTCTAACGAACTCGCGTCCCCCCTCTCCCGGCCTCTCACAGGCTCCGGAGACACCCGCCACCTCCGCGGCCACCCGAGATCACGCGGGCCCACCCGCCCCAGGCGTCTGCGGAAGCCCCGCCTGACTGGCCAGCCGCACCCCCAGCCCGTTCCAGCGAGTCCCGGGCTCCACCCGGACACCCTGGACTCCTTCTCCCACCCCACACCCCACACCCTGCAACCCACCCACACCCCCGACACATCCCCACTCCCAGCACTGTGGGCGGGCGTCCCTCCCCTTTATGGTGTCATGCCCTTTGCCCTGGGCTGTGTGAGATGACACCCACGGGAAGGGACACGCACGTCCATCGCTGCCACCCACTCACACCCACCCACGACACACTCGCGAGAGAACCTCCCCCGGTGATGGCAAGCTCCCCTGTCCCGACAGGGGCTCGTCTCCGCACGTGATACCGAGGCCTCAAGGTCCCCGCCGACGTCACAACGCAGATTAGTGCAGTACGTTGGACGTCAGTTGGACCTGCAAATAAAGTTCTGGCATGAAGCACACTGAGCCCTGCAGTGTCCTTTGGGGAGCAGCCACAGAATGAGATGGATAGAGATGGCGACGGGCAGCGGCTGGAGAGCCGGGTAGTAGACAGCAGGTAAGGCGGGAAGGGGAAACGATCAGGAATGAAATCTAGGCGCCGGACGTAGGGGCGCTCTCGGCATGTTCTTTGCCGTTCGGAGACCAGATGGAGAGCGTCGGGAATGAAATGCCCATCGGATGCCGGCCAGACGTCTATCTGGACACGCATCTCCCCACGCCGCCGCCGGTCGGCCTGGCTGTGCGGATTTCCCAACCCGCTCCTCAGTCTCCGCGCTTCCGCCTCCTCTGCCCGGTAGATCTAGCGAGTCGGACCTCTCAAGCCTCATTTTCATATCCAGCACCCACAAAGCAACCCAGACAACTCGACAGCCAACACCCCAAAAAAAAAAAAAAAATCCCGTTAAAAAGCGGGCAAAGCTCATGAGTAGACACTTCTCAAAAGAAGACAGACGAATGGCCAACAGGATTATGAGAAAATGCTCAACGTCCCTCATCAACAGGGAAATGCCAAGCAAAACCACAATGAGCTATCATCTGCACCCAGTTAGAATGGCTAGTACTTAAAAAAGTAACAGACGCGGGCCGGAATCCGGAGAAAAGGGAACTCTTACATACTGTTGGTGGGAATGTCAATCCCCACAGCAATGGGGCCCGGGTGGGGGCGGGGAGGGGAGGATCCTAAATATTGTACGGAACCACTTATAAAAAGAAAAAGACCCGGAATGGCCAAAGCAATCCTGAGCACAAAGAACACAGCTGGAGGCATCACACTACCCGACTTGCAACTGTACTGCAGATCTATAGGAACCAAAACAGCATGGGACTGGTATAAAAACAGACACGTAGACCAATGGAACAGAGTAGAGAACCCAGAGATAGAATCCAGGCATTTGCAACCAAGGCACCTTCGAGCACGGTGCCAAGAGCATACAACGGGCAAGGGACAGTCTTCTCAATAAACGGTGTGGGGGAAAATCTGGACATCTATTAATATTTGCAGAAGAATGAGACTAGACCCCTATATCTCAGTGTATGCAGAAATCAAATCAAAATGGTTTAAAGGCTTAGACCTAAGACCTGAAACTTTGAAACTACTAGAAGGAAACATTGGACAAATGCTTCAGGACGTTGGTCTGGGCAGAGAGTTTTTGTGTAAGACCTCGAAAGCACAGGCAGCCAAAGCACAAAGAGTCAATTGGGACCGCATCAAGTTAAAACAAACAAACAAACCCAAAAAGCACAAAACAAAACAAAACAACAACAACAACAACAACAAACTTCTGCTCAGCAAAGGAAACAGTCAGAAAAGTGAAGAGACAACCCACGGAATGGGAGAAAGTATTTGCAAGCTGTCCATCTGACAAGGGGTTAATAACCAGAATGCACAAAGAGCTCAAACAACCCAATGGTACAACAAAACACAACACAACAAACCAAAAAACAAAAATGAGCAATCCGATTCAAAACTGGGCAAAAGCTCTGAACAGGCATTTCTCAAAAGAAGACATACAAATGGCTGACAGGTATATGAACAAACGCTCAACGCCACTAAGCATCGGAGAGATGCAAATCAAAACCACGATGGGATATATCATCTGTCACCCCAGTTGAAATGGCTCACATCAAAAAGACAGGCAATGTGACAGATGCTGGCGAGGATGTGGAGAAAGGGGAACCCTCCTGCATTGTTGGGGTGGGACTGTAAATGAGTACAGAACAGTAGGGAGACTGCTCCGAAGCCTAAGAATAGACCTCCCATAGATCCAGCAAGCCCGCTGCTGGGTCTGCATCCAAAGGAACAGAAATCCATACGTCAAAGGGATACCTGCACCCCCATGTTTACTGCAGCACTATTCACCATAGCCAAAGCACGGAATCGACCTAAGTGGCCATCAACGGGTGAATGGATACACAAAATGCGGTGTAGATATACACCATGGAATACTATTCGGCCACAGAAAAGGATGGAATCCTATGGTTTGCAGCCTCTTGGATAAAACTGAAGGTCATTGTGTTCAGCGAAATACGCCAGCCACAGAAAGACAAACATACATGTTCTCACGCATATGTGGGAGCTAAAGAAGTTGATCTCCTGGAGGGAGAGCCTGGGGAGGGTGCCAGGCGGTGGGGCATGGGGGCTTGAGGGGGGGGGCGGGGGTGGGGGTAGGAGAATGAAGAGGGGTTGTTAAAGGGTACAGACAGACAGTTACGTAGAAGGAGTAAGTTCTGACTTCCCGCAGAAGATTGTAGTGAATATCGTTAATTAACAATGACGTGTATATTCCAACACAGCTAGAAGAGAAGACCTGAAAGGTGTTCAACACATATCAATAGTAATGATAAATTGTCAAGGTGATGGACGCCCTGACTGGATCCTTACACATTCTCTGCAGGTCCCCCCCAAATATGCACAAACCTCATGGATCAATAAAAAACCATTTTTATTTTTCAAAAAAGATTCGTTTTCACACCCCTGCCTCCCCAACGCCTTGCCTGGAGCCTCGGCTCCCACAAGCTCCACGCCCCCTTCCCGGTCATAAGCCACTGACACACGTGGAGCCCAATCAGGGGCCGGCGCCCGAGGCCAGGCACGGCGTGCAAAAGCAAGAGCGCTTGACCGCCTGAGTGGCGACGTCACAGACCGCAGACCCTCGTAAGTGGCCGAACCGGTGGGCGCAGATGTCCCAGCAAGGGAGAGCAGAAGTGGCGCGTGAGCCGCGTGGCTCGGCTTGGCGGAAGCGGCGCTGCTGGAGAGCCCTGGCCCGTTCGGGGGGCCAGAAGCGACTTGGGTATGTGTGTACGCGTGGTGGGTGCGTGGGTGCGTGTCTGCGTCTGTGTGTGTGGGTGTGGGTGTGCTCGCACGCGTGCGCGCGCGTGGCGAGTTTTTGTGTGTCCGGCGGCGGCCACGGGAGGGGAAAGGCTGTCGCGGCCAGGCGAGTCTGGGGCTGAGGAAGACCGGGAGCGAGGCGAGCGTCGGGCAAGGGAGAGCAGAGAAGCTGAAGGCCTGAAGGCGGCCAGCCGGGCCGAAAGGCCGGATGGGCAGAGGGGTCGGGCCGCACGTGGAGGGCGCTGGAGAAGCGAGCGAGTCCGTTGGTCAAAAGGGGAGGTGTGAAGACGCCGGCAAGGTTGGCAGGCAGTGCGAAAGAAGAAAGGCTTCCCTGACCGGGAATCGAACCCGGGCCGCGGCGGTGAGAGCGCCGAATCCTAACCACTAGACCACCAGGGAACGACGGCCAGCCTGCCATGCTTGCGCCTCCTGGACGCAGCGCCAGGGTCGCAAGCGCTGGCGGCGCTACCTTGGCGCTCGGCCCCGGCTTCGGTTTAAAACAAACACCAGCCACCCGCCGCCCCTGGCAATCGGCGTGCCCTGGCAGAGCTCCTCTACTTGCAGCGGCCTCCAGCCCCGCGCGCCCCCTGCCCCCGCCACACGCACACAGGGACACACGCACGCACGCAGCCCACCGGCCAAGGCCCCGCACCTGGACCTACAGCAAAAGGTCGGTCTAGTGCGTTGGCCGGGAATCGAACCCGGGTCAACTGCTTGGAAGGCAGCTATGCTCACCACTATACCACCAACGCCGCTCGGCCCCGGCAGCCCCGCCACGCCGGCCCGGGGCTGCCACGAGCGCCCCGCCGACGCCCGGCGCAGCCCTGCCCCGATGCCCCTCCCGCCCTCAGCTCCGCACTGCCAAGGTGCCAGCCGAGGCCGCCGCGCGCCCCACATGAGCAAGCCCGGCGCAGCTGCTCCGGACCGCCCGCCTCCTGCGTCTCTCTGGTGGCGCTCTAGCTGCCTTGCTGCCCCTGGGCCCTCGACTCCACGCCCCCCGCCCGCCCCGCGGGCTTGAGGGCTCGTCCGGCATCCTGCTCACCACACCGCTTCTCCACCAGGGACCCGGCGAGGCCACAGCCGGCACACGCGGCGCACTCACTGTTACGCCTGCCCTTCCCAACCCCACCTCCCCATTCCGGCCCCACCCCCCCGCCCGGCCTCCCCGCCCGCCCACGGGCCTGTGCGGTCGTCGTCGTCGTCGTCGTCGTCTGGAGCCCATACCGACTCCCAATTTGGGGGGCGACGCTCGACGGGAGCCGTGGGGGCGCGAGGAGGCCGCTCCGATTATGCGAGCGAGAGGCCAGCGAGGAGGAAGGGGAAGGAGGTGGTGTGTGGGGGGGGGGGGGTGCGGTGATCAAGGGAGCCAGGGTGCAGGGTGGCCCCTGGGAGGCCGAAAGGGGGACGGGGCACGGGGCCCATGCGGACCAGGCACCAGAGGGCGCCCGGCTGGAGGGCGGAGAGAGGAGAAGAAGGGCCCTTGGGCGCCAGAGGCTGGGTCCCGCATGGGGCGGCCGGGACCCAGGCGGTGGCCAAAAAGGGCAGCTGCCTCCCCGTCGGGGAATCGAACCCCGGTCTCCCGCGTGACAGGCGGGGATACTCACCACTATACTAACGAGGACGGCGGTGACGGTGGCCCGGGTGGCAGACCCCTCTGCGACCCGCCCACGCCTAGTGCCGCCTTCCTCTCCCTGCCCACCGCAGGCGGCCCGCACGTGCCCGACCCCCAAAACACCGCACCCCCGCCGCCGCCGGCGCTGCTGCTTCACCCCCGCCCCCACCCCCCGTCGCCGAAGCCAGCCTGCCGCGACTCCCAACAAAGCACCCTCCGACCCCGCCCGGACCCAGAGCCGCACCCCGACCTCTGTGTACCTCGGTGCAGTGGAACCTCCCAGTGCGCCCTCCCTGCTGCCTCCAGCGCGGGTATGGGGATGGCGCCTGGACGAAGAGGCGCGGGCGAGCGAGCAAGGCTGCGAGGAGGTGGAGGGCGCGCGCCGTGCTGCAGCGCGCGAGGAGAGGCGCGGGTGGGGGCCGGCGGCAGGCGGGCCCCATGCGGCTGGGTCCGGGGCGGGGACCTGGGGGAGCGCGGGCCTGGAGGAGTGGGGGCGTCGACGCCGGAGCGAGCCGCGCCTGCTCGCACGGCTCTCCCCCCTCTGACGGCGCGGCCGGTCTTTTGCGCACCGGGCAAGGCGCCGGCCAAGGGCGCCGGCGTTGGCGCCGCGTCGCAGCCAGGCGAGCGGCGTGGCGCCCGGGTCCGCCGTCAGGGTGGCCGAGCGGTCTAAGGCGCTGCGTTCAGGTCGCAGTCTCCCCTGGAGGCGTGGGTTCGAATCCCACTCCTGACAAGCACACCTTTTGGCCCGCCCGCCGGATGCCCGGTCCCCCAGCGCCCGGGCAAAGCCCACCGCAACCCTTGTCCACCTTACTCTGCCTTCCTGCCTCGCGCTCGCGCTCGCGCCCGCGCCCTTGACGCACGCCTCTCAAACGCAGCAACTGCTCAGGCACATGCCTTCTTCCTGCTCACGCGCTGGCGTCGCAGAAATACCCCAGTACCGGGACCCAGCGCCCTCCACCCTCTGCCAATTGACATCCGGACAGACCCACTCCCCGCCAAGTCACACATCCCTCTGACTGGGCCCCACACCTGGACGCTTCAGTACCTCGCTGTCCACCTTCCTCGCTTTTCCGCGCCTTTCTCCTCCGCCCCTCCCCCTGCCGCACCCCTCTCCGCCCCCTCCTCCCTGCAACACAGCCCGACCCCGTTTGCACCACCCGCACCCAAGCGTTCGGCCCCGATCTGTCCGCTGTGGAGTGCCAGCCCCCCCGCCCCCGCCCCGTTTCGCCCTCCAGCTCCTGCCGCGAGGACAGCGACACGCTCTCCGAGCCGCGCACTTCTGCAACCAGAGCCACACCACCCGACATGCCGTCCTTTCCACCCACCCTCGCGGCCCCCGCCTGGCGTCCGGGCGCGGGCCAGGGCCGCTCCCTCTCCTGGCTTCCTCTGGCGACACCGACAGCCCGTCCCGCCGCCCTGGGCGACAGAGAAAGCCCAGGACCCGGCGTACCCGCCCCTCTCCCTGAGCGGGCGCGCGCGCCCCAGTGCCCTCGACGTGACCCGAGCCTCTCCTACGGGTCGACCGTCGGCTCCCGGCCCCATCGGGCCCCTGGTGCGCGCTCAAACGCAGCAGATGCCCGCGGCGGTGGGCGGTGACCAGGGGCCGGCGGCCGGTGGCCAGCGCCACTGTGGGATCCTCTGTGGGTGCCCGGCCCCAGTGCATGGGTGGTTCAGTGGTAGAATTCTCGCCTGCCACGCGGGAGGCCCGGGTTCGATTCCCGGCCCATGCAGCCCACCGTCCCCTTTTGGCCCTGCAGCCACAAATGCCTGGCGGCGCTCCACTCAGCCTCCTCCTTCCAGCGGAGCCGCAAGCGCCTGTCCCACACCAGCTCCGCCCGCCAGCCAGCGCACCCCACCTCTGCCCCTTCCCCCCGCACCTCTCTCGCCCCGGCCCAAGAAGCCGGTCGTCCACGCCCCCCGAGACACCTTTCCAGCTCAGCTCAGCCACGCTCCCGCCACACACCTACCTGGTCCCCATTCTCTTCATTGGCCTGCCGCCGCCTCACTCCGCACACGCATTTCACCTCAAGGAATACCACCAGGCGCCACACGCTTGCACTCGCCCGCCGCACCTCTTCTCTTCGCCTTTCACCACGTTGCCTCGCTCTCTGGCTCCCCGCACCCTGAGAAGCTGTCGTGGCTGCCCAACCCATAGCAAGGACAGCGAGTCTCTGAAGACTGGCGCACACATCACCTTCTCCTGGAGGGTCACATAGTCCTTAAACCACACGAGCAAATTGAAAAGCACACGGACAATATCATCGCATATGCACGGTCCGGATTCAGTGCATTGCGCTCATCCACCGTATGTCTCCCAGTCCGCCACGCACCACCCACCGCCACCGAGAACCCCCCCACCCGAACCCCAATCCGCAGCTTTTGCCAACGTTCGTGCAGTTGCATATCTGTCCCTCGGGTCTCTTCTACTCTCAGCCCCAAACACACACCTGAGACTGTGAACGTGTGTCCTGATGAGGGGTTATTTAGGTCTCGGATCCAGTTGCATCCCCTACCCTTTTCGGACCTTGCCCAGACCCGCTCTCTCATGCTCTCAGCCTTACCCTTGCCTGCTCCCCCACCAGCCTTCAGCCCCAGCCTCACTCTTTAGTCTGACCGTATGGCGGCCCAGCACCCCAATCTCGCCCACGGGGGGTCCTCTCTGACCGCACGGGCTTCCATCTTGGGTCTTGCCTGGACCACAGCCCACTCACACACAGGCTGGCAATCTGCTGTTCCTGCCAGCCTCCAGTCTCGCCCTCCCTCCGCCACCTCCGACACCGCCCCCGCCTCTCCTTCTTCCCCCCACACAACTCAATCCACCCGCCCCGCAAACACCCCCCCCCCCCGCTCCCGCTGGCGCCAACACACACACACACACACACACACACACACAGCCAGCCAGACGGACACACACACACACACACACACACCCCGGGACCCAGCTTCCCAGCGCCCCTGTCTCACACGTCCTGCTCTAACGAACTCGCGTCCCCCCTCTCCCGGCCTCTCACAGGCTCCGGAGACACCCGCCACCTCCGCGGCCACCCGAGATCACGCGGGCCCACCCGCCCCAGGCGTCTGCGGAAGCCACGCCTGACTGGCCAGCCGCACCCCCAGCCCGTTCCAGCGAGTCCCGGGCTCCACCCGGACACCCTGGACTCCTTCTCCCACCCCACACCCCACACCCTGCAACCCACCCACACCCCCGACACATCCCCACTCCCAGCACTGTGGGCGGGCGTCCCTCCCCTTTATGGTGTCATGCCCTTTGCCCTGGGCTGTGTGAGATGACACCCACGGGAAGGGACACGCACGTCCATCGCTGCCACCCACTCACACCCACCCACGACACACTCGCGAGAGAACCTCCCCCGGTGATGGCAAGCTCCCCTGTCCCGACAGGGGCTCGTCTCCGCACGTGATACCGAGGCCTCAAGGTCCCCGCCGACGTCACAACGCAGATTAGTGCAGTACGTTGGACGTCAGTTGGACCTGCAAATAAAGTTCTGGCATGAAGCACACTGAGCCCTGCAGTGTCCTTTGGGGAGCAGCCACAGAATGAGATGGATAGAGATGGCGACGGGCAGCGGCTGGAGAGCCGGGTAGTAGACAGCAGGTAAGGCGGGAAGGGGAAACGATCAGGAATGAAATCTAGGCGCCGGACGTAGGGGCGCTCTCGGCATGTTCTTTGCCGTTCGGAGACCAGATGGAGAGCGTCGGGAATGAAATGCCCATCGGATGCCGGCCAGACGTCTATCTGGACACGCATCTCCCCACGCCGCCGCCGGTCGGCCTGGCTGTGCGGATTTCCCAACCCGCTCCTCAGTCTCCGCGCTTCCGCCTCCTCTGCCCGGTAGATCTAGCGAGTCGGACCTCTCAAGCCTCATTTTCATATCCAGCACCCACAAAGCAACCCAGACAACTCGACAGCCAACACCCCCCCAAAAAAAAAAAATCCCGTTAAAAAGCGGGCAAAGCTCATGAGTAGACACTTCTCAAAAGAAGACAGACGAATGGCCAACAGGATTATGAGAAAATGCTCAACGTCCCTCATCAACAGGGAAATGCCAAGCAAAACCACAATGAGCTATCATCTGCACCCAGTTAGAATGGCTAGTACTTAAAAAAGTAACAGACGCGGGCCGGAATCCGGAGAAAAGGGAACTCTTACATACTGTTGGTGGGAATGTCAATCCCCACAGCAATGGGGCCCGGGTGGGGGCGGGGAGGGGAGGATCCTAAATATTGTACGGAACCACTTATAAAAAGAAAAAGACCCGGAATGGCCAAAGCAATCCTGAGCACAAAGAACACAGCTGGAGGCATCACACTACCCGACTTGCAACTGTACTGCAGATCTATAGGAACCAAAACAGCATGGGACTGGTATAAAAACAGACACGTAGACCAATGGAACAGAGTAGAGAACCCAGAGATAGAATCCAGGCATTTGCAACCAAGGCACCTTCGAGCACGGTGCCAAGAGCATACAACGGGCAAGGGACAGTCTTCTCAATAAACGGTGTGGGGGAAAATCTGGACATCTATTAATATTTGCAGAAGAATGAGACTAGACCCCTATATCTCAGTGTATGCAGAAATCAAATCAAAATGGTTTAAAGGCTTAGACCTAAGACCTGAAACTTTGAAACTACTAGAAGGAAACATTGGACAAATGCTTCAGGACGTTGGTCTGGGCAGAGAGTTTTTGTGTAAGACCTCGAAAGCACAGGCAGCCAAAGCACAAAGAGTCAATTGGGACCGCATCAAGTTAAAACAAACAAACAAACCCAAAAAGCACAAAACAAAACAAAACAACAACAACAACAAACTTCTGCTCAGCAAAGGAAACAGTCAGAAAAGTGAAGAGACAACCCACGGAATGGGAGAAAGTATTTGCAAGCTGTCCATCTGACAAGGGGTTAATAACCAGAATGCACAAAGAGCTCAAACAACCCAATGGTACAACAAAACACAACACAACAAACCAAAAAACAAAAATGAGCAATCCGATTCAAAACTGGGCAAAAGCTCTGAACAGGCATTTCTCAAAAGAAGACATACAAATGGCTGACAGGTATATGAACAAACGCTCAACGCCACTAAGCATCGGAGAGATGCAAATCAAAACCACGATGGGATATATCATCTGTCACCCCAGTTGAAATGGCTCACATCAAAAAGACAGGCAATGTGACAGATGCTGGCGAGGATGTGGAGAAAGGGGAACCCTCCTGCATTGTTGGGGTGGGACTGTAAATGAGTACAGAACAGTAGGGAGACTGCTCCGAAGCCTAAGAATAGACCTCCCATAGATCCAGCAAGCCCGCTGCTGGGTCTGCATCCAAAGGAACAGAAATCCATACGTCAAAGGGATACCTGCACCCCCATGTTTACTGCAGCACTATTCACCATAGCCAAAGCACGGAATCGACCTAAGTGGCCATCAACGGGTGAATGGATACACAAAATGCGGTGTAGATATACACCATGGAATACTATTCGGCCACAGAAAAGGATGGAATCCTATGGTTTGCAGCCACTTGGATAAAACTGAGGTCATTGTGTTCAGCGAAATACGCCAGCCACAGAAAGACAAACATACATGTTCTGACGCATATGTGGGAGCTAAAGAATTTGATCTCCTGGAGAGAGAGAGTGCGGAGGGTGCCAGGCGGTGGGGCATGGGGGCTTGAGGGCGTCAGCGGGTGGGGAAGTGGCGGGGCTGCTGGGGCCGAGCAGCGTTGGTGGTATAGTGGTGAGTATAGCTACCGTCCAAGCAGTTGACCCGGGTTCGATTCCCGGCCAACGCACTAGACCGACCTTTTGCTGTAGGTCCAGGTGCGGGGCCTTGGCCGGTGGGCTGCGTGCGTGCGTGTGTCCCTGTGTGCGTGTGGCGGGGGCAGGGGGCGCGCGGGGCTGGAGGCCGCTGCAAGTAGAGGAGCTCTGCCAGGGCACGCCGATTGCCAGGGGCGGCGGGTGGCTGGTGTTTGTTTTAAACCGAAGCCGGGGCCGAGCGCCAAGGTAGCGCCGCCAGCGCTTGCGACCCTGGCGCTGCGTCCAGGAGGCGCAAGCATGGCAGGCTGGCCGTCGTTCCCTGGTGGTCTAGTGGTTAGGATTCGGCGCTCTCACCGCCGCGGCCCGGGTTCGATTCCCGGTCAGGGAAGCCTTTCTTCTTTCGCACTGCCTGCCAACCTTGCCGGCGTCTTCACACCTCCCCTTTTGACCAACGGACTCGCTCGCTTCTCCAGCGCCCTCCACGTGCGGCCCGACCCCTCTGCCCATCCGGCCTTTCGGCCCGGCTGGCCGCCTTCAGGCCTTCAGCTTCTCTGCTCTCCCTTGCCCGACGCTCGCCTCGCTCCCGGTCTTCCTCAGCCCCAGACTCGCCTGGCCGCGACAGCCTTTCCCCTCCCGTGGCCGCCGCCGGACACACAAAAACTCGCCACGCGCGCGCACGCGTGCGAGCACACCCACACCCACACACACAGACGCAGACACGCACCCACGCACCCACCACGCGTACACACATACCCAAGTCGCTTCTGGCCCCCCGAACGGGCCAGGGCTCTCCAGCAGCGCCGCTTCCGCCAAGCCGAGCCACGCGGCTCACGCGCCACTTCTGCTCTCCCTTGCTGGGACATCTGCGCCCACCGGTTCGGCCACTTACGAGGGTCTGCGGTCTGTGACGTCGCCACTCAGGCGGTCAAGCGCTCTTGCTTTTGCACGCCGTGCCTGGCCTCGGGCGCCGGCCCCTGATTGGGCTCCACGTGTGTCAGTGGCTTATGACCGGGAAGGGGGCGTGGAGCTTGTGGGAGCCGAGGCTCCAGGCAAGGCGTTGGGGAGGCAGGGGTGTGAAAACGAATCTTTTTTGAAAAATAAAAATGGTTTTTTATTGATCCATGAGGTTTGTGCATATTTGGGGGGGACCTGCAGAGAATGTGTAAGGATCCAGTCAGGGCGTCCATCACCTTGACAATTTATCATTACTATTGATATGTGTTGAACACCTTTCAGGTCTTCTCTTCTAGCTGTGTTGGAATATACACGTCATTGTTAATTAACGATATTCACTACAATCTTCTGCGGGAAGTCAGAACTTACTCCTTCTACGTAACTGTCTGTCTGTACCCTTTAACAACCCCTCTTCATTCTCCTACCCCCACCCCCGCCCCCCCCTCAAGCCCCCATGCCCCACCGCCTGGCACCCTCCCCAGGCTCTCCCTCCAGGAGATCAACTTCTTTAGCTCCCACATATGCGTGAGAACATGTATGTTTGTCTTTCTGTGGCTGGCGTATTTCGCTGAACACAATGACCTTCAGTTTTATCCAAGAGGCTGCAAACCATAGGATTCCATCCTTTTCTGTGGCCGAATAGTATTCCATGGTGTATATCTACACCGCATTTTGTGTATCCATTCACCCGTTGATGGCCACTTAGGTCGATTCCGTGCTTTGGCTATGGTGAATAGTGCTGCAGTAAACATGGGGGTGCAGGTATCCCTTTGACGTATGGATTTCTGTTCCTTTGGATGCAGACCCAGCAGCGGGCTTGCTGGATCTATGGGAGGTCTATTCTTAGGCTTCGGAGCAGTCTCCCTACTGTTCTGTACTCATTTACAGTCCCACCCCAACAATGCAGGAGGGTTCCCCTTTCTCCACATCCTCGCCAGCATCTGTCACATTGCCTGTCTTTTTGATGTGAGCCATTTCAACTGGGGTGACAGATGATATATCCCATCGTGGTTTTGATTTGCATCTCTCCGATGCTTAGTGGCGTTGAGCGTTTGTTCATATACCTGTCAGCCATTTGTATGTCTTCTTTTGAGAAATGCCTGTTCAGAGCTTTTGCCCAGTTTTGAATCGGATTGCTCATTTTTGTTTTTTGGTTTGTTGTGTTGTGTTTTGTTGTACCATTGGGTTGTTTGAGCTCTTTGTGCATTCTGGTTATTAACCCCTTGTCAGATGGACAGCTTGCAAATACTTTCTCCCATTCCGTGGGTTGTCTCTTCACTTTTCTGACTGTTTCCTTTGCTGAGCAGAAGTTTGTTGTTGTTGTTGTTGTTGTTTTGTTTTGTTTTGTGCTTTTTGGGTTTGTTTGTTTGTTTTAACTTGATGCGGTCCCAATTGACTCTTTGTGCTTTGGCTGCCTGTGCTTTCGAGGTCTTACACAAAAACTCTCTGCCCAGACCAACGTCCTGAAGCATTTGTCCAATGTTTCCTTCTAGTAGTTTCAAAGTTTCAGGTCTTAGGTCTAAGCCTTTAAACCATTTTGATTTGATTTCTGCATACACTGAGATATAGGGGTCTAGTCTCATTCTTCTGCAAATATTAATAGATGTCCAGATTTTCCCCCACACCGTTTATTGAGAAGACTGTCCCTTGCCCGTTGTATGCTCTTGGCACCGTGCTCGAAGGTGCCTTGGTTGCAAATGCCTGGATTCTATCTCTGGGTTCTCTACTCTGTTCCATTGGTCTACGTGTCTGTTTTTATACCAGTCCCATGCTGTTTTGGTTCCTATAGATCTGCAGTACAGTTGCAAGTCGGGTAGTGTGATGCCTCCAGCTGTGTTCTTTGTGCTCAGGATTGCTTTGGCCATTCCGGGTCTTTTTCTTTTTATAAGTGGTTCCGTACAATATTTAGGATCCTCCCCTCCCCGCCCCCACCCGGGCCCCATTGCTGTGGGGATTGACATTCCCACCAACAGTATGTAAGAGTTCCCTTTTCTCCGGATTCCGGCCCGCGTCTGTTACTTTTTTAAGTACTAGCCATTCTAACTGGGTGCAGATGATAGCTCATTGTGGTTTTGCTTGGCATTTCCCTGTTGATGAGGGACGTTGAGCATTTTCTCATAATCCTGTTGGCCATTCGTCTGTCTTCTTTTGAGAAGTGTCTACTCATGAGCTTTGCCCGCTTTTTAACGGGATTTTTTTTTTTTTTTTTTTTTGTGGTGTTGGCTGTCGAGTTGTCTGGGTTGCTTTGTGGGTGCTGGATATGAAAATGAGGCTTGAGAGGTCCGACTCGCTAGATCTACCGGGCAGAGGAGGCGGAAGCGCGGAGACTGAGGAGCGGGTTGGGAAATCCGCACAGCCAGGCCGACCGGCGGCGGCGTGGGGAGATGCGTGTCCAGATAGACGTCTGGCCGGCATCCGATGGGCATTTCATTCCCGACGCTCTCCATCTGGTCTCCGAACGGCAAAGAACATGCCGAGAGCGCCCCTACGTCCGGCGCCTAGATTTCATTCCTGATCGTTTCCCCTTCCCGCCTTACCTGCTGTCTACTACCCGGCTCCCCAGCCGCTGCCCGTCGCCATCTCTATCCATCTCATTCTGTGGCTGCTCCCCAAAGGACACTGCAGGGCTCAGTGTGCTTCATGCCAGAACTTTATTTGCAGGTCCAACTGACGTCCAACGTACTGCACTAATCTGCGTTGTGACGTCGGCGGGGACCTTGAGGCCTCGGTATCACGTGCGGAGACGAGCCCCTGTCGGGACAGGGGAGCTTGCCATCACCGGGGGAGGTTCTCTCGCGAGTGTGTCGTGGGTGGGTGTGAGTGGGTGGCAGCGATGGACGTGCGTGTCCCTTCCCGTGGGTGTCATCTCACACAGCCCAGGGCAAAGGGCATGACACCATAAAGGGGAGGGACGCCCGCCCACAGTGTTGGGAGTGGGGATGTGTCGGGGGTGTGGGTGGGTTGCAGGGTGTGGGGTGTGGGGTGGGAGAAGGAGTCCAGGGTGTCCGGGTGGAGCCCGGGACTCGCTGGAACGGGCTGGGGGTGCGGCTGGCCAGTCAGGCGTGGCTTCCGCAGACGCCTGGGGCGGGTGGGCCCGCGTGATCTCGGGTGGCCGCGGAGGTGGCGGGTGTCTCCGGAGCCTGTGAGAGGCCGGGAGAGGGGGGACGCGAGTTCGTTAGAGCAGGACGTGTGAGACAGGGGCGCTGGGAAGCTGGGTCCCGGGGTGTGTGTGTGTGTGTGTGTGTGTCCGTCTGGCTGGCTGTGTGTGTGTGTGTGTGTGTGTTTGTGTGTTGGCGCCAGCGGGAGCGGGGGGGGGGGTGTTTGGGGGGCGGGTGGATTGAGTTGTGTGGGGGGAAGAAGGAGAGGCGGGGGCGGTGTCGGAGGTGGCGGAGGGAGGGCGAGACTGGAGGCTGGCAGGAACAGCAGATTGCCAGCCTGTGTGTGAGTGGGCTGTGGTCCAGGCAAGACCCAAGATGGAAGCCCGTGCGGTCAGAGAGGACCCCCCGTGGGCGAGATTGGGGTGCTGGGCCGCCATACGGTCAGACTAAAGAGTGAGGCTGGGGCTGAAGGCTGGTGGGGGAGCAGGCAAGGGTAAGGCTGAGAGCATGAGAGAGCGGGTCTGGGCAAGGTCCGAAAAGGGTAGGGGATGCAACTGGATCCGAGACCTAAATAACCCCTCATCAGGACACACGTTCACAGTCTCAGGTGTGTGTTTGGGGCTGAGAGTAGAAGAGACCCGAGGGACAGATATGCAACTGCACGAACGTTGGCAAAAGCTGCGGATTGGGGTTCGGGTGGGGGGGTTCTCGGTGGCGGTGGGTGGTGCGTGGCGGACTGGGAGACATACGGTGGATGAGCGCAATGCACTGAATCCGGACCGTGCATATGCGATGATATTGTCCGTGTGCTTTTCAATTTGCTCGTGTGGTTTAAGGACTATGTGACCCTCCAGGAGAAGGTGATGTGTGCGCCAGTCTTCAGAGACTCGCTGTCCTTGCTATGGGTTGGGCAGCCACGACAGCTTCTCAGGGTGCGGGGAGCCAGAGAGCGAGGCAACGTGGTGAAAGGCGAAGAGAAGAGGTGCGGCGGGCGAGTGCAAGCGTGTGGCGCCTGGTGGTATTCCTTGAGGTGAAATGCGTGTGCGGAGTGAGGCGGCGGCAGGCCAATGAAGAGAATGGGGACCAGGTAGGTGTGTGGCGGGAGCGTGGCTGAGCTGAGCTGGAAAGGTGTCTCGGGGGGCGTGGACGACCGGCTTCTTGGGCCGGGGCGAGAGAGGTGCGGGGGGAAGGGGCAGAGGTGGGGTGCGCTGGCTGGCGGGCGGAGCTGGTGTGGGACAGGCGCTTGCGGCTCCGCTGGAAGGAGGAGGCTGAGTGGAGCGCCGCCAGGCATTTGTGGCTGCAGGGCCAAAAGGGGACGGTGGGCTGCATGGGCCGGGAATCGAACCCGGGCCTCCCGCGTGGCAGGCGAGAATTCTACCACTGAACCACCCATGCACTGGGGCCGGGCACCCACAGAGGATCCCACAGTGGCGCTGGCCACCGGCCGCCGGCCCCTGGTCACCGCCCACCGCCGCGGGCATCTGCTGCGTTTGAGCGCGCACCAGGGGCCCGATGGGGCCGGGAGCCGACGGTCGACCCGTAGGAGAGGCTCGGGTCACGTCGAGGGCACTGGGGCGCGCGCGCCCGCTCAGGGAGAGGGGCGGGTACGCCGGGTCCTGGGCTTTCTCTGTCGCCCAGGGCGGCGGGACGGGCTGTCGGTGTCGCCAGAGGAAGCCAGGAGAGGGAGCGGCCCTGGCCCGCGCCCGGACGCCAGGCGGGGGCCGCGAGGGTGGGTGGAAAGGACGGCATGTCGGGTGGTGTGGCTCTGGTTGCAGAAGTGCGCGGCTCGGAGAGCGTGTCGCTGTCCTCGCGGCAGGAGCTGGAGGGCGAAACGGGGCGGGGGCGGGGGGGCTGGCACTCCACAGCGGACAGATCGGGGCCGAACGCTTGGGTGCGGGTGGTGCAAACGGGGTCGGGCTGTGTTGCAGGGAGGAGGGGGCGGAGAGGGGTGCGGCAGGGGGAGGGGCGGAGGAGAAAGGCGCGGAAAAGCGAGGAAGGTGGACAGCGAGGTACTGAAGCGTCCAGGTGTGGGGCCCAGTCAGAGGGATGTGTGACTTGGCGGGGAGTGGGTCTGTCCGGATGTCAATTGGCAGAGGGTGGAGGGCGCTGGGTCCCGGTACTGGGGTATTTCTGCGACGCCAGCGCGTGAGCAGGAAGAAGGCATGTGCCTGAGCAGTTGCTGCGTTTGAGAGGCGTGCGTCAAGGGCGCGGGCGCGAGCGCGAGCGCGAGGCAGGAAGGCAGAGTAAGGTGGACAAGGGTTGCGGTGGGCTTTGCCCGGGCGCTGGGGGACCGGGCATCCGGCGGGCGGGCCAAAAGGTGTGCTTGTCAGGAGTGGGATTCGAACCCACGCCTCCAGGGGAGACTGCGACCTGAACGCAGCGCCTTAGACCGCTCGGCCACCCTGACGGCGGACCCGGGCGCCACGCCGCTCGCCTGGCTGCGACGCGGCGCCAACGCCGGCGCCCTTGGCCGGCGCCTTGCCCGGTGCGCAAAAGACCGGCCGCGCCGTCAGAGGGGGGAGAGCCGTGCGAGCAGGCGCGGCTCGCTCCGGCGTCGACGCCCCCACTCCTCCAGGCCCGCGCTCCCCCAGGTCCCCGCCCCGGACCCAGCCGCATGGGGCCCGCCTGCCGCCGGCCCCCACCCGCGCCTCTCCTCGCGCGCTGCAGCACGGCGCGCGCCCTCCACCTCCTCGCAGCCTTGCTCGCTCGCCCGCGCCTCTTCGTCCAGGCGCCATCCCCATACCCGCGCTGGAGGCAGCAGGGAGGGCGCACTGGGAGGTTCCACTGCACCGAGGTACACAGAGGTCGGGGTGCGGCTCTGGGTCCGGGCGGGGTCGGAGGGTGCTTTGTTGGGAGTCGCGGCAGGCTGGCTTCGGCGACGGGGGGTGGGGGCGGGGGTGAAGCAGCAGCGCCGGCGGCGGCGGGGGTGCGGTGTTTTGGGGGTCGGGCACGTGCGGGCCGCCTGCGGTGGGCAGGGAGAGGAAGGCGGCACTAGGCGTGGGCGGGTCGCAGAGGGGTCTGCCACCCGGGCCACCGTCACCGCCGTCCTCGTTAGTATAGTGGTGAGTATCCCCGCCTGTCACGCGGGAGACCGGGGTTCGATTCCCCGACGGGGAGGCAGCTGCCCTTTTTGGCCACCGCCTGGGTCCCGGCCGCCCCATGCGGGACCCAGCCTCTGGCGCCCAAGGGCCCTTCTTCTCCTCTCTCCGCCCTCCAGCCGGGCGCCCTCTGGTGCCTGGTCCGCATGGGCCCCGTGCCCCGTCCCCCTTCGAGCGTCGCCCCCCAAATTGGGAGTCGGTATGGGCTCCAGAGGACGACGACGACGACGACCGCACAGGCCCGTGGGCGGGCGGGGAGGCCGGGCGGGGGGGTGGGGCCGGAATGGGGAGGTGGGGTTGGGAAGGGCAGGCGTAACAGTGAGTGCGCCGCGTGTGCCGGCTGTGGCCTCGCCGGGTCCCTGGTGGAGAAGCGGTGTGGTGAGCAGGATGCCGGACGAGCCCTCAAGCCCGCGGGGCGGGCGGGGGGCGTGGAGTCGAGGGCCCAGGGGCAGCAAGGCAGCTAGAGCGCCACCAGAGAGACGCAGGAGGCGGGCGGTCCGGAGCAGCTGCGCCGGGCTTGCTCATGTGGGGCGCGCGGCGGCCTCGGCTGGCACCTTGGCAGTGCGGAGCTGAGGGCGGGAGGGGCATCGGGGCAGGGCTGCGCCGGGCGTCGGCGGGGCGCTCGTGGCAGCCCCGGGCCGGCGTGGCGGGGCTGCCGGGGCCGAGCGGCGTTGGTGGTATAGTGGTGAGCATAGCTGCCTTCCAAGCAGTTGACCCGGGTTCGATTCCCGGCCAACGCACTAGACCGACCTTTTGCTGTAGGTCCAGGTGCGGGGCCTTGGCCGGTGGGCTGCGTGCGTGCGTGTGTCCCTGTGTGCGTGTGGCGGGGGCAGGGGGCGCGCGGGGCTGGAGGCCGCTGCAAGTAGAGGAGCTCTGCCAGGGCACGCCGATTGCCAGGGGCGGCGGGTGGCTGGTGTTTGTTTTAAACCGAAGCCGGGGCCGAGCGCCAAGGTAGCGCCGCCAGCGCTTGCGACCCTGGCGCTGCGTCCAGGAGGCGCAAGCATGGCAGGCTGGCCGTCGTTCCCTGGTGGTCTAGTGGTTAGGATTCGGCGCTCTCACCGCCGCGGCCCGGGTTCGATTCCCGGTCAGGGAAGCCTTTCTTCTTTCGCACTGCCTGCCAACCTTGCCGGCGTCTTCACACCTCCCCTTTTGACCAACGGACTCGCTCGCTTCTCCAGCGCCCTCCACGTGCGGCCCGACCCCTCTGCCCATCCGGTCTTTCGGCCCGGCTGGCCGCCTTCAGGCCTTCAGCTTCTCTGCTCTCCCTTGCCCGACGCTCGCCTCGCTCCCGGTCTTCCTCAGCCCCAGACTCGCCTGGCCGCGACAGCCTTTCCCCTCCCGTGGCCGCCGCCGGACACACAAAAACTCGCCACGCGCGCGCACGCGTGCGAGCACACCCACACCCACACACACAGACGCAGACACGCACCCACGCACCCACCACGCGTACACACATACCCAAGTCGCTTCTGGCCCCCCGAACGGGCCAGGGCTCTCCAGCAGCGCCGCTTCCGCCAAGCCGAGCCACGCGGCTCACGCGCCACTTCTGCTCTCCCTTGCTGGGACATCTGCGCCCACCGGTTCGGCCACTTACGAGGGTCTGCGGTCTGTGACGTCGCCACTCAGGCGGTCAAGCGCTCTTGCTTTTGCACGCCGTGCCTGGCCTCGGGCGCCGGCCCCTGATTGGGCTCCACGTGTGTCAGTGGCTTATGACCGGGAAGGGGGCGTGGAGCTTGTGGGAGCCGAGGCTCCAGGCAAGGCGTTGGGGAGGCAGGGGTGTGAAAACGAATCTTTTTTGAAAAATAAAAATGGTTTTTTATTGATCCATGAGGTTTGTGCATATTTGGGGGGGACCTGCAGAGAATGTGTAAGGATCCAGTCAGGGCGTCCATCACCTTGACAATTTATCATTACTATTGATATGTGTTGAACACCTTTCAGGTCTTCTCTTCTAGCTGTGTTGGAATATACACGTCATTGTTAATTAACGATATTCACTACAATCTTCTGCGGGAAGTCAGAACTTACTCCTTCTACGTAACTGTCTGTCTGTACCCTTTAACAACCCCTCTTCATTCTCCTACCCCCACCCCCGCCCCCCCCTCAAGCCCCCATGCCCCACCGCCTGGCACCCTCCCCAGGCTCTCCCTCCAGGAGATCAACTTCTTTAGCTCCCACATATGCGTGAGAACATGTATGTTTGTCTTTCTGTGGCTGGCGTATTTCGCTGAACACAATGACCTTCAGTTTTATCCAAGAGGCTGCAAACCATAGGATTCCATCCTTTTCTGTGGCCGAATAGTATTCCATGGTGTATATCTACACCGCATTTTGTGTATCCATTCACCCGTTGATGGCCACTTAGGTCGATTCCGTGCTTTGGCTATGGTGAATAGTGCTGCAGTAAACATGGGGGTGCAGGTATCCCTTTGACGTATGGATTTCTGTTCCTTTGGATGCAGACCCAGCAGCGGGCTTGCTGGATCTATGGGAGGTCTATTCTTAGGCTTCGGAGCAGTCTCCCTACTGTTCTGTACTCATTTACAGTCCCACCCCAACAATGCAGGAGGGTTCCCCTTTCTCCACATCCTCGCCAGCATCTGTCACATTGCCTGTCTTTTTGATGTGAGCCATTTCAACTGGGGTGACAGATGATATATCCCATCGTGGTTTTGATTTGCATCTCTCCGATGCTTAGTGGCGTTGAGCGTTTGTTCATATACCTGTCAGCCATTTGTATGTCTTCTTTTGAGAAATGCCTGTTCAGAGCTTTTGCCCAGTTTTGAATCGGATTGCTCATTTTTGTTTTTTGGTTTGTTGTGTTGTGTTTTGTTGTACCATTGGGTTGTTTGAGCTCTTTGTGCATTCTGGTTATTAACCCCTTGTCAGATGGACAGCTTGCAAATACTTTCTCCCATTCCGTGGGTTGTCTCTTCACTTTTCTGACTGTTTCCTTTGCTGAGCAGAAGTTTGTTGTTGTTGTTGTTTTGTTTTGTTTTGTTTTGTGCTTTTTGGGTTTGTTTGTTTGTTTTAACTTGATGCGGTCCCAATTGACTCTTTGTGCTTTGGCTGCCTGTGCTTTCGAGGTCTTACACAAAAACTCTCTGCCCAGACCAACGTCCTGAAGCATTTGTCCAATGTTTCCTTCTAGTAGTTTCAAAGTTTCAGGTCTTAGGTCTAAGCCTTTAAACCATTTTGATTTGATTTCTGCATACACTGAGATATAGGGGTCTAGTCTCATTCTTCTGCAAATATTAATAGATGTCCAGATTTTCCCCCACACCGTTTATTGAGAAGACTGTCCCTTGCCCGTTGTATGCTCTTGGCACCGTGCTCGAAGGTGCCTTGGTTGCAAATGCCTGGATTCTATCTCTGGGTTCTCTACTCTGTTCCATTGGTCTACGTGTCTGTTTTTATACCAGTCCCATGCTGTTTTGGTTCCTATAGATCTGCAGTACAGTTGCAAGTCGGGTAGTGTGATGCCTCCAGCTGTGTTCTTTGTGCTCAGGATTGCTTTGGCCATTCCGGGTCTTTTTCTTTTTATAAGTGGTTCCGTACAATATTTAGGATCCTCCCCTCCCCGCCCCCACCCGGGCCCCATTGCTGTGGGGATTGACATTCCCACCAACAGTATGTAAGAGTTCCCTTTTCTCCGGATTCCGGCCCGCGTCTGTTACTTTTTTAAGTACTAGCCATTCTAACTGGGTGCAGATGATAGCTCATTGTGGTTTTGCTTGGCATTTCCCTGTTGATGAGGGACGTTGAGCATTTTCTCATAATCCTGTTGGCCATTCGTCTGTCTTCTTTTGAGAAGTGTCTACTCATGAGCTTTGCCCGCTTTTTAACGGGATTTTTTTTTTTTGGGGGGGTGTTGGCTGTCGAGTTGTCTGGGTTGCTTTGTGGGTGCTGGATATGAAAATGAGGCTTGAGAGGTCCGACTCGCTAGATCTACCGGGCAGAGGAGGCGGAAGCGCGGAGACTGAGGAGCGGGTTGGGAAATCCGCACAGCCAGGCCGACCGGCGGCGGCGTGGGGAGATGCGTGTCCAGATAGACGTCTGGCCGGCATCCGATGGGCATTTCATTCCCGACGCTCTCCATCTGGTCTCCGAACGGCAAAGAACATGCCGAGAGCGCCCCTACGTCCGGCGCCTAGATTTCATTCCTGATCGTTTCCCCTTCCCGCCTTACCTGCTGTCTACTACCCGGCTCTCCAGCCGCTGCCCGTCGCCATCTCTATCCATCTCATTCTGTGGCTGCTCCCCAAAGGACACTGCAGGGCTCAGTGTGCTTCATGCCAGAACTTTATTTGCAGGTCCAACTGACGTCCAACGTACTGCACTAATCTGCGTTGTGACGTCGGCGGGGACCTTGAGGCCTCGGTATCACGTGCGGAGACGAGCCCCTGTCGGGACAGGGGAGCTTGCCATCACCGGGGGAGGTTCTCTCGCGAGTGTGTCGTGGGTGGGTGTGAGTGGGTGGCAGCGATGGACGTGCGTGTCCCTTCCCGTGGGTGTCATCTCACACAGCCCAGGGCAAAGGGCATGACACCATAAAGGGGAGGGACGCCCGCCCACAGTGCTGGGAGTGGGGATGTGTCGGGGTGTGGGTGGGTTGCAGGGTGTGGGGTGTGGGGTGGGAGAAGGAGTCCAGGGTGTCCGGGTGGAGCCCGGGACTCGCTGGAACGGGCTGGGGGTGCGGCTGGCCAGTCAGGCGTGGCTTCCGCAGACGCCTGGGGCGGGTGGGCCCGCGTGATCTCGGGTGGCCGCGGAGGTGGCGGGTGTCTCCGGAGCCTGTGAGAGGCCGGGAGAGGGGGGACGCGAGTTCGTTAGAGCAGGACGTGTGAGACAGGGGCGCTGGGAAGCTGGGTCCCGGGGTGTGTGTGTGTGTGTGTGTGTGTCCGTCTGGCTGGCTGTGTGTGTGTGTGTGTGTGTGTGTGTGTTGGCGCCAGCGGGAGCGGGGGGGGGGGTGTTTGGGGGGCGGGTGGATTGAGTTGTGTGGGGGGAAGAAGGAGAGGCGGGGGCGGTGTCGGAGGTGGCGGAGGGAGGGCGAGACTGGAGGCTGGCAGGAACAGCAGATTGCCAGCCTGTGTGTGAGTGGGCTGTGGTCCAGGCAAGACCCAAGATGGAAGCCCGTGCGGTCAGAGAGGACCCCCCGTGGGCGAGATTGGGGTGCTGGGCCGCCATACGGTCAGACTAAAGAGTGAGGCTGGGGCTGAAGGCTGGTGGGGGAGCAGGCAAGGGTAAGGCTGAGAGCATGAGAGAGCGGGTCTGGGCAAGGTCCGAAAAGGGTAGGGGATGCAACTGGATCCGAGACCTAAATAACCCCTCATCAGGACACACGTTCACAGTCTCAGGTGTGTGTTTGGGGCTGAGAGTAGAAGAGACCCGAGGGACAGATATGCAACTGCACGAACGTTGGCAAAAGCTGCGGATTGGGGTTCGGGTGGGGGGGTTCTCGGTGGCGGTGGGTGGTGCGTGGCGGACTGGGAGACATACGGTGGATGAGCGCAATGCACTGAATCCGGACCGTGCATATGCGATGATATTGTCCGTGTGCTTTTCAATTTGCTCGTGTGGTTTAAGGACTATGTGACCCTCCAGGAGAAGGTGATGTGTGCGCCAGTCTTCAGAGACTCGCTGTCCTTGCTATGGGTTGGGCAGCCACGACAGCTTCTCAGGGTGCGGGGAGCCAGAGAGCGAGGCAACGTGGTGAAAGGCGAAGAGAAGAGGTGCGGCGGGCGAGTGCAAGCGTGTGGCGCCTGGTGGTATTCCTTGAGGTGAAATGCGTGTGCGGAGTGAGGCGGCGGCAGGCCAATGAAGAGAATGGGGACCAGGTAGGTGTGTGGCGGGAGCGTGGCTGAGCTGAGCTGGAAAGGTGTCTCGGGGGGCGTGGACGACCGGCTTCTTGGGCCGGGGCGAGAGAGGTGCGGGGGGAAGGGGCAGAGGTGGGGTGCGCTGGCTGGCGGGCGGAGCTGGTGTGGGACAGGCGCTTGCGGCTCCGCTGGAAGGAGGAGGCTGAGTGGAGCGCCGCCAGGCATTTGTGGCTGCAGGGCCAAAAGGGGACGGTGGGCTGCATGGGCCGGGAATCGAACCCGGGCCTCCCGCGTGGCAGGCGAGAATTCTACCACTGAACCACCCATGCACTGGGGCCGGGCACCCACAGAGGATCCCACAGTGGCGCTGGCCACCGGCCGCCGGCCCCTGGTCACCGCCCACCGCCGCGGGCATCTGCTGCGTTTGAGCGCGCACCAGGGGCCCGATGGGGCCGGGAGCCGACGGTCGACCCGTAGGAGAGGCTCGGGTCACGTCGAGGGCACTGGGGCGCGCGCGCCCGCTCAGGGAGAGGGGCGGGTACGCCGGGTCCTGGGCTTTCTCTGTCGCCCAGGGCGGCGGGACGGGCTGTCGGTGTCGCCAGAGGAAGCCAGGAGAGGGAGCGGCCCTGGCCCGCGCCCGGACGCCAGGCGGGGGCCGCGAGGGTGGGTGGAAAGGACGGCATGTCGGGTGGTGTGGCTCTGGTTGCAGAAGTGCGCGGCTCGGAGAGCGTGTCGCTGTCCTCGCGGCAGGAGCTGGAGGGCGAAACGGGGCGGGGGCGGGGGGGCTGGCACTCCACAGCGGACAGATCGGGGCCGAACGCTTGGGTGCGGGTGGTGCAAACGGGGTCGGGCTGTGTTGCAGGGAGGAGGGGGCGGAGAGGGGTGCGGCAGGGGGAGGGGCGGAGGAGAAAGGCGCGGAAAAGCGAGGAAGGTGGACAGCGAGGTACTGAAGCGTCCAGGTGTGGGGCCCAGTCAGAGGGATGTGTGACTTGGCGGGGAGTGGGTCTGTCCGGATGTCAATTGGCAGAGGGTGGAGGGCGCTGGGTCCCGGTACTGGGGTATTTCTGCGACGCCAGCGCGTGAGCAGGAAGAAGGCATGTGCCTGAGCAGTTGCTGCGTTTGAGAGGCGTGCGTCAAGGGCGCGGGCGCGAGCGCGAGCGCGAGGCAGGAAGGCAGAGTAAGGTGGACAAGGGTTGCGGTGGGCTTTGCCCGGGCGCTGGGGGACCGGGCATCCGGCGGGCGGGCCAAAAGGTGTGCTTGTCAGGAGTGGGATTCGAACCCACGCCTCCAGGGGAGACTGCGACCTGAACGCAGCGCCTTAGACCGCTCGGCCACCCTGACGGCGGACCCGGGCGCCACGCCGCTCGCCTGGCTGCGACGCGGCGCCAACGCCGGCGCCCTTGGCCGGCGCCTTGCCCGGTGCGCAAAAGACCGGCCGCGCCGTCAGAGGGGGGAGAGCCGTGCGAGCAGGCGCGGCTCGCTCCGGCGTCGACGCCCCCACTCCTCCAGGCCCGCGCTCCCCCAGGTCCCCGCCCCGGACCCAGCCGCATGGGGCCCGCCTGCCGCCGGCCCCCACCCGCGCCTCTCCTCGCGCGCTGCAGCACGGCGCGCGCCCTCCACCTCCTCGCAGCCTTGCTCGCTCGCCCGCGCCTCTTCGTCCAGGCGCCATCCCCATACCCGCGCTGGAGGCAGCAGGGAGGGCGCACTGGGAGGTTCCACTGCACCGAGGTACACAGAGGTCGGGGTGCGGCTCTGGGTCCGGGCGGGGTCGGAGGGTGCTTTGTTGGGAGTTGCGGCAGGCTGGCTTCGGCGACGGGGGGTGGGGGCGGGGGTGAAGCAGCAGCGCCGGCGGCGGCGGGGGTGCGGTGTTTTGGGGGTCGGGCACGTGCGGGCCGCCTGCGGTGGGCAGGGAGAGGAAGGCGGCACTAGGCGTGGGCGGGTCGCAGAGGGGTCTGCCACCCGGGCCACCGTCACCGCCGTCCTCGTTAGTATAGTGGTGAGTATCCCCGCCTGTCACGCGGGAGACCGGGGTTCGATTCCCCGACGGGGAGGCAGCTGCCCTTTTTGGCCACCGCCTGGGTCCCGGCCGCCCCATGCGGGACCCAGCCTCTGGCGCCCAAGGGCCCTTCTTCTCCTCTCTCCGCCCTCCAGCCGGGCGCCCTCTGGTGCCTGGTCCGCATGGGCCCCGTGCCCCGTCCCCCTTTCGGCCTCCCAGGGGCCACCCTGCACCCTGGCTCCCTTGATCACCGCACCCCCCCCCCCCCCACACACCACCTCCTTCCCCTTCCTCCTCGCTGGCCTCTCGCTCGCATAATCGGAGCGGCCTCCTCGCGCCCCCACGGCTCCCGTCGAGCGTCGCCCCCCAAATTGGGAGTCGGTATGGGCTCCAGACGACGACGACGACGACGACGACCGCACAGGCCCGTGGGCGGGCGGGGAGGCCGGGCGGGGGGGTGGGGCCGGAATGGGGAGGTGGGGTTGGGAAGGGCAGGCGTAACAGTGAGTGCGCCGCGTGTGCCGGCTGTGGCCTCGCCGGGTCCCTGGTGGAGAAGCGGTGTGGTGAGCAGGATGCCGGACGAGCCCTCAAGCCCGCGGGGCGGGCGGGGGGCGTGGAGTCGAGGGCCCAGGGGCAGCAAGGCAGCTAGAGCGCCACCAGAGAGACGCAGGAGGCGGGCGGTCCGGAGCAGCTGCGCCGGGCTTGCTCATGTGGGGCGCGCGGCGGCCTCGGCTGGCACCTTGGCAGTGCGGAGCTGAGGGCGGGAGGGGCATCGGGGCAGGGCTGCGCCGGGCGTCGGCGGGGCGCTCGTGGCAGCCCCGGGCCGGCGTGGCGGGGCTGCCGGGGCCGAGCGGCGTTGGTGGTATAGTGGTGAGCATAGCTGCCTTCCAAGCAGTTGACCCGGGTTCGATTCCCGGCCAACGCACTAGACCGACCTTTTGCTGTAGGTCCAGGTGCGGGGCCTTGGCCGGTGGGCTGCGTGCGTGCGTGTGTCCCTGTGTGCGTGTGGCGGGGGCAGGGGGCGCGCGGGGCTGGAGGCCGCTGCAAGTAGAGGAGCTCTGCCAGGGCACGCCGATTGCCAGGGGCGGCGGGTGGCTGGTGTTTGTTTTAAACCGAAGCCGGGGCCGAGCGCCAAGGTAGCGCCGCCAGCGCTTGCGACCCTGGCGCTGCGTCCAGGAGGCGCAAGCATGGCAGGCTGGCCGTCGTTCCCTGGTGGTCTAGTGGTTAGGATTCGGCGCTCTCACCGCCGCGGCCCGGGTTCGATTCCCGGTCAGGGAAGCCTTTCTTCTTTCGCACTGCCTGCCAACCTTGCCGGCGTCTTCACACCTCCCCTTTTGACCAACGGACTCGCTCGCTTCTCCAGCGCCCTCCACGTGCGGCCCGACCCCTCTGCCCATCCGGCCTTTCGGCCCGGCTGGCCGCCTTCAGGCCTTCAGCTTCTCTGCTCTCCCTTGCCCGACGCTCGCCTCGCTCCCGGTCTTCCTCAGCCCCAGACTCGCCTGGCCGCGACAGCCTTTCCCCTCCCGTGGCCGCCGCCGGACACACAAAAACTCGCCACGCGCGCGCACGCGTGCGAGCACACCCACACCCACACACACAGACGCAGACACGCACCCACGCACCCACCACGCGTACACACATACCCAAGTCGCTTCTGGCCCCCCGAACGGGCCAGGGCTCTCCAGCAGCGCCGCTTCCGCCAAGCCGAGCCACGCGGCTCACGCGCCACTTCTGCTCTCCCTTGCTGGGACATCTGCGCCCACCGGTTCGGCCACTTACGAGGGTCTGCGGTCTGTGACGTCGCCACTCAGGCGGTCAAGCGCTCTTGCTTTTGCACGCCGTGCCTGGCCTCGGGCGCCGGCCCCTGATTGGGCTCCACGTGTGTCAGTGGCTTATGACCGGGAAGGGGGCGTGGAGCTTGTGGGAGCCGAGGCTCCAGGCAAGGCGTTGGGGAGGCAGGGGTGTGAAAACGAATCTTTTTTGAAAAATAAAAATGGTTTTTTATTGATCCATGAGGTTTGTGCATATTTGGGGGGGACCTGCAGAGAATGTGTAAGGATCCAGTCAGGGCGTCCATCACCTTGACAATTTATCATTACTATTGATATGTGTTGAACACCTTTCAGGTCTTCTCTTCTAGCTGTGTTGGAATATACACGTCATTGTTAATTAACGATATTCACTACAATCTTCTGCGGGAAGTCAGAACTTACTCCTTCTACGTAACTGTCTGTCTGTACCCTTTAACAACCCCTCTTCATTCTCCTACCCCCACCCCCGCCCCCCCCTCAAGCCCCCATGCCCCACCGCCTGGCACCCTCCCCAGGCTCTCCCTCCAGGAGATCAACTTCTTTAGCTCCCACATATGCGTGAGAACATGTATGTTTGTCTTTCTGTGGCTGGCGTATTTCGCTGAACACAATGACCTTCAGTTTTATCCAAGAGGCTGCAAACCATAGGATTCCATCCTTTTCTGTGGCCGAATAGTATTCCATGGTGTATATCTACACCGCATTTTGTGTATCCATTCACCCGTTGATGGCCACTTAGGTCGATTCCGTGCTTTGGCTATGGTGAATAGTGCTGCAGTAAACATGGGGGTGCAGGTATCCCTTTGACGTATGGATTTCTGTTCCTTTGGATGCAGACCCAGCAGCGGGCTTGCTGGATCTATGGGAGGTCTATTCTTAGGCTTCGGAGCAGTCTCCCTACTGTTCTGTACTCATTTACAGTCCCACCCCAACAATGCAGGAGGGTTCCCCTTTCTCCACATCCTCGCCAGCATCTGTCACATTGCCTGTCTTTTTGATGTGAGCCATTTCAACTGGGGTGACAGATGATATATCCCATCGTGGTTTTGATTTGCATCTCTCCGATGCTTAGTGGCGTTGAGCGTTTGTTCATATACCTGTCAGCCATTTGTATGTCTTCTTTTGAGAAATGCCTGTTCAGAGCTTTTGCCCAGTTTTGAATCGGATTGCTCATTTTTGTTTTTTGGTTTGTTGTGTTGTGTTTTGTTGTACCATTGGGTTGTTTGAGCTCTTTGTGCATTCTGGTTATTAACCCCTTGTCAGATGGACAGCTTGCAAATACTTTCTCCCATTCCGTGGGTTGTCTCTTCACTTTTCTGACTGTTTCCTTTGCTGAGCAGAAGTTTGTTGTTGTTGTTGTTTTGTTTTGTTTTGTTTTGTGCTTTTTGGGTTTGTTTGTTTGTTTTAACTTGATGCGGTCCCAATTGACTCTTTGTGCTTTGGCTGCCTGTGCTTTCGAGGTCTTACACAAAAACTCTCTGCCCAGACCAACGTCCTGAAGCATTTGTCCAATGTTTCCTTCTAGTAGTTTCAAAGTTTCAGGTCTTAGGTCTAAGCCTTTAAACCATTTTGATTTGATTTCTGCATACACTGAGATATAGGGGTCTAGTCTCATTCTTCTGCAAATATTAATAGATGTCCAGATTTTCCCCCACACCGTTTATTGAGAAGACTGTCCCTTGCCCGTTGTATGCTCTTGGCACCGTGCTCGAAGGTGCCTTGGTTGCAAATGCCTGGATTCTATCTCTGGGTTCTCTACTCTGTTCCATTGGTCTACGTGTCTGTTTTTATACCAGTCCCATGCTGTTTTGGTTCCTATAGATCTGCAGTACAGTTGCAAGTCGGGTAGTGTGATGCCTCCAGCTGTGTTCTTTGTGCTCAGGATTGCTTTGGCCATTCCGGGTCTTTTTCTTTTTATAAGTGGTTCCGTACAATATTTAGGATCCTCCCCTCCCCGCCCCCACCCGGGCCCCATTGCTGTGGGGATTGACATTCCCACCAACAGTATGTAAGAGTTCCCTTTTCTCCGGATTCCGGCCCGCGTCTGTTACTTTTTTAAGTACTAGCCATTCTAACTGGGTGCAGATGATAGCTCATTGTGGTTTTGCTTGGCATTTCCCTGTTGATGAGGGACGTTGAGCATTTTCTCATAATCCTGTTGGCCATTCGTCTGTCTTCTTTTGAGAAGTGTCTACTCATGAGCTTTGCCCGCTTTTTAACGGGATTTTTTTTTTTTGGGGGGGTGTTGGCTGTCGAGTTGTCTGGGTTGCTTTGTGGGTGCTGGATATGAAAATGAGGCTTGAGAGGTCCGACTCGCTAGATCTACCGGGCAGAGGAGGCGGAAGCGCGGAGACTGAGGAGCGGGTTGGGAAATCCGCACAGCCAGGCCGACCGGCGGCGGCGTGGGGAGATGCGTGTCCAGATAGACGTCTGGCCGGCATCCGATGGGCATTTCATTCCCGACGCTCTCCATCTGGTCTCCGAACGGCAAAGAACATGCCGAGAGCGCCCCTACGTCCGGCGCCTAGATTTCATTCCTGATCGTTTCCCCTTCCCGCCTTACCTGCTGTCTACTACCCGGCTCTCCAGCCGCTGCCCGTCGCCATCTCTATCCATCTCATTCTGTGGCTGCTCCCCAAAGGACACTGCAGGGCTCAGTGTGCTTCATGCCAGAACTTTATTTGCAGGTCCAACTGACGTCCAACGTACTGCACTAATCTGCGTTGTGACGTCGGCGGGGACCTTGAGGCCTCGGTATCACGTGCGGAGACGAGCCCCTGTCGGGACAGGGGAGCTTGCCATCACCGGGGGAGGTTCTCTCGCGAGTGTGTCGTGGGTGGGTGTGAGTGGGTGGCAGCGATGGACGTGCGTGTCCCTTCCCGTGGGTGTCATCTCACACAGCCCAGGGCAAAGGGCATGACACCATAAAGGGGAGGGACGCCCGCCCACAGTGCTGGGAGTGGGGATGTGTCGGGGGTGTGGGTGGGTTGCAGGGTGTGGGGTGTGGGGTGGGAGAAGGAGTCCAGGGTGTCCGGGTGGAGCCCGGGACTCGCTGGAACGGGCTGGGGGTGCGGCTGGCCAGTCAGGCGTGGCTTCCGCAGACGCCTGGGGCGGGTGGGCCCGCGTGATCTCGGGTGGCCGCGGAGGTGGCGGGTGTCTCCGGAGCCTGTGAGAGGCCGGGAGAGGGGGGACGCGAGTTCGTTAGAGCAGGACGTGTGAGACAGGGGCGCTGGGAAGCTGGGTCCCGGGGTGTGTGTGTGTGTGTGTGTGTGTCCGTCTGGCTGGCTGTGTGTGTGTGTGTGTGTGTGTGTGTTTGTGTGTTGGCGCCAGCGGGAGCGGGGGGGGGGTGTTTGGGGGGCGGGTGGATTGAGTTGTGTGGGGGGAAGAAGGAGAGGCGGGGGCGGTGTCGGAGGTGGCGGAGGGAGGGCGAGACTGGAGGCTGGCAGGAACAGCAGATTGCCAGCCTGTGTGTGAGTGGGCTGTGGTCCAGGCAAGACCCAAGATGGAAGCCCGTGCGGTCAGAGAGGACCCCCAGTGGGCGAGATTGGGGTGCTGGGCCGCCATACGGTCAGACTAAAGAGTGAGGCTGGGGCTGAAGGCTGGTGGGGGAGCAGGCAAGGGTAAGGCTGAGAGCATGAGAGAGCGGGTCTGGGCAAGGTCCGAAAAGGGTAGGGGATGCAACTGGATCCGAGACCTAAATAACCCCTCATCAGGACACACGTTCACAGTCTCAGGTGTGTGTTTGGGGCTGAGAGTAGAAGAGACCCGAGGGACAGATATGCAACTGCACGAACGTTGGCAAAAGCTGCGGATTGGGGTTCGGGTGGGGGGGTTCTCGGTGGCGGTGGGTGGTGCGTGGCGGACTGGGAGACATACGGTGGATGAGCGCAATGCACTGAATCCGGACCGTGCATATGCGATGATATTGTCCGTGTGCTTTTCAATTTGCTCGTGTGGTTTAAGGACTATGTGACCCTCCAGGAGAAGGTGATGTGTGCGCCAGTCTTCAGAGACTCGCTGTCCTTGCTATGGGTTGGGCAGCCACGACAGCTTCTCAGGGTGCGGGGAGCCAGAGAGCGAGGCAACGTGGTGAAAGGCGAAGAGAAGAGGTGCGGCGGGCGAGTGCAAGCGTGTGGCGCCTGGTGGTATTCCTTGAGGTGAAATGCGTGTGCGGAG